>NW_022900930.1:7253765-7292988 GCF_012274545.1 Fukomys damarensis | reverse complement strand
ATATGTGTGTGTGTGTGTGTGTGTGTGTGTGTGTGTGTGTGCATGATGTACATGTGGAATTACATAATTACAATAAAAATCTATTGATAGTTTTAATAATTACTAAGTCTAGACGTTTAATGATTTACTGGGTGATTTTTGAATTCTTTTTGTCTGTGTGCACACATGGGAACAAAGTAAGTGTATGAAGTATCAACACTAAGTTGGTAGCCATGGTTAATGCTGATAATTATGAACACTTTTTTGTGTACATACATTAATATCCGCTTTTGTGAATTTATCAGTAATTGAAAACTGAAGAAAAAATCACTTAAGTAAAAGAATAGACAACTAGAAGTATTAAAATAGTGATATGGAATTTTAAAACAGGGCTGGGTGGGTGGCTCAGGGATAGTGTTTGCCCAGCAAGTGCCAGACCCTAACTTTGATCCCCAGAATTGAAAAAAAAAATATAGAAAAATGACATCTGAATGGCAATCATGCTTCAAAAAAGTATCAGAAGGTTTCATGAATTTTCGTCTTTCTTCTAGTAAGCATTCATGGACTTCCCTGAAGTCCATAGTAGTGTGGGGAGCTACAAAAAGATAATTCTTTTTAAAAAGAGGGAAGTTTGCTAGTTGCTGTAAAACTACAGTTAATTCAAATGTTTATCCCTTCTAAAGTTTCTAAAGAGGGTGGACTAAGGGCTGTGATGTGGCCTGAACATGAGCATTAAGTACTCAGTAAGCTTTGTGATTTATGTCTGATACCGTGTACTTCCCTGTCACATAAGTGCATAAACACACGATAGAATTGTCTCTTAAAATAATCTAATATACTAAAGATTTGTTTTTTGTTTTGTTTTGTTTTTTGGTACCTGGAATTAAACTCAGATCCTTGCACTTGCGAGGCAGGAGGTGGAACCACTGAACTAAATCCCCGGTCCCCAAAGATTGTTTTAAACTGTCAGAAACTAAGTCAGCATGTAAGATGCATGTGAAATCCCTAGTTATTTATTCCTGGTTACTATAGTTCCCATGCCTTAGAAGACAGTTGGGTTTGGCTAGATTCATTCAAGTGTAAGATTATGATTAATGCAACATTTCATTTATTGAAACATCATAAACTTTTTTGAGTGATGAAGGTAATAGTTCTTTGGGAGAGAATGTCTTTTCTGAATTTTATTTTGGGGAGTATTATTAAACACCAAGCACAAGAAAGAACTCATTGCCACTGATTTTGTTATTCAAAATATGATGCATTTGTTTCTATTTTTTTCTTCTATCACTTTTTAGAAGCTAGCCTTCACAGAATATGCTCACAGATAATCTCTTATCTGCTTTTGAAACTACATAGCAGAGTGACCCAGGGAGGGACAAGTGATTTGAAAAGCAGCAGGAGAAGGTGGAATTTTTTTGCAGACTCCCCGCTTCCCCCAAATGTTGGTAAATTCCAGCCACCATCCCACTGAAAGTCATTCAGTGGCAAAGCAAGGTCATGGCCCCAGTCCTCTGATGTGCTACCCAGGGGCTACTTTGGATGGATATTCAGGACAGCATTAGTGATCCATGGCAATAACATAAACATGCATAAATAAAATAGCATGAGAATTAATTGCTGAAAAATGAAAAATCCAAGGCAAAACAGAATTTAAAACATTGCCTTCTCCTCTTTTAAGGGTACTCTTTGGATCAGCAGACACCAAGCAGTTTGCTTGTCTCAGGATTACGGACAGATCTTCCACTTCTCTCTGGCCACTTTCTAGAGATACTAATTGAGCTTTTTTTTCACTCAGATTTTCCCAAAGACTTTGAGGAGCCCCCAAGTTTCCTTCTATCGTCTCAGAGCTGGAGAATGACTTCGGTTTTTGAGAGCTTTTTGTTTACCTTGCTCTCCAGGGTAGGATTTAGGAGAGCTACCTGTTTACCTCCTCCTGGTGTTCTGGGAAGGTATCACCATCAGAAGGAATCACATTTCTGATGCTTAAAGATAAACCTGTACCGGTTTCATTTTCTGTGTACATCAGGCAGAATGCTAATGCACAACTACTCCTTGCCAAGGCATAGAGTGCAAGCTGGTAGTTGATGGATCCAGGGAGTCAAAAAACCAGTAACGTTTTAACACTTACGTTAAAACCACCTTTTGTTTAATAGGAATAAATAATGTAGCAATCATAATAATTCCAACTTTCTGCACACAGAGCTGTGGCATCTAATGAGATGGGACCTGTGGACTTGAGGAGAGTATAATAGCATGAAAAATGCATCTGAGCAGTAGGGAATAATAGTTCTAATCTCAGATACTACTCAAGATTGCTTAAGAATTTACTGTGTAATTATATTAATTGTCTCATGACTCATAAGGAAATATACTGACAGTATTCTGAAATTAGGGACAGATATACGAATTTTCAAAATACATTTCCAGTTGTCAAAGTTCCTGAACTTAAAAACATTAACTTAGAAACAGAATAAAGAAAGGGGGGCAGAAAAAATATAAATCTCCTATCTCCAAGTTTCTACAACCGCACTGCATGTCCACATTGCTCTCAAATAATGCAGACAAACTGCAATTGTGTTAGTCAGCTTTCCATCAGTGTAGCACAAATCTGAGGCCATCAATTTATAAAGGAAAAAAAGGGCTTTTTTTCTTATGTTTTCTAGAAGCATCACAGTGCAGAGTGCACGGTCAGTTGAACCCTATGTGTTCAGGCCTCCGCTGGGGGTGCCAGTTGGCAAGCACGGGGGTTGCATGGTACAGCACAACTGCTCACTTCATGGCCAGGAAGTAAGAGAGAGGAAGAGGAAGGGGCTGAGTCCCCCTAATCCCTCCCAGGCCACACCCCTAATGACCTACAGGCCTCCCACTAGGCCCCACTCCACAAAGGTTCCATGAACTCCCAATAGCAGCACGCTGATGACAAAGCCTTTAACGCATGGGGTCCGGACGGCGGTTATTTATATCCCATCATGTTTTCCCTCACGATTGCTACCCTAGCTCTGAACACCGTGTCTGGCAAGAGACAGCATGTCGGTAATACCTATAGAATTAATATGCTCAAGCTTGGTCCTACATCTGATATCACCCTCAAGAGCTGTCTGAATAGCTCTCCCTTTCAATCCAGTCTTCCCCAACTGCAGATGGGAAGCCTTCTGTGTTGGCTCTGGTTTGTGCTTTCAGCAAGTTACATTCTTCGTAGTCAAATATTTTCTTCTCAAATATATTATTTTTTCTTTCTGATAACTGTCTGAAATCTCAGGCTATATCTTTCCATGGATATAGAAATATTTAATGAGATAATAGAAGGTTCCTAGTAAAGAATGTCTAGTAGCACTGGTTCTGAGAATTCATCTGGAGTGCAACCCTTGGGAGTGGTTGCCATAAAGGTGAAGAAACAGAGATACGGGGAAGTACATCAGTATTAAAGGTATAATTTTAGAAGATAGTGCAGTTTTGAGCTTCTAAATTTACTATGTATGGCAAGCAAGGCCTTTACCTCGCTGCAAAGTGAGAAAACCAGAGCTGAAGGAGATAAAACTCTGTATTCTATCAAGATAATAGTATACAAGGATATTAAAATTTAATTGGCAAAATTGATGATAGGTTAAAGTATACTTAATTCCTGTCTACTTTACAGCATAATTGGCTTAAGTATGTTATTCTGTCTCCATAAAAAGTAGAAGTTTTCAATGTTAACTTTATAAATCATTGATCATTTTTTCTTATCCCAAGGTTTCATCCCAGGAAACTGACCACAGTTAATTAATGTCTTGATTTCTTTAGATTAAAAAAAATACTTCATTTTCACCTTTTACCACATTTGCTTCCTGGTCCATCTAGTAACAACAGAAATGTGTTACTTATACTCAAGAGAACATAAATGGGTTGTCAGTGGGGACTTTCTTATTTGTCTATGATTGAGCACCAGGAGTTTAGAACTGTTTAAAGGGAGTGAGAAGTCTGTCCAGAAAGGATTTTGTTTACCCTGTAGATTTAATGTTTCGAAGTGTGATTTAAGCTTCTTTAGGGGATGGTACTTGAAACTAAGGTCAAACTGATATGTTCATAAAAGACCCTGATTCTTGTTTCCTTCTAACTTCAGCCACTTCATGGGACAGACTGCTCTTTTTGATTCACATTCTTGCTTGCCATTTCTTACATACCTAACAGCTCTTCTCACAATAATTCTCGTCTCTAATTCACAGCCTGTTATTGTCTCATTGTCTTAAACCGAAAATAAACACAGCCGCTTGCAGTGCTGTCTGTACAATATGCTCACAGAAAGACACCCACAGAGCAGATGAATGTTTATATATGAGAGCTCATTTCTCCACGGGGTGGTGTGAAAATTATTATGCAACGGTATCACTATTCTTGAATTTCTTCAATTGGATCACCAATTCTTATTTACCCTTATGTTTATTTACTCTTATTGATTGAGATATAATTTCCATGCAGTATAATACACAGGCATTAAATGATCAATCTGATAATTTGCTGACTGTATAAACTCGTAGAGTACACATCTATGAAAAGATCAAACAAAAAAAAATACAGAGTATTTCCATCATCCCCAAAAGGCTCTTTGGGACCCTTTTCATTTGCCTAAGTTAGCCCTTCCCCATTTCCCTTTGCAGCACAGGGAGGATCATTCTGATTTATCGTAATTTGGTTTGCCAGTCCTTGGTCTTTTTATAAACAGTTTCATACAGCATTCCTTCTTTTGTGTTTGTGTTTAGTTTGTCATCATACCATTTTCAGATTCATCCATGCTGTGTGTGTAAGAAGTTATGTTCTATTTTACTACTCAGTGGTATCTCATTCTATGATTATATAGTCATTTGTCCGTCCATTTCTCTGCTGGTGGACATTGTGTTTTTTTTATTGTTTGGGGCTATTATGAATAAAGTTGCTATAAATGTTCATCTACATGATGTCTATATATAAAACCTGTTTTCATGTCTCATATTTCTCATAGAGATGAATTTCTGCACCATTTGTTACCTATTTGCTTATAAAAACAACCTGCTGAACAATTTTCAAAAGTGATTTTATGATTTTACTGATGAGGTTTTTGGTTTTTTTCAAGCTTTGTGCTTAACTCTGGTATTTATACTAACTATATCTCTTAGATAATAGCCTTTCTAACATACAGGATTGTATTTCATTGTAGTTCCTGTTTGTGTTTCCCTACTGCCTAAATATGCTGAGCACTGTTCCATGTTTCCAGGTGTTTATTGGCCTTTGTTGCATTCCTTGTGTGAAGTGTCCATTTTAAGATTGTTGTCATTTTTTTTTTCCATTGAGTTTATTGGTCCTTTCTAGGTCTACAGTACCGTTACACTCATCACTGGGATCTTGTACGTTTACATGACAGGTCTTGGCTCTCATTTTTTTCCCATCCCCCGCCCTCCCTTTAACCCCTCCACCCTTCCCTGTTTAGCTCATTGGTTCTGCTGCATGCCTTATTGATTGTTAATCCTTTGCGCTTTTACTGTTTATTTAAAAAATGTTTATGTATTCTGGATACAGATTCATTGCCAGATACATGTATTGCCAGTAATTTCTTCTGATATGTGGATTGCCGATTAATTTATTAAAGAGTGCTTTTTGGTGAGAAAACATTTTACTTTTGTAGAAGTATAATTTATTTTCTTTTGTAGCTTTTTTTTTTTTTTTTTTTACCAATGATTGAACTCAGGACCTTGCCCTTGCGAGGCAGGTGGCTGCACCACTAAGCTAAATCCCTGGCCCTCTTTTGTAGTATTTTTAAGTAAATCCTTTGTTCTTTTTTGTAGTTTTTTTTTTTTTTTTGTACCAATGATTGAACTCAGGACCTTGCCCTTGCGAGGCAGGTGGCTGCACCACTAAGCTAAATCCCTGGCCCTCTTTTGTAGTTTTGTTTTATGATTACCTAAAAGATACATACAAATGTTTATCAAAAAATGCAATGTGCTTAAATAAAAAGAACATTTATTACAATAAAAGACAAGTTGCCATTAATTTGCTCAAAATATTTCCTCTTCCTTCAAACACAGGTAGGCCATTATTCTTGTGACTTTCTCAAGCAGTTTTGCGGGTCCTCTTTTTGGAATATCTTTATAAGGTGCGATAAAAAAGAAATGCAGTGGATGCTCCTGCTCAGAGCCATCTAACGGAAAGTCAGGCTTGTAAAAATATTACGGTGCGTCCTCCTCTACCTTGGCCTCCATTCCTGACACTGGTGGACTTCTGACTCTTCCTCAAAGTCACAACGACCGTGGACGGCAGATGTTTTGAATTGATTCCGGACACCCAGGCAGCCACAGCAGGCCAGCAAAAGTCAGGCCCGAAGAAAGACTTCCAAAGCTGCTTCAGAAGGCAGGGGGTGATGGGAGAAGAGTTCAAAGAGAGAAGGAGTGTTCCGAGTGCGAGAAAATGGTGATGTGCCTTTTACTCGTAAATTTTAAAAATTTAAATATTAACCATATTTCCAATTACACCGTGTAGTTGCCTGAAGTCACAGGCATTTTAGTTTTCTTTTAGTACATTATACTGGTTTTTGTGAGTAGGTCTCTAGTCCATGAAAAATTAATATTTCTTTATTAATGAAATAAATTTCAAGTTGATTCTTTTTTCTGCGTACCTTGTGCTAGAAACGATTTGTGAAACGAATTGTCCTTCCCCTTCTGAACTGATTTGATACTTTGCTCAGTTAAAATCAACCGATAATAAATGGGACTGTGTGGCTCTCCACCGAATTCCTTCGATTAGATTCTCTAATTTATTCTAATAGCACGCTGTTTTGGTTGCTGTTTTACAGCTACCCACGAAATTGGGTGGTGAGAGTCCTCTTGTGATAGCCAGCCCAACTCCACCTTGTGCCTCAATGCCATTTTGTACCTGTACTTGAACAGGTACTTGAACAAAGTACCTGCGCTTGAGCACAGCACCCACAACCCCCACATCCTGCTGGGCGGTAGACTTGCTGCAGTTGCAGGATGTTTTGTAGCCATCGAGGGTGTGCGAAACTTCCTTGTGCACACCATTAACCAGGCACGGTTCTGTTCTGTAAGGTGAGCCTTCCCCAACTGAAAGTGTGATTTAAAAGGAGAAATCCAACTGCTTCCCATGGCCGAGGGAACCCTTCGGGAGCCGGCCCCGCCTGGGCACCGGCTAGAATGAAGGACTGGACTCTGGCGCAGACTGTGGCGCGTCTCTATTGTTTGAACTCACTCGTCCATAATGCTCTCATTCTGTTCTTTCTCAGAATTGTACGGCTAATCTAGAACTTTGATTGGGACCACACCGAAACTAAGGATTCTTTCAATGATAATGAATATCTAAACTATTGAGATTTCTAATATATGAAAAAATACACTTTTATGTATATATTTATTTTCTTGTAACACTGTTTTACATTTTTCAGTATAGAAGTAATAAACCATCTTAATATTATATATATATTCTAAGATTTTTAGTGCTCTTTGTATGTGCTATAAACCATATTATTTTATAAATTGTACTCATATTTATTTACATTATACAGAAATATTTTATTTAATATGGTTTCTATATATTATTTTTCTGCCTAATAGTTTTAGTGTTAGGAGCTGTTTTAACAATTACATTTATAACATTTCACAAGTACACAACAATTTCATCTGCAAATAAAGACAATTTCTCTTCTTTTGTTTGTGACATTTATTGGTTAGCTTGTCTCCCTGCAGTGGCTGAGACTTTCAGTACAATTACAGTGCACATCCATATATTTTCAATCTTAAAGATTGTGTTTCTGATATTGGTCATAATGAATATTATGATACTTAGTTTAACTTTTGTACAGTTGTACCTTATAGAGTTAAAAAAACATTCCTCTCTCTCCTTTTGGTTGAGAGTTCTAATCATAAATGATGATTGAACTTGGTCAATTATCTGCATCATTTTGAAGGTTGCATTTTCCTTTATTCATTTAGTGTGGCAATTTATGTTGATTGATTTTTTGAATTTTTAACCAAATAAACATTCCAATAAATATTGATCAGGACATATTAGCTTTCCACTAATTGCTGAATTTTAGTTACTGTCATTTAATAGACATATTGATCTGTGATGTTGTATTTTTTTTTTAATTTGGTTTTTTGAGGCAGGGTCTCACTATATAGTTGAGACTGACCTGAAACTCACAATGTTGTCCAGGCTGGTTTTGAACTTGAAGTGATCCTCCTGCCTCTGCCTCCCAAGTGCTGGGATAATAGGCTTGCGCCACCAGGCCAGGCTGTATTTTTTTTTTCTTTATTGGTATATTCTAAGTATACAATACAGATACATTCATCATTGGAATCTTGTGCCTTTACATATGTATCTTGATTGTATTCTTTTAATCAAAGAAGAGTTGTGCTTATTTTATTAAATGAGCCAGGAACTATATTCTCATTCTTGTCTTTGTTTTTTTTTGTGTTATTAGTATTAATTATCATTGAAATATTGGCTAGAATTCAGCCAGTGAAGAAATCTAGAATTGTCTTTGTTATAAACTAATTTTCTTTACATGTATAGTCTTACTTAATGTTTTTATTTAATTTTGTCTCAATTGAAATTAGGTAGGTTTCCAAAAAAATTTGTTTGTTTTATTTAATCTGTGAAGTTCATTTGCATTAATTTACTTATATGTTTATCATACACTTAACATGTATAGCTGGCAGTACATATGCCTTCTTCCATTCCACGGGTTTATGTTTGCTTTCTCTCTTACATTGACATTACATTTGCTTTCTCTCTTACATTTTTCAATGCTGTTAAATTTGTCAAAGAATCTATTTTTATTTTTCCTTCATTTGCATATTTCACGTCTTTGGTTTACATCCATTTTATTTATATTTCTACAGTGTTTTTGTTTATTAAAGCAGAGGGAGAAAATTCATTGACTTTAGTTGGGGCAGTGATGTTTGGCAATGACTCAAAAAACATGAGCCATAAAAGCCAAAATAGAAAAGCAGGGTGCTGGGCATGGTGGTGCATGCCTGTAATCCCAACACTTGGGTGGCTGAGGCAGGAGAACCGCTGTGAGTTCAAAACCAGCCTGGGCTACATAGTGAGTTCAAGGTCAGTCTGACTACATAGTGAGACCCTGTCTCAAATAAATAAATAAATAAAAGAGAGAGAAAGAAAGAAAGTTAAAGAAAGAAAGAAAGAAAGAAAAGCAAGGTGATATTATACTCAGAAATTTGTGAACAGCAAAGAAAAGAGTAGAGTGGAAAGACAATCTACCTGTATAATAGGAGGAACTCGTGGAACTTGACCATACCACTGCAGTGATAGAATATTTGTAAGTTGTTCATCTGAACCCAGTGATTTCATACCTTTGTTTCCTGTAATATGTACAATAAAAGGTATAGAATTATTTCTAAGTTTTATGGCAGGTATTTTCCATAAATTTTGCTGTGTTGTTGCTTCATTTTTATTCAGTTCAAACTCTACTTTAGCTTTTGGTGAAACATTTTGATCTATGGATTATTTAGAAATATATTAATTAATTCCCAAGTATTTTGAATTTTCAAGATAGCTATTGATTCAAATTATTTTTTGTCACCTGTAAACATTCACTGTATTATGATGTCACTTTGAATACTATTGATGCTCTTTATGTCTAGCACATGCTTTTTATGGTTACAAATGCACTACAAAGAATGATTGCTCTGAATTGATTGATGTCAGATATGATTGTCAAGTAGACCTAATTGGTAGACAGTCCTGTTGAAATTCTACTTTTACTTATTTTTTGGATCTCTACTTGTTTTATGAATTATAGGAAAAGTAACTCTAATAATCTTTGAATGACACTGTAAATTTGCTTATCTTTCCCTTTAGCTTTGTCAGTTTTTCTTCGTGATAGAAAAAAATACCCAGGTACCGAAACAATTAGAGTTTTTACATCAGCTTGAAGAATGTCCTTTTTTATCATTATAGACTGCCCTTCTGTATCTCTCCTAGTAATTTTTTTCTTGTTGTCTTGAGCTTAGCACACTCATGTGACACATTTTTCTATTCTCTAGTGCTCAATGTGCTACTGTGTCTCTATTCAAAGTGTACATATGTAAATAGCACACAATTGGGTATTGCTTTTTATTACATTTTCCACTTTCTGATTATTAATTAGAGCTAGTATTAACTTAATATTTACTGCAATTTTTAACAGAATTAAGTTTGTCTAGCATCTTAATCTTTATTTTGTTTTTTTGCTATCAGTTCTTTGATTTCTGTGATACTTTTCCACTTTCTTTTGTTGGTGAAATATTTATATTCCATTTTATCACTTCAATATAATAAATTTCTTAGCCATTTACACTTTTGTTGCCTTATACATCATACATCTCTATGTATAAAACAGTATCCTGTTTAGCTCAGTGGTTCCACTGCCTGCCTCACAAGCCCAGGGTCCTGAAGTTGATCCCTGGTACAAAATAAAAACAAAGACAAAACAATATTATATGCTGCTATTTTTGCTTTGAAGTGTCAAGGACTATGTCTCACTCTACATATAGATATATGTATCTGTAGGTAGATAGATAATATAAATATATATACAGAGAAAGAGTAAGAGACAGGCTCTAAAACAAGCAACCTCTCAGAGCGCTGTTTTTACTTTGCCACATAATTACTGGTCTCTTTATTAGTTCCTAAGCCTTCAGACATCCATCTGTGTTACTTCTCTTGAGCCCTAAGGTCTTCCTTTAATTTTATCTATTTTACTGGATCACTGTAGGTAAATATGTGGACTATTATTCTTTTAATATGCTTTTATTTTTGAGATTTTTCACCATACATTCATAGGTTAGAAAAGTTTTTCTTCATGTTAGAGATATCATTTAGTTTTTTTTCTGTCCTCTATTACATGTGAAAAAGAGTCAGCATCGGTCATATTTTTGTTCCCTGTCTGTCAGATATCCTTTTTGCCTTTCTGGCTTTTCTTTTCAAATTTCTCTTTGTCTTAACTTTTCTGTAATATTACTCTAATATGCCAAGATGTCTTCTTCTTTGTAGTTGTCCTTTTTGGTTCACTTATCTTAATTTATTTCTTCCACCAATTTTGGAAATTATATGCCATTATCTCTCTAAGTATTGCTACTGCTCCATTTCTTTTTTTCTGATGCACCAAATATATGAATATTGGATCACATGATAGTGCTGCAGGGACATCAGAAGCTTTAATTATTCTTTTCTTTTTTCCTTTTTTGTAATAGGTTTGATTAATTTCAACTGACTTCTCTTTAGGTTCACTAATATTTTCCTCTTCTCTGTTCAGTGAACTTGAAGTACATTAGGGAAATTTTTATTTTCCAATTTATTTTTCATTTGTAGCATTTTTATTTGATTTGCAGTAGCTTCCATTTCTTTAATGATATTTCATGTATTGTCTACCTTTCTCAAAAGTCTACTAAAAACTGTCATTGTTGTTATAAAATCTCCAAATGATAATTTAAATATTTGACTTAATTCTGAATCATTTTATATGAACTCTATTTTCCTTTAACCATGAGCCACAATTCTTTCTCTTTGTCCTAATAATTTCTTTATTACATTACAGTTGGTGCATGTGTACATGTATAAAAAGAACTTTCTACCTATGATTTAATTAAATAGCATTATTAAATTGTATTTTTTAAAACAGAAAGTCAAGTTCTTTTTCTTATCAATTCTCTGATGTCAATATAATAGGCTGAATTGTGTTTGAGTTGGTGGCAGATTTATTCAGATTCAGTTTACCAATGTTGCAAACATATTCATGATTCCATTTTGCAAAGATATGAATGTCATAATGGGAGGTTATTTGTAGAGCCTATTTGTTGGTTTTGAGTTGCTTAGGAATTATGATTACTCCCAAGCCCTGCCCTTACCATTTTGCACCTAGTTGATGTTCTACATTATTGACCTGAAATCAGTTTAACCAGATGGCCGAAATACCTCTGTGCCAGTCAACTGTCAACTGCAGTGGATTAAGATTCCCGGAGAGGCGACTGGATCATGGGGATCTACACTTATCAGTGTACCGATGCACTGATGTTCGTAGCTAAAATACAGTTGGAAAGTGGGCCCAGTGAGAGATGAGGTGCCGAAATGTACATTTGGAAGGTGTATACTTCATTGGGGCTCTTCCTCTGCGATCTATTTTTCTGATACCATGAAGTGAGAAGCTTTAATCCATCTTGCCTTTCTGCCTTGGTATTCCTTCCTTGGAGGCAGCTGACTATGAAGCCTACATGAAGGTGGGGTCCAAGACATAATGAAAAGAATAATCTCATTAAACATTTACTTTGAAATGGGGCAAGAAGAAGGATACCTAGAGGGAATCCCCCAAACCAGCAACATCTCATCTATCTGAGGCTTATGGGTGCAAAAGTATAAAACCTCCATTTAAGGAAAGAGGCCCTGAGTACCCTACTTGAGAAGGACTGCCTTCATTTCCCATCCCAGAATTTATTTTACTGGGCTCAGACACTCAGAAGCCACTGCAGCCATAGTTTAAGAGGGCCTGGCTATTGCTCCACAGGAACATGGAATGTTTAGAAGAAAGATTCAAATAGCTAGTGGAATGATTTCAAAAGAGTTCCTGTGAGAAAATCAAGGTCCCAAGGACAGCGTCAATGAAGAACTTTGTAGCTCGCATCTCACCAAAACCTACCCTAGATACTGGTCAGGAAGTTGCAGCACTTAATGTTGGTCTTGCAGTTTTCAGACAGCTTTTCTCCAATTCTTTTCTATTCTCCTCCATTTTAGATTGAAGTTTTTTCCCTATGTCATTTGAAGGTTGCAGTTTTGTAATTTGCTTTTTGTATATAACAGTAAGACTCTTAGAGGAGAATTTGGACTTGGACTTTTGAACAGTAGTGAAATTGTTCAGATTTTAGAGAAAAAACGATTGCATTTTTGGTTGTGTGCGGAATAGTTGCATCATATTAGGTGGAATTATTAACATATTCATTTTGAGATTAGTTGTGGAGATGCAATTATGTGTCAAGTTGATAAATGTATGCCTGTTATTATTGATTAATCTGATGGGGTTTAGAGACCTCTGAAGAGGTGACTTGTAATGGAGGCGTTATGTGTATTAGTGGATTGTATCACTGAAGTTTATAGGAGGGTGTGGTATTGAGAGGTGGAGGCCTGTTGGAGGTGGGTTTGGAAGACACACCTCTCACTGGTGATTTTCTCCTGTACTTTTTCCTGAGCACCATGAAGTGAGCCAATTTGCTTCATCAGCCCCTCTACCATGATATTTCTGCTCTGGAGTCAGCTAATCAAGGGCTGAAAACTCTGGACCTATAAGCCAAATCATGGATTCACCCCTTCTTCCTTTAAGTTGTTGGGGTTGAGTGTTTTGTTTCAGTAGCAGGAGAGCTGACCAGTGCAGCCTCTGATGGAGACTTGAAGCTCCACCACTGAATTTTCTTCAGATCTGGGGCTGTTCCTCAGCCATTGCCATTTCCCTCTTGTCTAATCAATGAAAGCCCAAATCAGTTTGTTACCAAGGCAAAGACTCACAGGTCTACTATCTAGAATATATAAAGAACTTAAAAAAAAATTCAGACCTCCCAAATTTAAAGACCCAGTCTAAAAATGGGCCTCTAAAATGAAAACATTTCTCAGACAAAGAAGTAGAAATAGCGAGTAAACATGAAAAAAAGTTCAATATCTCTGGTCATTCAAGAGATTCAGATGGAAACAACACTGAGATTCCACCTCACCCAAAAAAGAATGGCTGCTATCAATAAATCAACCAATAACAAATTCTATGCAGGGGTATGGGGAAAGAGGAACCTTGCTCCACTGCTGGTGGGAGTGTAGACTGGTGTAACCACTGTGGAAATCAATATGGAAACACTTCAAAGAACTAGGATTGGAGGTTCCATTTGACCCAGCTATTCCTCTACTGGGTACCCTCCCCAAAGAATTAAAAGAATCATAGCACAGTGATATATGTGCACCCATGTTCATAGCAGCACAATTCAGGATAGATAAAACTTGTAAACAACCAAATTTCTCATCAACGGGAGACTGGATAAAGAAAATGTGTGTGTGTGTTTTTTTTTAAATAAAATGGAGTACTACTCAGTCGTAAAGAATAAGAAGCTCGAAACATTTATAGCTAAATGGATGCACATTGAGGTGATACTCAAGTGAAATAAATAGGACACATATGTTTAAATACTAAATAGTTCCTCTAGTATGAGAAACTGAACGTGTACATAAGGACTAAAAGGTATAATAGATAATGTGAAATATGAAGAAAAGGTGCAAAGGGGAAGGGGAAGTCGGAGGGGTGTTAGAAAGAAAGAAGGGAATGGAATTAATATGAGAAAATGAAAAAATCTTTGTAGATGGGGAGGGGTGGAGGAGCTAAAGGGACGGAAGGGGAATGGGGAAAAAATAAGAACCAAGATGGAGTATGTAAAGGTGCAAATTTTCAATGATGACTGTCATTATACTGTATACCTTAAATGTACCAATAAAATAAAATAAAAAAGACTTAGGGCCAGGGATTTAGCTCAATGGTTCTGCCACCTGCCTCGCAAGTCGAAAGTCCCAAGTTTGATCCCTGGGACCAAAAACAAACAAATAAATAAAAAATAAATAAATAGAAAGACTTACTCTGTGTCAGCACTCCTCAGTATTTTACACTGTCACACTAGTCAATCTCTAGACTATGTTTTTTTACAGTCTCTCTTCCTCCTTAAGTGGTCACCTTTTTAATCTTTTTTCTGAAGGTATAAAATAGATATGAATGCTCTTGTTTTTCCTATGTAGGGCTTGTCCCTTTTGGAATTTAGGTATTTTCAATATGTTTGCATCCTCAACTTTCCAACGAATTTTAATACTCTATTATTTTTGCAGCTTCTCTGATTTGTAGCATATTCTTTTGATTTTTCTTTCCATGGTGTATGAAAGGAGGACTCTGAACTATACTTCTTATTTAGGAAATAGCAGGAAGCCAATTTTTTCCCTCTTACCTGCTGATTTTAGTTATATTTACTTATATGATTTGGTATGTCAATCTTATAAGTATATTGTATGAAAATGTATTTTACGATCCTTAATACATGTGTACAACACTACTAAATGAATAGTCAACATATTAAATACACATGTACTTTTTAAAAACATTGTCCTAGTAGGTTTAAACATTAACAGGAGAGGCTTTGCCTATGACCAGGAAACTGTTTATATGCCACAGTATGTTTTAAACAGGAGGCATGATTTTAGGATTTAATGAAGAAGGATGCTACACTTAGCTACCAAGGTAGCCATCTCCAGAGTGCTCTGGGGTCACTCATGAAGCCATTCAAGTCTCACCTTTCCTTTCATAATTCCTATGACATTAGAAGTGGGAGCACAATATTATTCACCTTGCGCTCCTTACAAAGTGAAGTAGCAGAAGCACCGGGGCAGGGGGTAGTTATCCAAGATCCCTGCTAGTCAATCCAAACCAGCAGAGGAAGGGATCCCAGCAGGGTAACGGGGCAGTCTTTGCCCTTCTCCTAGTCAGTCAACACCTAATTCCCACATGACAAAATTGTCCACCAAATTTAAAGGTCTCCTGAGGCAGAGACAAGCTGCTATGGTATTTAATAACCTTTAGATAAAAGATATTTGTCATGTTGAACTAAACTCTGGCAATCTTCTCCTGGCCTCATGACCAAACCTAAGGACCTCACCTAACTTGAAATAAATTGTTTTATACATTTTAAGTGCCTAAAACTGTGAAGATTTTCTCTTTTTTCTTACATTTCTCTTTTTTCTTTCTCAAATCTCCTTAAAATTGTGACTTAAGACTATGTATATAAAATAGTCCATGAAGTATTATTACTGATTGGGCCTACTTTTTTTTTTTTTTTTTTTGGTACCGGGGATTGAACTCAGGTCATTGTGCTTGAAGCGTAGGCTGTGGAATCACTACGCTAAATCCCCGGTCCTACTTTTTAAGAGAAGTAGTTTTGCTAAATGCTTTGTATATATTATCAGAGAGAGAGAGAGAGAGAGAGAGAGAGAGAGAGAAAGAGAGAGAAAGCAGTGATGTGATTGCTCCTTTTTGTTTTTTCTACCGTCATTTTACTGTTAGAACAATAACATCAAACAGAGGTGAAGAATAATTTTCTATAAGAGAGAAAGGTTTAGTTCAAGGTATCTTTAAATGATTTGATGTTCTAAATTCGATACATGTGCTGTGTTCGGAGAGTGTGAAAGAATCGGTATGTACACCTACCCTTGATAATGCCATCCCTGGTATTTGCTCTTATTTTACATAAGAGAAAAATCTACAGAATAGAGAATAGATTTTTATTATTTGTGGGATTTAAATTGTGAAGTAGTCATTATATTTTCAAATTGGGGAATTTTGAGCAAAAATGAGGGACCTACAGCTTGTCTTGAGAAATTAGAAGAATGGGCACATTTCACCACATTCTGCGAATCACATATGCTGCTAAAGCCATAGCAATAGCAGCCTTGAGAAGGAACCCGAGCAGCCTTCGCTCCCGAGTCCTCGCTGCTGCTTACTGCTCCTTTCTTTCGCGTCATTTGTTTTGTCCTTGGGTTCACTGAGTTTCTCACCCTCTTTTTTTTTTTTCAGCTTTAATTGAGTTTATCGGTACATTTTAGGAATACAGTACAGTTACATTCATGGTTGGGATCTTGTACCTCTACATGACAAGTCTTGATTTTCATTTTCTCACCCTCTTTTAATGGAAAACCCCACAGCTTCAGCCAAAGATCTAAAGTACTCGTTATAAGCCAAGAACGAGTGAAGTACAGCCTCGACTAGACAAGTGTACACAGCGGTCATTGTAAAGAGAAATTGCCGGTGAGCAGCTACTGAAGCCCTGCTCTGGCTTTTGCATCAGGTAGTTTGTTGTTCTTAGATTTGAGGATACTCGTTTGACCTCAGAGCAACATTTTCTGAAGCATTCTAGAAAAATTCTGATTTTGTGGATAACCCGTCTCTTCTAAACCCTAATTTTAGCGAGGAATGAACTTATGTTTTATTTTAAAAAAAGTGATCATTATTGATTCCATCGCATCAGATAAGGACAAATAAGTGACTGCCTTTAAAATCACACAAAGAAAAAACATTAGGATGGAAACAAAGAAAGTATAAATTCATATAAATTTATATATACTCCTAATATATATATATATATATATATATATTAGTATAAAAGTATAATATATCCATACTGTATATGTCCAAGTGTGTATATATTTAGAAATGTGGAAATTTTATTTATTATTTATTTATTTTTATTTTTTCGCTTTTTTTCAGACAGGGTGTCACTATGTAGGCAAGACTGACCTGGAACTCACTATGTAGCCCAGGCTGGTCTCGAACTCACAGCGATCCTCCTTTCTCAGTGCTGGGATTAAAGGTGTGTGCCACCACACCTGGCAATGTGGAAATTTTTAAAAGTAAAAATAAAAAGCCATGCTATGTATATTTTGGTGTTGAAAATTATAATTATATAATATATTCTAACCATAAATTTGAGTTTGGATTTACAAACAGGTACATTTAAGAAGTGCCTGTCAAGTCCTAGCCTTGGTATTACCAGAGGCCCTGTTTTCATCGATTACTGGAGAATAAATATAAGGCAGGAGCAAATGAGGAACAGGTAGAGAGGCAGCAGAAAATGACACAAAGCAGTCTTATATATCAAGCAACTATTTTTATTTCACCCTTCAGATGAGGAGAAGACATTCATAGCTATAAGCAGGGAATTATTGAATTATGCTAGAAAATTAATTCCATTAGAAATCATTGAAAAAATCTACACAGATTAATATAAGGTAGAACAACCTGGAGGCTATTGCAAACAATAGAGATCTTCCCTCAGGCCTTGTACACAAAGGAAAGTACATATATTGGACATAATTGGGAGCTACAGTAACTAGACTGAATGACACAATGTTTGGGAAGGCCAGGAAGACAAGGGTACTGTGCTGAATCCCAAGCTGAGTAGAAAATGTCGGCATCTTTAAAGTAGGAAGTGAATCCAGGTGGAAGAGGAAGATAGAATGCTTTTTACCTAGAAACTAAGGGGGGAAAATCAGAACTAATTGCAATCCTGTCTTCTATATCTGCTATTTCTATATCTACCTATATTCTATATCTTCTATACCTATATCTATCTATATCTTCTGTATCTATATCTATCTCTCTATATATTCTATCTTCTATATATTCTATATCTGATATTCTGCCCTTGCATTGGCTTGTTCTCCTGTGTAAACTTTCAATGGCGTTTTTAACCTTCTAGAAATCTGTTTGCACGTTTAATGGATTCCATTTGTTTGCTATGTTGGGATTCCATCATGTTTCTCAGCTCCTCCATTTTTTTCTCTGTGTCTCCTTGAGATTTATTAATCATGTCTTGTACTATGGGCACAATCTGCTGTTATCTGAGAAATTATTTCTGAATTCATTTTTTCAGGTCCTCTTTCATTGCCAGTTCACAGTGTCCAGGTGTTTGAGTATCAGATTGTTCCATCCCATTTCCCTTTGGGTTTGCCTTAGGTGATCTGGAAGTCTGGTTTGGGGGGACTTATTTATTTGTCTTCTCATTTCTTATTTCTGTGACTTTGTTGAGGGAACTTTTTGCTCACCCAGTGGTCTTCAATTCTCAGCAGGCCACCAAGCAGCCTTTCACTTAACACAAACAATCAACAAGTGGGATCTCTTCTTCTTAAAAAGTTTCTGTACTGTATCCCTAAAATGTACCAATAAACTCAATTAAAGCTGAAAAAAAAAGCTTCTGCAGAGCAAGAGGAATCAATCAATTGTATGAAGAGACAACCCACAATTTGGAAAACTTTTCACAAGCTTCTTCCTCAGACAAAGTTCTACTATCTAGAATATATAAAGAACTTAAAAAAATCAGGCCTCCCAAATTTAAAGACCCAATCCAAAAATGGGTATCTGAAATGAACAGACATTTCTCAGAAAAATAAGTAGAAATTGCAAGTAAACATATGAAAAAATGTTCAACATCACTGGTCATCTGAGAGATGCAAATGAAAACAACAGTGAGAACCAAGATGGATTATGTAAAGTTGAAAATTTCCAATCATGAGCATCATTATATTGTGTACCTTAAATGTACAAATAAAAGTAATTAATAGTAAAAAAAAGTCAACCCTTTATCCCAGCTCTTTGGTAAAGAAGCATATTTTTTAATAATACCTAAATTAACGTGGCACTTATACTTTAGAAACAATTTCATACCCATGATTTTTAATAGCTGGCAGCACAGTCCTATATGTTCATGGGAAAGAGATTAAAGGTAAGTAATTAAATGGCTAAGCTATCTGACTTGCTACTTAGCAGTCAAGTTAAACTAGAAATACAAATTTCTGGCACATTCTAAGTTTTTACATTAAGTGAAAAAAACAACAACACTGTAACCTACTCATAAAGGAAATGTCCACCTAATTTCTTCATACTCATGACAACTGAGAAACTTATACAAATTTTATTGAAATATCAAGATCCTATGGAAAATCTATGGACACAGGTACAAAATAAAATGAGTGAGTTATTTTTATTATTTGTAAATATGAAAAGCCATGATCAACTGCATAAGCCAAGTGCATGTCAGATTTTTCATTCTGATTGAAAGTATACCAGTACCAAGTGGTAATGTTGATCATCTTAGTCAGGTTCTGTTGGCAATTTTATATCTCTGATACCTAAAACATGATTTCAATGTATTTAAAAGATCCATTTTGCTTTGTAAATTTAAATTTTGTTACAATACAGAATCTATGATTCAGTTTGGATGGAATAGAAGTATTAGATCTATATTTTCATCTGATACCAAATCACTTAACCTTACTGAAGTTGAGATTCTATATCAGGGGAAAAGAGAGCATTCAATATTGAGTTAATAAATATTTATTGAGGTATTCCTATGTGTCAGACTGTATATGAGCACTAAAAAGTAGCTGGGAGTAGCTCTTTCCTAAATAAATATCGGTTATTTGAAAAACTTTGAGTGTAAAGTCTGTGACCCTGAGCCACAGCACACTGACAGACTCACAGATGAGGCTTAGGGTTTACGCTTCACCCACCCACTCCTGACAAGTCAGCTCACCAGCTGTGGATACCTCAGAGCTACTGCATGTTGAATGAGTCACCAGAAGCAAGGGGCAGGCTGATGAGAGCTGAAACAGCTTCCATTTACATATAAATATCCTGCTAATCAGTGATGGCAAGGAGGAAACATAGGCGCATGCCAGTTAAACGGAGTTTGATTTTTTAAAGTATATTTGGTAGACCTTGTGTGGCAGTGGTTCTTTAATTATACAGGAAAAAAAATCTTTAGAAATTATTTTAGGTTGTTAAAGGGAAGAGTTTTGTAATAAGGTGTGATAGAAAATTTGTTTTTCAAAAGGATATGTTTCAAGTGAATAGATTTTTTGTTTACTGTGTGTATGTGTGCATATACATATTTTTAGAAGGAAGAGTTCTCTTGAAGAACTATGAAGAAAAGATATACTGGACTAACTATGGGTTCAGGTATGTTGTTTTTTTCTCCCACCTCAAGAAGATATTCCTTCTAACATGTCCTCAACATCATGGCACCAGGTTTGTCCTTGGCGTACGCACTGCTTTTGAATTTTGTGGTATCACTTTTTTCCTTTCAAATGGGCTTTCATAATGATTCCTTTTCAAATCCTTCATAATGATTCACTATCAGTTCAAGGATAGTGACTTCAAAACATTTTATATTTTAGCATCCAGCTTTGTTAATATTATAGGGTAGATTTACCAGATTCCATATAAGGAGACTCTGTTGTATTGATTGAGAAGGGATAGGACTGAACACCAGTTTATCATTTTGTTTCACAGGGTGTGTGGATGACTACAATTATTGAAATTCTGTGGTGTCTAAGGCAGGCTTTTTGTTCAACATGTGTAATATTTTATTAAAATAAATAATGGTAGCTTTGTACCATAATACCCCTGTCTTAGTTAACTTTCTCATTGCTGAGACAAAATACTCAAGAGCCACATTTAAAGAAGAAAAGGGTTATTGTAGCCCAGAGTTTGTAGAGGTTTCAGTTCATAGTTTTCTGACTCCAAGTCAAAGTGGCATGGCAGAGGGACATCACAGAGGAGAAAAGTTTCATGGTGGGCAGAAGACTGCAACACAGCAAGCAGAGAAATAGAAAGGAGCAAACAGCAAAGGATGAGAACAGCAGCCCTCATTCCTGTTGCTTATATTTTATTTAGATTACATGCCCTTAGGATAGGTAGTACTCACATCCAAGAAGGGCCTTCCTATTATCCACACCCTGAACTATGCCACAACATTCAATGGACTACTTTAGTCATCACACACCCTTAATCCCAACATCACACATGCTAGATCCACCCACTTCTGAAAAGCATGAAGCTTTGGGGGGAAATCTAGACAAAAACCATAACAAGACTCCCCTAAACATAAAAAAAATACTTAATCTAAATGTTGAAAACCACCCTCAAAATCAACATTTCTAAATTATATTTCTGGAAAAAATAATTGTAAAAAACTCTTAAAATAAATTCGTGTTTTAAAATGAGATTTACTTGTGGGACACAAAAACATGACGGAACACTCCTAAGACACTTTACACAGTCAAATCAGTAATAACACAAGATTCTGTAAGCATTAACTCTCAGGTAAAGTAACAACAATTGCACAGATATTACAGTTATAAGCAGATGAAGAGAGGAAAATGACCGGAGGCCAAGCGTTGTCCTACATCTTGGAATTCAAAGGCTAATGAGCCTAGAGTCCTTATGTCCAAGGCAGTGGAAAGAAACTGTCCCTGAGACCCACCTGTCTGACTCCCGTATTTGTTCTCCCCGGTCCCTTACCCACTCTGAGAGCAGATCCTCCCCATCTCATCTACTCAGACTCACATCCCAATCTGCTCTGGAGACATCTTACAGATGCACCCAAAATAATGCTGTACCAGGCCATTAGGCAATTGTTGCAACTGACCTGGTGGGAATATCCTGTATACAACTGGGCATATACTCTTCCTCCCTAACCATGGGTTTGTTTTCATTTTTAAAACTTCATTAGTACATATTTTCACTACAGGCATTTTACAAGCATCCTGGGAACTTGGTGCACATGCATAATATAGCTTATTTCTTCTGTTGTTCTACAGTGCCCCCCTCCTCTAATTCCCCTGTTCCATGTTTCATTCTTGCTGATATTATTAATTTTAGTTCATATTTATGGCATATAATGTCCAAATTAACTAAGGTTACTAGGATACTTCATTGGTTGCATCTTCGCTCTACCTATTTCCCCATCCCCTCCATCTTGCCACTTACGTTTGGTCCCCTTGAAGCCTTCCTGTCTGCAAGCGATCTATCTCCCTGTATTCTTCTATCTTTCCTTTATTTTTCTCTTTGTTTGTACTTTGTCCTATTCAAATAAGAGATATCAGATGGTATTCAAACTTGTGTTCCTGCTTTATTTTATTCAATGTTATATTTTCCAGGAGTATCCATTTTCTTACAAATGTCTGAAGTGTGTCCTTCTTTGTAGGTAAGTAGTATTCCATTATACATGGATACCACATATTCTTTTGTCATTGGCTTTCTACCTCTCTTACATAGACAGTTTTTGTATATTAGTTATGGGGATTTTGGCTCTTAGGAAGTCAACATTCAGGAGTTTAATCTTTCAGGATTGTGATTTTTGGAGTTTTTTTTTTTATTTTAGGTATCTAAACCCCAGACGGTTTTTATCTTTTAAGAAGTTATTATACAAAATTATGGCATAGGGGTCATATATTTGGGGACTATGATTGGAAATATTTCTGGTAGCTTCCAAAGATTTGTTTTTTATGAAAAATGTAAAAGAACGAGTCACATTTGTGTTCATATGCCTTCTTTTCGGTTTTTGTCTTCCACCCTTAAGAGTTTTCCAAGCATATCCACAAGCATCTGCCTTACACAGGCTGTGTAAATTCCCACCCAGGTAATTTTTAGGCCCACAAATCCATATTCTGTGCCAGATCTTCCTGAGCATGTGTCTCTAACCTCATTTATCATGCTTTAGAAAGTGCTTCATCTGGAGCCCAGCCCTTCCTTAGTTAAGAACTTGATTATTCCCTGACCATACATTATATATAATACACAAGCATGAACTGTCACAGGCCAATTTGTTCATATTTGTGCTAGATTTTATCATGCCACATGCCTTGTTTTAGTTGAGAGAATAAGACTAGCACCTATAATTGAAGGCACTTTAATAGTCCTTGTAAAATAAAATTTTGTGCTAAATGGATTCAGGATAGTGTCTCTTAAAACACTTTACATGGGAGGATGGTTTCTTCATGGACACAGGTTGTCCTTTTTCATTTTGCCATAGAAATGCCAATATGTATTATTCCAACCATCTATTTTCATATGTTACACACACACACACACATACACACACAAAACCTTTCTAGCAGCTGCAGTTGTAATGTGGATGTGGAAAGAATGTCTGTTTTGCTTTACCATTTACTAAACTCTGCTGTATACAGCCCACTTGGACTTCACAGCAAACTTGCAAAATATATACAAGGACTTTTACATTCAAAATGAGGAAATGAAGGTCCAGCAGTATTAGGACACTTTCTTGTGGACATACAACTTTTAAGGGGAAGAGATGTTATTTAAGCTGAAGTATGTTGGGTGTAAATTATTTGAGATTTTCATAAAACATATTGCATTTCTGAAGCACTTAAATTTAAATCCAAAACGTTCTTCCCACATTATGATCTCAAATCATGAAATCTCAAATCAAACAATTCATTTGTCTCTGAAATATTTCTTTAGTGTAATCTTCCCACTAGTCCAAGATTTCTTCCTGATTTTTTTCTTTTGTCATACCATTAATTACCTTTTAATATCTTTTTGACTATTCAAATGATATGTTTTATGTTTCATTTCTTCCCCAAAACTTCTAGAGAATAGGATCATATCTTGTTTGTTTTTGGTTGTGTACTTGCATTCAAATGCCTAGAACAAGGGTCAGCAAATTATAGTTTATAAGTCTGGAGTTTTGCATGATCCCATCCTCCAAACTAAGATTTATTTTTGCCTTTTTAAAGCATTAATAAAAGAACTAAAGTAAAATATGTGATAGAGACCATATATGGCTCTAAAGGCCTGAAATACTTACTCTCTGTGGTTTGTTGGCTCCTGGCCTAGAATTTTGTTGGGCACATGATACATGCTATAGGAGGTCTATGTATTTGTTGAATGAATGAGGACAGGCAGGCACGTGTGCTAAAGTGGGTCTTCTATGGAGTTAATTCCAGGCAATAAAAGCCATGCATGTGAGAGAACCTGGACTCCTTATCCTGCTTCTGTGAGCCCCTTGCATCTGGCTGATAGGGTAGTGTTTTCTGTCCCGTTGTTATTTCCATCTCCATAGCACAGATGTAGGTTAGAAATCTCCAAATCAGGAGCTATTCATCAGCTAGTGGAGAATATTCATTGTTATTTGGTCTGTCAGTGTAATTAGCTCATCTCTTCAGAGCCTTTACACCAAGGCTCATTTGTTATTGGAGACTTTGCCTCATCACCACCATTCACATGCATATTAGCATTTCCAAGAGTATGTTGCTATTTTGATTTTTCTTAGGAGTTAAGATAAAATATTCAATATCTTTCTTGCCGCCCTCTCAAGGCCCTTGACGACAAAGCCCCTTGGTGTGCATGCTGCTAATGGACAATGTTCCACAGGAGTGTTTGATAATGGCCCAGACAGGAGTGAAGAGCAGCCAAGCACAAAGTACGCTGTAATAAGGTCACCAAAGCTGTAAATTACTGGTTTCCATCCTTAGATATGTCTTGCAGTGGCCTAAGAGAGTCTTGCTTCATTAAATGTAAGAAGTCGCAACTCAAGCTAAATCCCTCTAGAGATATTAAATGCTGAACATATGCAATTACACCAAATGATGCTCCCAACATGAGCAGCCCAAGCTTGTTTTTAAAACTGTTGCCTCAATTTCTTAGCCATGTTTCCTCTGTGTTCTCTGCCCGCTGCCCATAACCCACAGTGCCCTCCTTTACAAATGGCATTGAAAATACCAGCCAGTGTGCTGGCACAGGCTGCCTGGCTGCCCTTCATGATTCCCCTAGGTTTTTAGACTCAAACTTTGTCTCTGTCATCCACAGCAGATTTTCTTGGTTACATTTTAATTAATGCCATATGGTACAATGATGAAAATTTGGCCCAAAATAAAAGTGAGCTTGACTTATGCTGTTCTCATTAGAAAGATTTAATGTACAGAGGCAAGAAGGAAGTTCTGGAAGTATTATGGAGTGTGAAGGAAAAATAAAGGAACTGGTACCATAAAGCCATTTATCATATTAACAAATACAAAAAAGAGGGGTCCTAGGGCATGCTCTCCTGAGCCCCTTCTTGATTGAATCTGCTCACGTGTTCTATTCGATGCTACAAAAACTATGTTTCAGTATTAGGTGAGATCTGAGTTCAGGCCCACAAAATCCACAGGGGCCAGAGATAGGATATCTTTTCTGAGTCACCTTGGTGACCTCTTGATTGGACTAGATGCATTTTCTTAATCATGCCAGCTTTCTTTGCAGTATATTTTTTATAGTTTTCTTTAAAGTAAGATGATCAAAAAGAAAAAACTATGGTGCCATACAATGTTAAATGTTTTCTCCCTATTATTTGTATTTCCTTATCCTTAGTTGTTCTCCCACTCATAAATCCAATTTTTTAATTAATATTTTTATTAGTACATATTTGTAGTATATAATGATTACATTTATCATGAAGGTTTGAACATGTGTGTAACACATATTGATTCTTATTTTTGTCCTTTCCCCTTCCACCGCTCCCTGTTCCTTCATCCCTCCAACGCTTGCTCTCTGTCCCATTTTCAAAAAGCTCTATTTCCATTTTCTCTTCAATTCTCTTTTTTTCATCTCTTTTTCTTTCCTTCCCACGTTATTCCCTCCATTTTCTGTTCCCCTTCCCTTTGAAAAAGAATCTTTCTAAGCTCTTCCTGTATTCAATCTATGGGATATTGTTTCAAAGAAGTTCTCTGGAGATCAGTGCCGAAATGAACAAGTAGAGGTGTCCCTGGCTAATGATGAGGTTAAGTCTATAGAACCCTACTGTAGGTTGAGAAGAGCTTTATGTGGGAATCTTACCTATCATCATGTCATAGAACCACACTCCTCTACAGAGTATTTACTGTTTCTTTTCCTGGACCTGCAGCTGGCTGGGAGCTGCAGCTCAGTGCCCTCCCCATGATCACAAGACAACCACGAGCCTGGTAAAACGTTAAATTTCAATGTTCAAACAACGTTACTACTAAATGCAGGTTTATTTCACACCATATAAAGTTGAAAGATCTAAGTTGAGCCATGGTAAGTTTTGAGACCACCTGTATTTAATACGGATGCCAATTTGTGCACTGGCCTTTCTGGTGCTATTTGCACAGTAACATCGAATAACGGTAACAAGTCCTTTTACGTCAGAGGCAAGTTTGGTCTGAGGTAGACCCTCCTAGAATCCCTGTTATCTCTCAACTGGTTATGATTCATGTGGTCAAACTGCTCTTTAAGAACATGTCATTTGATTATATTCACAGTAGATGTTTCTATGTCATAAACTCCATCATAGCACCTGATATTTTTAGTAATTCAATGGGCTAGAATACATTATTTTGAAAATTTCTTTGAATATTTTAAGGATTTAAATTATCAACAATGTTTACTAAAATCTGTATAGTTGAGGCCCATATATTTCTTATAAAGGTTATTCAAGATAAATAATAAATAAACTCAATGAGAAAAAACGCTAAATAATAAAAAGTCACAAACTTATTTTGGTCCCATGATTCTGGGGAAGATAGCCCTGTTCCTGATGCAGACCTGTTCATCCCCCGAGGTGGACTTTGCAAGCAGAAGCCCAGTTTTGCCAAATGCTTCCATTTGCAAACCAAGCCAAATTGTTTGCAAATGGAAGAGTGTGTGAACCAAGACATTACTACATAATAATATTAAGCACATTAGTGTTTCAGAGAAGATTATCACATTAAATATAAGTGGTCTAATTACATTTAAATTTCAGAGGAATAACAATCTTTAATATAAGTGTACTTCAAACATGGGGTACTTCTTCTAAAAAGTTGTATATTTACCATGGCTATTCTCTAAATAATTTTTGTTATGAAAAATTAGTTTTTCATAGAATGGCTTTTATATTTTTATTAATATCTATGTGTAATATATTAAAAATCAAAAAAATAATAAATGCAAGTATTTGAAAAATAAATTTCAGTTTGTCTGAATTTCGAATTGAATTGGACCTATATCTGTCTTTTATATTTTCTAAATCTGGAAACTACTCCTAAATCTCTATGTTTAGCAACACCTAATCCTGAACTAAAACAAGCTAATCTTTAGTTTGACTTTCAGACTGAATATGCAATCATATTCTCAGCATTTCTCCTTAAAGTGTATTAACAGCTACCAAAAAACTAATGTGGCCATAAAACTTGTAGATTGCCCTTGTCCTCCGTTGGTTCCCAAAACTGCTGCTTTCTTCCTTTCCTTACCTTAGTTAATTGTACAAATTCTTTCCTTTCTTACTTTTCTCCTTGCTGAGACAAAATACCTGACACCTAGCATTTAAAGAGGAAAGGTTTATCACAGCTTTCAGTTTGTAGAGGTTTCAGTCCAGAGTCAGCTGGCTCCAAGGTGGGGTGGCCTCATAAAGGAGAGAGTTCATGATGTGGTAGGGCAGGCAGAAGAGCATGGTACTAAAGTGGTCAAGCAGTAGCAGCAGCCAGCCTCTCTCTCCCTTTTATACTATATCCAGGCTATAAGCCAATTGATTGGTGCCACCCACACCAAGGGTGGGGCATACTTAATCCCAGCAAATCATCCTTAATTCGAGCATCACAATTATGATGGGAACATTCACCAACCCCAATTCGGCCACCTTTGAAATTTCCCACCTATGAGCGCATGAGGCTTTGAGGAAGCATCTAGATACAAACCATAAAGTATCTTACTAAGGTTAATTATCCTGTAGTATACTTTTTCTCTACACACTTTCTTCTTCTTTCTATTCAATCCATTAATACGATCTCCAAAATATTCTTGAGATCCTCCCACTGTTGTTTCCATTGCTGTAGCCATCCTTGTAACCCATGTCCTAACCACCTTTATTTCTTACCTAGGTTATTGCTGAGATTCCCACCTGACTGCCTTGTAATCCACTTTGGACCTTCCTTATTCACTTCCCAAACAGAAAATTTGAAAATTGATGGTGCATATAAGCTACCCTCTAGAAATTTCTCATCAGAGTGAAGAAATAGTCCCACTCCTTCCCCAGGTCTCAAGGCTCTGTCAGCTTTTCCTCCTTAGGCCCAGCTACACCTGCCTTTTTGTTGTTGTTCCTCTGGTCACAACCCAGCCATTCTGATTCAGGGCATTTGCCTGCTTTTCTCTTTTCTTTTGGACACTAGTTGCCATTTGTGTGTGTGTGTGTGTGTGCTGTATACGTCTATTCGTTTCACACATATGTTACTTTCCAGGAGGTGTCTTTCTTGACAACCCAGATCGATGCTCTCCTTTTCCTTCTTTGTACTTATTATCTGAACTGATATGTGCTTGATTGGTTTCCATGCTTTCATTTCTAAATCCCTCCTCTAGTCTTCCAACCTCACGAGAGGAGATGTATACACTTTTTTTCCAGGCTCTACCCCAGTCTTCAGGACCGTGTTTAGTGCAGGGATGGGGTGCAGTAACACAAGCCAAGTGACTAAAGCAATGATAAAAAAGAGAGGTAGGTAATACACACTGAACAATGACCTGGGCCATGCAATGTGATTAATTCAGGCTTTTGCACATTTATTGTGAAGTCTACTACTAGTCCTGAGTTATGACAGGTTGTCAGGCATATTTCCTACTCCATTTGCTTTTTTTACTGCATTAAGTGACTAGTTCACCTCTTCTGCTATCTTTTCAAATTTCCTAGCACCGCTGTCCTCAGTTTCAGCTAATTAATTGCCTTGTCTCTTCACTGAGAAATTGAAATAAACACTACCACATCTACCCTTCTACATGTATCCGCACCAGTAGCCTGCCTTCTGTCTTAACCAGTGACGAGCTCACATCTCTAACACATCTAGACACATCTCTAACTAAAGTCTACATCAACACTTACTTTTTATAGCCTAGCTTCTTGCTTACGTGAGAATGTTTTTGCAAGCATGCGCCTCACCTTTTTGTAGATTATTAAATTTTTTTACCCTCTATCACATCTATCAACTTAAAATATATTTCCATCTTATAAGACAAGAGAGAGAAGAAGGTAAAAATCTTTGGCTTCTTGCCAACTTCCACACTCTTCATTTGTCCACTTTCGTAGAAAAACTCCCTAGCTGAGATGCTCTCTCTAATGTCTGTCCTTCTACCGTTCTCTCCCTTCTCTCTGTTCTTTCTTGGACTCTCCCCTGATACCATTAACGTACCATAAATTCAACTCCATTTTAAACCCACTTTGGCTATGCTTTTGACTCTGCCATGCCACTCACATTATAATGACTGATGGGCATTGATGAATTCTCATCCAATTTCATTCCATAGCATTTATCACACTTATTTTCTGTTTCTTCTTTCATATCATTTCTTTCCCTGGCTGCAGAATATTCATGTCCTTTCGGCCTTTCTGTGACTTCACTCTCTTCTTATTCTTCTTTGCTGGATGCTTCTCTTTCTCCTAACTTCCCAATGCTGGGTTTCTCCATGGCTCCATTCGGTCACTATCTGTGTATACTTGTATTCTGTCATGGTAAGATGCATATTTCTAGCACAGACTTTTCTCCTAAACTCTTCATTCATTTATCCAATTGCCAATTTCACATCTCCTTGTAAACTACTGAGAGATAATCACATGATCATCATGCCCCAAATAAACCTTTGGTTCTTTCTAACTAAATATGTCCCTCCTGCTGGTTTCCTGCTGAAGTTTATGACAACTTCATCTTTCAGTAGCACCAATTAATCTGGGTAAAAACCAAGTGATCTCTTTGATGTCACCACTTCTCTCATATTTCACACATATTTCACGCTGATGGTATAACTTCATCCTTGAGGCTCTCCCACCGCTGCCTTGGTGTACACTGCAGCGCTGTCTGTGCTGGACGCTGCCACATCAAAGCAGATTTGCCAGTCTCTGCTCTTTCTCCCCTGAAACCTATTCTCAGCATAGGAATGACAGCAAAATTCTGAGGAGTTAGAATTTGTAATTTTTGTCCAAAACCCTTTTATTTCATTTAGGATGGGAGCCAAACTACAAAGGAAGTTTGGGAAGGTCCACAGGAAGCCTGCCATTACTGCAGCTCGTGAACGGGTCTTGCATAATCTGAGTTCTCTTGCTTTTTTTTTTGTACCAGGACCTAACCCTGGACCTTTTGCTTGCGAGGCAGGTCACAGAACCACTAGCTAAATCCCTGGCCCAAACTGCTCTTACTTTTGCCTTCATCTTCTACTGCACTCTCTTTCCTCAGTCCAACTTGGCTTCATGTACTCTTGTGATTTCTGCTTCATAAGTAACTCTGTCTTCAGTTTTTTAAAAGTAGCTTCCCCCCTTGGCCTAGACTATTTTCCCCAGACATCTTTGCAAACTCCCTTCTATCTTTGCTGTCTTTGGTCATGACTTACATCTCACGGAAGCTCATCCCATATCTCCTATCACTTCTTTATTGTGATTCCATTAAAAATATTTTTGAGCTGTAACTTCTAGCTCCATATATAATCTCTTTGTTATTTATGTTCATATTGTCTCTCTTCTCCTACAGGCTAGAGTGTAGCTTTGCTGAGATCACAGATCTCTATTTTGTTGATTTGTGTATCTCCAACACTTGGTAACACCTCAATAAATAGCAATGAATGGAGTGTGGTTGCTAGGAGTATGAGTTCTAAAGGAAAATACTTTGGCCTTGGATCCCACCACTGCTTTAACAGCCAAGTAATGCCTTGTAAGCTCCTTGGCACTTGGTGGTTTCCTATTATTTAACTCAAAACAATGTTAATGACATCACCTCATAAAGTCTTTGTAGGGATGAACTAGTGAGACTATGTGCAAACTCCTCAGAATTGTATCACACACATTGAAAGTCCTTTAAAAGTTTTGCTTGTTTAATCTCAAAAGGAATCTTTCCTTTCTTTTTTTGATATTTTTCTTTTTATTGAGTTTATTGGTACAATCTAGGTATACAATACAGTTACATTCATCATTGGGATTCTGTACCTTTACATAATAAGTCTTGATTCTCATTTTTCCCCTATTCCCTGCCCTCCCTTCACCCCCTCCTCTCCTCCCCATTTACCAACACTTTATTTCCACTTTTTCAGTTTCTCATATTTTTTTTCATCTCCCTTATTACCTTTCCCCCACCCTTTCCACTTTCCCTACACCTTTAGCCCTTTACTTCCTATTTCACATTATTATTTATCTCATTAGGATCCTGTGTACTACCATAGTTTTTCACACCAAAGAATCTATTCGGTATTTCAGTTAAAGAAATCTCTGTATGAACATTAAAAATAGGGAATCCTAAAATAAAACTAAAAAGGAAAGTAAAAGAGAAAAGGCAATGATATAACATTAAAATAATCCTTAATTCTGGAGATGAAAATGGTCCTTGAACATATTTAAATTGCTTCTTGCTCTTATAGTCTTATCTTATTCTTACAAAAAGAATCTTTTGTGGCAAGTAGTATTGTCACCTATGTTTCACAAGTGAGAGAAACTGAAACTTAGAAAGCTCAACAATTTGGTAAGGTACACACAGTAAGTGGCAGACCCAGGATGAAATTCTGATCGATTTGACAATGAATTTAACATTCGGTCTCTCCTTATAGTCTATGGTGCTTTTGCTAATGGAATGTTATTTTCCTATTAGATCTTTTTCAAATGGACAAAACCATAGATTTTTACATATTTTCCTTATGTAATATTCTGCAAGCTTTGCCCTAATTCCTATTTCAAAACTTGTTTCAAACACTTATTTCAAATTTTATTTCTGGTCTTACATGGTAAAGAGTTTCACAAAATATTTTACAACAAAGCGAGCAGAGAACCCTGACTAATTCAAGTACTTTATAGTATTAATGGAAAACCTCTTAACACATTCTTCATTATTAGTGTCACTGTGGACCTGAAATATATGTTCCCATGACAACGTGCCTGCCTCACAAGAGCAAGGTCCTGAGTTCAATCTCCCCAGTAGGGCAAAAAACCAAACCAAACCAAACAAACAAAAAGTTTTCTATATGTCTTAAGAAGTATCCTTTTAAGATATTTTTCCTTTTTTCCTCAAGAACGTTGAACTGCATCAACAATCACAACATGTTATTGTAAGTAACCTTTAAAGAATAAATGAGAAATAGTTGTGATTACTTATTTAACTCGAGGAAGGAAAATAGCCTGTAAATTGTAGACAACACACAAACAGTATTGATTGGAGGCATTCCACTGCTAGAATGTCTAAGAAGCTTTGACAGAAATTCCTCACTGAGCAACATGCAGTAATTCTGACTACAGTGGAAGGAAGTTTCCAATCCCTGCTTACCAGTCCTCTCTCCATATGAAACCAAAGCTCAGGCACAAGACAGAGGGGGCTGGTGTTCTCCTGGCTCATAGGATCACACTGTTTCCTGTCCTCCATTCTGGATTTCAGATCCTCTCTTTCTACCTTGCAGTGTTTCTCTCCCATTCCGGGAAGACTGAGTATAGATTTCAAGACTCCCCTGCCTCACTTAGTAAGAAAATGATGTCAACTCAGCACCTACAATCAAGTGTGGTGATAGCGACTTGTGGTGGTCACTGAACTGACCAAAGTGACATTCTCACTGTGAGCAGAAAGTTGAAAAGCCACTGCATGGTTTCACCATTCCTCTTTTCCTGTCTTCCAAGAGCAGCGGAAGCAGGCTGCAGAAGATTTTGGGGGCCCAGGCTCAGCACAAAGACAAACAGCAGGGCTATCTCCAGGGGATCTTGGGAAGGACTTAAATGCATATTGAGAAAGGAAGGCAGGGAGGCAAATAGCTGTGCTCAAGAAAGATGAGGAAACTATATTTTTTCCTCAAGTGGTATCTCCTGATTCTTGTACTTCCCCAGTTCATTGCCATGTGACTCATTTGACTAACAGAATATCCCAGAATAAGTGTGTGCCACATCTGAGAAGAAGTTTACTGTTTCTCTGTCACACTCAGAGTGACTTCCCTCAAGTAGGAGCTGCTCCTTTAGACTCATTTTCCAAATGAAGATAAGCGTAGCAGAAGCACAGCCAATGGCCCTACTGAGGGAGGCATAGACAAGATCAGCCTTTGCTTTTCTAAGCTGCAGATATTTGGGGCTATTAACCTTCTCTTCCTTTAAACTCAGTTTCTACTTTTTGACAGAAAAAGTGACCAAACATTTAGAAAGTCAACCTACGATAAGCAATGTAATATGTAACAAATAATCATATACATACATGTGTATAATTACAAACACACTAAATAAATATTAATATAAAACTCATATTATGCTGTATAACTTATTTTGTTACACAAATGCTTTCATTGAAGCCATAATGGTTAGTTTACAATGACAATTAGTTGTAATGGTACTAAAGAAGCTAGTAGTAGGACTAGTTAAGTAATGTGTTGGAAAATATGTAACATTTAACAATTTTTTTTTCTGTCTAGTAGCATGTCGTATTCTTAACTTTTTAAAACTTACTAAGTAAGTTATGGCTACACAAATTTGTAGGCTATCCCAACCTATTTTTTAACATTTATAGAAGTAAGATATTTTAAACAGAGAACCTAAACTCAAGAAGTAATTAAAAGATGTCATTTATATTTAATTTTAAACTACCTATTTATTTATGGTTCATGAAGATTTAACTTTTCCTGGTTCTTTCCTAAACAATTCTTCTAGAATTATCTGAATAATATTTTTCCTTTTATTCAGTGGCAAAACTTAAAACAGTCACATGTACAATGCGTTTTGACTTGTCCCTCAGCCCGCCTGACCATTATGGTGGAGACATTCCAAAGTGGTGACATCAGCAACCTAAAATCTTTTCCACAAAAGAATCCAAGCACAAAATCCTTGGACTTTTCCCTTTTGGCAAAAGCAGGCTTTGAAACTTGTAGAAATTAGTTTGTACTACTCCAGCACTATGAATTTACTTACTGTCAATGGCTCCTTCTGGTAGACCAGCTGTTCAGCAGTCACGTCCTTTTCACCTTTAAACTTACCATATAGGGCAACTGTGTCTCAAATGTGGTCATTTTAATAGATATTGGTTGTCATCATAGGTGCAACTTTCCTTTGTCAGATGAAATGATTTTTAAAAAGAAGTACAGAAGTAATTTGAACTCGTGAAATCAAAGTTGGATTAAAATAAGTTAGAATATTTGTAAGGAAATCAAGAAAGTCCCATTGAACTTGGTTGCCATTTTCTGGTGACATGTTTTTGAGTTCTGGAGCAATCTTATTTCCAACACAAAAAGAGTCATTCCACTCTAGTGTAAGTTTTCATTTCAACCTCCACTTAACATTAAACAACTCAAAGGAAATGGGTTTACTTTTTGCCCGGTTCTGTACAGTCCCTTCAAGGAAGACCAAATTGTTTGATAGAATAGTATAAAACTTTTTGTTTTACTTGAATTATTTTTCCATTCCCATTTTCAAATGAATTTCTGAGTTAGTGGGTCATCCTTGCTCTTCACTTCGAAGGTATGCTTTTATGGAGGATTGACATTTTAACAGCTATGACAGTGATGATCACCTCTAACACTCGTACTGCACGGCCATGTCCTCCTACTTTATGAAGCGAAATATCTTTAAGTGTTTTTAATATATTTTGAGAACACTAAAAGTTACCAAAAAATCATTATGAAAGCACTATATTACAGATAAACAAATCAAACCTCACTGCAGCATTATTGGATATAAAGTGGTAAATTATTTCACAGTTTTGAACTTTCTATTCTTGGGTAAGAAATTAAATGTTGAGAAGCCAGGCACAGTGGCACATGCCTGTAGTACCAGCACTTGGGAGGCTGAGGCAGGAGGATCACTGTGACCAGCCTGGGCTACATAGTGAGTTCCAGGTCAGTCTCAACTACGTAGTGAGACCCTGTCTCAAAAAACAAAAACAAAAACAAGAACAACAAAAATTAAATGTTGGATGGATTTCCCCAAATTTATACTTGCACTGTCTCTCTAATATGAAGATGACAACAAAGTCTAGATTCTTTTGAACAAGGTATAAGTGGGTTGCTGTTGTTTTTATGGCTTTACTGAAATCTTCATGCAAACCAAGATTATACCTGAAATTTCATTGTCCAAGAGTACAAAGAGAACTTTTTGTTGCTGTTGCTCAATTTTTCATTTAAAACATGGTAAAACAAATAGCTCTTGATAAGATCTGACATAATCAACTTCACACTATAAGAGACCACTATTCAATCAAAATTTTCTTTTTTGTTTGCCCACATTTTAGTTGCAATATCTAAGTAAGGAACCGTACCATTATTCAGTCAACAGAATGGTGGGATTGTGTAGGTATGTGCCTATGGTACACTCAAGTAAATTTGGTCCCTGCAGTTTTTGCTATTTTCAAATAAGCATCGATAGCATTTGGGGGAAAAGAAGAAAAAAATTATTAATTTGGAAGTACTTGCCTGTATTATATACATGACTTGTGGTAAGATTCAGTATATTTCTGTACTCTAGATAATCTCTGAGGTTCTATTTTCTGGAAAATAGCTTTCATTTAGTGCTAGCGATGGAACCAGGGCCTTCACACTGACCTACATCCCCAGCATTTTTTATTTTGAAACAGAGACTCTCACTAAGCCACTAAGTTACCCAGGCCATGTTTGGATTGACAGTCCTTGTGCCTCAGCCTCCCAGAGTATTGAGACTATAGACAAGGACAGCCATGTCCTAGCTGTATTTCAATATCCCTTTCTTCACCACGCCCAGTCAACACACTTTTTGATATATGGTACACAATGTTCTGTTTTGGTTATTCTCCTTCCTAATCCTTTCTCCTCTCATTAAATTGACATAACTGCTTAGCCTTCTTTAGTGACATCTGGATCATGTTAACATTAATACCATAATAATTCTCACTTTTGGTACTCTTGCTTTTAGGAAATGTGGTCTCTGACACCATACTGAGAAAAGCTGATGGGAGTCCGTTCCCATTCCCTGGGGTGGTGGGGTAGCAGAAGACCCCGGAGATCCCCTTCATGCTTTGCAAGTCACAGCTGTCACCCTCAGCAGCACAGGCCAAATTGTGGCAGTGATTACAGCAGATAAATAGTTTATGCTTTGTTTATTTGACACCAAAGACAGAATTGTATCCAGACCTCTCTTTTTTTTTAATGTCCAGTGAGTATTTATATTTTTCCATGAAACTTTTGGACTTTTGCATTACAGGGAGGCCTTTTCTGGAATGTCAGACCGTGAGTGCTAACCAGGCACTACCCTAAGGTTGACTTTCCCGTTATCTATCTCAGATTGTGGCTTTCTTTCACTTTCAAGACAGCTAAACCAACCATCTGTCATCTTGGACTCCATCTCACAGAGCTCTAGGATCAGTTGCCAGAACTTCTGGACTTTAGGGTTTTCCTTTCTAGAAAGGTTCAAATGAACTATTACAATATTCATTTTTAATATACATGAAAAATGTCATTTATTCCATAGTATATCACCCTCCCATGGTTTCTTATTATCTAGAACCATTTTCTCATTTGCGAAATTTTGGAAGGCTTAATTATATGCCTGGGGAGCCAGGGGTTTAGCTCAGTGTTGCCTCTGCCTGCCTTGCAAGCATAAGTTCCCAAGTTCATTTTCAGGTTAAAAAAATTTATATGCCTGAGCCCTTTTAGCAAATATGCAAAAAAAAATTTGTCAGGGGGACTTAAAATTTTAGGACATATTTTAATGGATTTTAAAATTTTTCTTTGAGAATTTGATTGGGATCTGGAGAAGATGTTATGGATGTAGAAGGAATAGCTCGTTTGTTTAAACTCACTCTTATTTAACAACTTCAGTCCTTTAAAAATTGCTTACATCTCATCCCTATCTTGAAATATCAACCATGATTTATGAAATGGTTTCCTTGGTAATATAGCTTCTCTAGAATGCAAAACAGGTGTGTGTGTGTGTGTGTGTGTGTGTGTGTGTGTGTGTGTGTGTGGAGTGGGAGCAAGGCGTTCTCGAGACACATCTATAAACATTATGAAAAAAAATAACCAGAATGACTATAATATCCAGAGTCAGACCATATCCTCCTTAAAAAACAGATTTCTCTGCTCTCAGAGGAGGCAATACTAACATTTTTTACTTGTGATATCCACAATGAGATCATTAACTCTGTTTTTAATATTTTAAATCATTTAATGAGAGGAAAGGATGTCTCTGTTAATTTCTTTAAAATTCTGTTGAAATTTAAAGTGATTTCTTTATGGGAATCTATGGTAAGATTTCCTAGGATCCTAACATCAAGTTAAACTTACACCACCCTGTTTGTATGTTACTATCCGGTGTCAAAGCCTTTGGATATATCTGCCGCCCTCCTGCATAATTCTCAAAGCAGAAGATAGGACTGGACAATGTAAGCAACTAAGAGTAAATATCACAGAGTAGCTCATGAAAGTCATGAAACAGAAGCATGAAGGACTATAAAATACCATCATATAGTTTATTTTACATATTATAATACCTCATTAGACATTTAGGCTTCAACTAGAGTGTTTTTCTTGAAATAAATAATTGTTTTTCTATGTGGAGGATCTGGACTTTTGTATTAATAATTAACTCTTTGAAATTTCTATCTGTTACATCTTTTACTACGCTAAAGTTTCCTTTGCGTCATTTCCAAAGATGCTTTCATATCTCATCATAGGAAACACACTGGTACTTTGTTAATTTCGGTAAAAAACACATTAGAGGAGGTAGAAACTTGAAGAATAAGTATACCACATTACAGTAAGTGGCTTCTATTCAAAGTTCAGTAGCTGTGTTTTTAGAAAAGCTGAGCAGCCCAAATTCCTAAGCTCCTGGGAAAAAGTGTGGACAATTTCTTTTTCAAGCTCTGGGAAAGAGGGCCTCCTGTGGCCTCATTCCACTTTGGCTTTCTTTCTTTCTGCTTCTGATCCCTGAAAAGCAATTTAATTCTAATGTTCCTCCTCCTCCTCTTTTCTGCTCCTCTTTCATTTTCTTTTATTTGTTTACTTCTGTTTTCCCAGGCTGCTTCTTTCTGTCAACATTTGTCATGTTCTTTGGTCCTTTTTCCTCAAGAAAGAAAGGGTTCCCAGCATTTTTTTTCCTGCATAATGTTGGGATAGTGTATGACAGTGGATGGTGGGATGAGGTACAATAGATATTGGAAAAATATGTCTATAATGATGAAGATGGGGGAAATTATTCTGTGGCAATTATTACTGATTCAAATGAGAGGTGTTCCCAATATTTGTCAATCTTTATAAGTTGTTAATATTGACGACTTACTGTCTGTAAAACCATGAATTAACCAGTAGACACTATGTATATAAATGAACAATGTAGTTGCCACTGACTAAAGAAAAATTTTAATGTACTCCAAACTAATGCATATAATTCTTAGAAAAATTAGTGAATGACTCATTTTGTGTGTCTTTCAAAGGAATTGAGTTTAGAAAGTAAAATGTATATTTCCCATTGATAAATGTGTCACCTATCTCAAAATGAGCAGGTGAGAGTTTTACTTTCCGAACAGGGTTCTTATTAATCAAAGGTACTGGAAGCCAGAGTCCCACCATGATTTCAGGGCTGACAGAGTTACTTCCCTGAGGGACACCAGGAAAGTTCTATGTGACAGAGCTTCTTTGCCGTTGTCTCCTGGAACTGATTCCTTAACAAGTGTTGAATGTTACTTGTCTTTTACTTCCAACGTGTTTACTGTTTTGGAGTGAACTGTCTGTTGGATCATTTTTGTTCCCAGTAACAAGGGATTAAAAAAAAAAAAAGCAGAGAGAACAATTTTAAAAAACATAAGCTCCTAAGAAATCAAAAGTGAGGGCCGGGGATTTAGCTCAGCGGTTCGGTGGCCTGCCTTGCAAGCACAAGGACCCGAGTTCAATCCCCGGTACCAAAAAAAAAAAAAAAAAAAAAAAAAAAAA
>NW_022900930.1:7219489-7253751 GCF_012274545.1 Fukomys damarensis | reverse complement strand
AAAGATAGATGAGTCTTAGGAGAGAAAGACAACAGAGGACATTGATGAGCAGATGCGAACAGCAGCTAGAGTTATGTTGGCCTCAATGCAAGTCCTCCCAAAATATCTTGTTCAGAATGAGAGTGAAGCTAGGTAGATCACTTGATCTTAAACCAGTTAGTATAAACGAAGATAGCCATAATAAACAATACCAGGGTTATCGAGAAAGACATAAAGACAAATATTCTAATTAATGGCAAATATTAATATTAACCAAGTCTTAGGAGGAGGAGGAGGAGCATTATGTTGCTGACGGGCCTTGAAAACAGGCCCTGTGGTGAAGACATGGACACGTGGGGGCCTGGTGTTTCTGTCGCCATGTCTATCACACACGTGAATTTTCCTTCACTCCTTCCGATAGCTATGAAGCCAATTAATACTGCTCATTGAGTGGATACCTGCATTCTGTGAAATGTGTGAGGCCGAGCAATGGACACATTCATGGCAGTGGAGTCGCCATTACTCACGGTCCTTCTGAAGGCAGTGTGCCCACTAATGCGTGTGCTGCGGAAGGCGAAATGAACCGAACTCAGCAGCCAGACAGATATTTTGGAGGTAGATAGGTAAGAAAAAAAGTGAGTTTACTTTATTTGAAGATGAATGCAATTCTAATAGATACTGATAAGAATCAAAATAAAGTTGAGTTTGGGGTAAGTACAAAAACGAATGAAAGCATGCCTTTCGGAAAAGAGTATGTCTGAAAAAAACCTGGGTGTTAAAGAACAGTGGAAGATAAAGAAGACAATGTTGGGAGAGAAAATAGGTAACTTTAATGACAATAAGATCTATGTGCTTATGTGAGAGACTGCTTGGGCCTGCATAAGAAGGCTGCTCTCAACCTTAGCCTTTGCCTCAGTGGAAAAATCCCACTAGACTACATACGTGACCTTTGGCAGGTCTAGCCCCTGGGCAAAACAGGAAATCTTACAGAAAAAATAGCCCTTTGTGCTAACCACAGGGTCACCGGATCTGGAGCAGGAAGCAGGTGGTATTTTCCCCGTCCTACTTGCCCCTAGGGATTGTGCATTTACCCCTCCCCACATTTGGTAAAATACTGATTGCTGTATGGTTAAATGCTTGAATGACTCATGTGATTGGTAGAGGATTTGCTTGAGCTGTCCAATAAGCTTGCTGAACCCTCCCCCTGGGATAACAGTATATAATCGTTTTGCTGAGCCAATAAAGCGCCTTTGATCAGAAACCAGACTTGGGCCGTGTACTCTAACTTCTTAAAGATTTCCTTCACAGACATTCAAGATCGGATCGGCCTCTGATGACCCACGAATAAGAGGCGGCTCTCACCTCCTATTCCCCGCGGGACGGGGTCCCCCCAGAGAGCCGCATGCTTATAACTCAAAATCTTCCCTCCAAACACACCTCTATACTCATGAAAGAGGGAGAGAACTGTGCTTTCATAGGTTTTCACATTTTAATCTTAGAAGGACACTATTTTGTAGAAACTTTCCTTCAGCTGCACCATTAGGAATGGTGGATATCTTGCTGATGCAGAAATGGAAGGCTTCATTAATCTTAGCACTAGTGAGACAGGATTGGGCTTATCCACTTTGTACATAATTTAAATAATTTTCATTTCCTTTAAAATAATTTAAAAGCTCCTTGTTAAATGATTTCAACAGTTTATCTTCTTGTGAGGTCACTAAAATGTATTCCTGAAGTGTATTTGAAACAGGATATGGTTAGGATAACAATAAATAATGAGGAACTTCTGTTTGTTTCAAAACTACAAGAAAAGAATTCCAACTTCTTCACCACAAAGAAAGATAAATATTTGAAGGATAGATATGTTTTTCCTGAAATAAACGGTGCAAAGCACACTATAAATATATATAATTTTATGTTTTTCTATATCACTTAAAATTTATTTTGAAAATAACTTGACATACACAACATGCATTTTCAGTTTATAGTAAGTCCCTTACTTATGCATGTTTCATTCTGTGAGAATGAAAAAGGTTTGCTCATTAAGTCCGACAAAGTGAGTCTTATACACCTTTGACACAAATATACAATGTAAAGTATAAAATATCAGCGGGCGTGGTGGTGCACTTGTGTAATCCCAGAACTTGGGAGGATGAGGCATGAGGATTGCTGTGAGTTTGAGACTAGCCTGGGCTACATAGTGAGTTCCAGGGCAGCCTCAACTACATAGTGAGATCCTGTCTCACAAAACAAAAACAAAAGCAAAAAACCCAAATAAAGTATAAATTATCAAACATAGACAAAATACTGTGCACTATCGCACTGTACAATAAGCACACACCAGCGCTGCTGTGACAGAGTCCAGCAGGCTTGTGAGCTGCTTCTGTGATGTGTTCTCATCGATGACCGTAACGTGAGGTTCATTCTATATGTGAAAGCTGGAAAGTCCGTAAATCAGGGATTTGATGTACTTTTGGTTCTATGTTGGTAAATCAGGGAATTAATGTACTTTGTTTATTAATAAATGTATTTTCTTTCATTTGACTTTATATGCAAGAAATTTTTAAGCAATAGATAAGATTAAATGGTACAATGTTTGAAACTGAAATAAATGTTGGTGAAAAACTAACTAGCAAAAGAAAGGTTCAAATTGGAAAATGTGGCCTTCCACAGTGTACTGTAACTAAATAAATTTTAGAAAAAGAAGTATTTCATTGACTAAAATTGATAATGAGTTAATTGCTTGATAATATTTCAACTCACTTGTAGGACAATAGGAAAGCTTTCTTGATAGGTTAAGGTTAATTGATTCAACTTCATTCTACTGCATAGTAAAAGTCTAACATGTTTTCATGCATTCTGCTGAATTCTTGAAATATTAAATTTAAATCATTATAATTAAGAAGAAATTTATAAATGAGTGAAAGAGAAGCATGATTATAACATGAGGCTTCACGTTTAAAATAGAAGTATTTTCAAGATGCACACACAAAAAATTCCTGGTTAATTTTGATAGGAACAAGAAAAAAAGAGGCATTATAGAAAGATGAGCATTTGTAATGGGCTTCGATGGAGTTTTCCAGGTTGGAAGGGTGGGCTTCTTTATGGATGGGTAACATGGAATAAGAAAAGAAATGGAGAATTAAGTCCATGTTTGACTTGAGCATCAGAGAAGTTTGTTATGAATGGAGTAGACAAGAGGTTGGGAATAAAACAAAAGAGGATAGGATGGGAAAGTTTGAAAGAACTTATTTATGCTTCGTGTTTTAGTCAGCTTTCTGCCAAAATACCGGAGAGAAAAATCTTCAGAAGGATGAAAGGTTTAGTTGGACTCACAGAGGTAGAGGTTTCGGCCCATGGTCACTTGGCCCTGTTTCGAGGATGTGGCTGTACTGTGCAGCATGGAGGGAGCACGTATCTGTTCACCTCAAAATGGCTGGGAAATAGAGAGGGAAACACACAATGTAAGTCTTCAAGGCATGCTCCCAGTGACCTAACTTTCTTCCATTACATCCCACTTCTTAAAAGTTCCACGACCTTCAAATAGTGCCCCTAACTGGGGTCCAAGATTCCGACACGTGGGCTTTGAGGAACACTTACCTGAGCTTATATAACACTCAGTAATTTCAATTTTGTCTCTTCTAGAAGTGGAGGTCAGTGAATGGTGGTGAGTGAGAAGGTGATCTGTTTAGACTTGTGCCTCAGAAAGGTAATTCTGGGGCCAGAGATGTAGATCCATGGTGTAGTGCAGGCCCGGCAAGTGCAAGGCCTTGGGTTCGACTTCTGGTATAAAATAAATAAATAAATAAATAAATAAATAAATAAATAAATAAATAAATGAATGAATGAATGAATGTAAAAAAAAAAGACCAAAGAAGCCCCTAAAATACTATTAAAGAACAGTCTTAATTAGGAAAATATAGTCAAAATAGAAGGAACATGACAAAGTACATGAAAGTAAATGTAGCAACAACACAGACTGATATACAGATATCCCAGGGTTTAGAGTTACTAGACACTGATTTCAAAATAATTGTGATTAATATATTGAGAAAAATATGGTAAAGTGGTGATTTATTAAGATAGAGGGGAAAAATACGAGAAAAAGTAAAAAATGGAAATAAAGTGTTTGTAAATGGGGAGGGGAGGAGGGAGTGAAGGGAGGGCAGGGGTAAGGGGAAAAAATGAGAACCAAGACCTGTCATGTAAAGGTACAAGTTCCCAATGATGAATGTAACTGTACTGTATACCTGAAATGTACCAATAAACTCAATGAAAAAAAAAAAGATATAGAACTTAGAAGAAAACAGATAATTGCACTCATTCCTATAATTATGAATTCAATGGAATGATCTGAAAGCAAATTTTGCAGAAAATACAGCAATGTAAAGAAGAACTGTATTAGACAAGGTGCATCGTCACCTGTACGTGCAAATTTATCACATGAAGCAAAAAAGAATAAGACAAGCATGATATTTGAAGAAACAACAAACTGCGCTTTTTTGAAGCTGATGAAAAGCTTCAGAACATAGGCTATGAAAGCAGTAATATCGCCAAGCCAGGTACCACAAAGGAAATTATATGCAGGCCTATCAGAGTTAAACAGATGAAATTGTAGTCAGAAGAAAAAACTACTTTTAGGGGATCAATGACAGCCTGACAACAAACTTCTCAGTAAAATATGGATGTCACAAGAGAATAGTGTTAGGCCCTTAAAATGCTAAAATAAAAATAAATCACTAACCTATGATGCATCTTTGCCTACTAAAAATGTTTGTTAAAACAAGGACTATCACATACATTTAAATCTATCTTAGAGAAGGTATTGCAGGCAAAAACACATTAAGAAAAATGCTAAAGAAGTTTCTGTGGAAATAAAGGAAATGATCATTGAAAACTGAATAATACAGGAAGGAGAAAAGGAAATGAAAATGTGAGGTTAAATGGAAGTAATTCCAGATGCGACCAGTAGTTCTAAATGGGTCTTAGCGACTTGTAGACAGTCAAAGACTCATCTTTCAGGATCTTTATTTTGAATTTGATATTATATAATTTGTACTGAATTGTAAACTCTTGTTTTCAAGTACTATATTTGAATACAATATATATATTTTTTGAGACAGGGTCTCACTATGTAGTTGAGGCTGACCTGGAACTCACTGTGTAGCCCAGGCTGGTCTCGAACTCAGTGATCCTCCTGCCTCAGCCGACGGACTGCTGGGATTATAGGCATGCACCACCACGCCCAGCAATATCTTCTTAATAAATAGAAACTTTGCTTAAATAAAGCTTAACTGTGCTTGCTAATTTCAGAGTGACAGTAAAGGCTAAGGTCATGCATTTGGGTATGAAGGTAATGTTAATATTTAAGGAAAGATCTTAATTTAGCAGTTCGGCTGAAAATGTCAGAGATATTTCTAGAGTCATTAAGCACGGTTTTTTTGAATTTGTATGGATTGAGAGTATAGCTAGCTAGCTGTTAAAATCTTTGAGCTGGACATTATAAATAGATGCTTTTGGAGAATTTGCAAGCAATTCTTTGTGTTGTTTGACAAGTACTGTGAAAAGAAAACATAAGACACACATAAAGCAATATTCTATTTATCAGGTGATGGTACAGAACTAATACTCGATCCTGGTTTTCAACTAATTAAACACCGGGAACGTTGGAAGCACCTTCTTACTGATTGCCATGTGTCAGCTCCATCTGATTCAGGGGCACCTTAAATCAAATTGCCGAGATCTGAGAGAATAAACTGTGTTTGCAATAAGCTCTTTGGATAAAATTACTTCCCTGAAAAATTTTTTAACATAGCTAGTTAGTATTCTTTAAACATTGAAATCTGACTCTTTCAGCTCTGGGCAACACTACTTTTGTTTTCGTGGATCACAAGATGTTGCCCTTTTAAAAGCCTGAATGAGTAATTTAATTTTGGCCAATAAATAGAAGAAGTTCCTTCCTCCCAGCTCTGACCCATACTGGTGGGACAGATTAATAAAGGTGAAAAGTGAGTCATATAAGTGGCGCATTGATTCTCTGAGAAGCCACTGAAATACTCCCACCACTGGGGAAATCATGGAGAGAAGATCTGGCCGAGCTCTATGGCCCACTCAGGGATAGACTGGTGAACATAGCGCAAGGAAGTTGATAACTCCTGTCTTCTCCTGACTGCGCTAAATGCTTCCATTTAAAATTATTTTCAATAAACTATTTTTAATACTTAACCGTGAAGCTGAGTTTTTGCTTGGGCTGGATGGGTGGACCACGAAGAGGTAGTGGGAAGCGAGAAGGAGGGAAAGGCAGCGAGCGCATCACCCAGCAGAGCATGTGTTCCTCCCCCGTATTTGGAATTCACTCGTTTTCATTTTTAACTTTTTTGTATAAATTTCATTTTATTCCACCCCACCCCCCCTCGAGCCCCCTCCCCTGCGTGTGGTTTTATACAAAGTAAATTCTTCCCATTGTTTCTAAAAACCCTAAAGACAAAAGGTGAGACATAACTATATCAAAATTAGTCATCACATAAAAAAAATATTTCCTCACCAATGCACATTCAATAAGCTTGGACAATAAGGTCAAATGGATTTTGCCTAATTTCTCAATAAAAAGTGATTATAAAATTTCCAATTTATTCTCTCATTCCCTATGTCCAATAATGTAAGTGGATACACGTATATAAAATCAGACCCAAACACTACACTTCCTTCTGTTATTGAGAATTCTAATAAATGGAAACTCAAAAATGATTCACTATATCCAACCCAGAAAGTACCTATTCTAGTTTTCAATTCATTCTAAGACACTCATTCTAGGTATGTGGGTATATTGCAACTCAGTAATTTATCTTCCAAAAAATTTTAGGCACTGGTTACTTCCTAATTACCAATTATTTCATAGTTATATTTGAGTACTAAAATAACAATTACAATTAACATATTGCATTCATTTTATGAGACACCCTCTGTGCATGTTCATTTTATTAACAGAAGCAACATGATTGCTACTTTGCTTGTATGTTTTATTTATTTCCATATAGGTTTTATTTCTTCACAGATTCTCATTTTTGCCTGTTGTATAATTCATGATTTATATAATATTATATGGCTCTATGATGCACTCATTTTATTGGTTACAGTATAATTTTTATACCATGTAAAATTGAAGTTTGGTCTTGAAAAGTTTTGTTCACTTACTTAATTTTTACTTTTTTTTTTACTTTTTGACATAAAATATACTTCAATAACATTTTTTCAAGATTCTTTGAATTTGGACCAATATTATAAAATTCTTTTTAGTCACTTTATATCTCCAGTAACAGTTTAAAGAGTCAAATTGCCATGTAAATTGCTGCAGTTTCCTGTCATATTAGTCCCTATCAAGAAATTGGAAGTTGATGCTGTTTAAAATGAAGAGCTGATAGAAGAATCTGGCTTCAATCAATGGGAATTTGATATACTGGAACCAGAAATATACTTACATTTCATTAATTTGTTTATAACATTTAAGCAGATTTTGCATCATTTTTGGCACTTCTATGAATACAGAATACAAAGAAATTTGTCTGTCCAGCATTGACTGAAGTTTTACTAGCTCACTGACACTGATTTTTAAAGACAGGAGTTAAAATCTCACACAATTTTATCATTTAGCTTCTGGATTCTGGAAAGATTTGGACAACAAAATGTTACCTCTCCAGTAAAATTTTTAAAACCATTTGTAATACTCTTAATTTTTAGTAAATATCCATTACCTGCTATGTAGTCAGCTAAAACATAAAAAATAGTATATATCAAGGCTTGGATTTATAACAAGAAAAAGAGAGCAGGGCTTCTAAAATAATCACATGATTTTTGACGGAAGCATAGTCTTTGGAAAAAGAGAATTGGACATATGGCTAAGAAGGGTAGGGGAAAGGAAATGAGGGACAAGAAAACATATGAGAAAAGGAAAAAATGGACACAAAGTCTTTGTAAATAGGGAAGGGAGGAGGGGGTGAAGGGAGGGCAGGGGAATGGGGAAAAATGAGAACCAAGACCTGTCATGTAAAGGTACAAGATCCCAATGATGAGTGTAACTGTACTGTGTACCTAAAATGTACCAATAAACTCAGTGAGAAAAACAAAACAAAACCAAAAAAAAGAGAAGGCAAGTTGGAGCCGGAGGTTGAAGTGCACTGCAGCTTAGGCTGTGAAATTCATTTGGAGCAATAGCCAGTACTGTCAGGTTCTACCTAAACTGTTCTGTGATTCCGTAACGGATACACCTGCTCCAGGCTCCTCTAATATTTATCTATCCATCAGAGCGAGAGCGGTTTTCCAAATAGTAAATGTGCTCAAGTCGCTCTGTTATATACCTTTCTATGTTTTCTCATTTCTTTTGGGATAAAATCCAAGCCCTTTCATTCATGATCTGTCACCTGATTTCTTCCACAGCTCATTTTGTTTATCCCCACTGAGTCTGTCAGCTTCTTAAAGTTCCTTAAATGCATCGTGCTTTGTTGCTTTTCAATAAAGCCTTCTATGAACAAAAAGATACCTGGATAACATTTTCATCTATCTGCTTCTTATCTTTCTAAAAGAAGTTCATAACTCTCTTTCTTTAGCATGCCACTCTGGTGATGATAGTGCAGTTTAGACAGTTCTGATTTGCTGCCACCGAACTCTAAACCCATTTTGATTTTGAAAATTATACTCCTTTTTTAATTGCCCATTTTTGTGTGTTTTCCTTATGGACTGTGGCCTCCTTGCAGACAGGGTTTTCTCTTTGTGTAGAAAGCTTACAGTGGATATTCAAATATTTGTTAAATAAATGGGTAAATCAGTCACCATGCAGTGTGACTTGAGCTGTGCTTTAGAAAAATTAGCTGTGAGAGTGAGTCAGAAGAGGAAGGACACGGAAAGCGAGAGGGCTATGGCAGCTGAGGGAACAAGGTGAGTGTAATCCCTGAGCATAATCCCCAGCCCTGGAGTAGTCTTAATGAATAGATATATATTGTTTTAAAAATCCAGAGCTCTGGCTTCTTTTCTAAAAAGGGAATATTTTTCATTATGAAGAATTACAAGCTATAAATTAGAAAGGTTTACAATAGTCTCCTTTTGTCCACTTTTATTTGATCCTCCAAATTTACAGTCCTAAGCGTTTTTCTTTGAAAACGTAATTGTCGTCACTACAGCCTGAAGATTACAACACTTTACTGGCCTTTTTTCATTCTGTGGAATGGAGCTTGCCAAATGTGGAAGCGCTAATGACCTACCCCAGAAAGTGCTTCTCTTGCAGTGAGTTTTACAAATTCAGGCCTTTCCTTATGACTTCTTCATTCTTTAAGACAGGCTGAAGCATTGTTTTAAAGTTGAGGACAATTTCTGAATCTTTTATTAAGGGCATCAATTTCTTTAGAGCATAAATTATGTTGGTTAAGTCAGTACTGTAATAAGATCCCTATAAAACCTAGTACGTGGCTCATATATTGCTAGATATTGAGGCCTACACGGAACACACATGGGCCCTATGCAAAACATGCTCTGCTAAATGAGTTGAAATACGTTAATTCATTGTGGCTTAATTTTTTCCTATTCAACTAAATTATTTTAAGCTTCTCTTCTGCTCATAAAATGCAAGGCATCAGGAGTGACCACGGCCATCGAGAGACACGTGGTACCTTTCTCAAAGATGTTACACTTGGTTGAGCAAGGAATGTTCAACTAAATAATTGAATGAAACTTCTGATTAAAGTGGGACAGGGAAAGATCTTCCAGGTGTTTAATTTCCATTTTAGAGCGAAAGAGTAGTGATGATGCTTGTTATGCTCCAAGATTATAAGCTAGATGAAAGACGCTTTCCATCTCAGTACCAGACTGTGGGGAGACAGATGAAGCAGCCTTGCCTTTCAGTTAACATCAGAACAAATAGGCATTCCATGGGGTCGTCCTCCTACCATCTCAGCCAAAGTCAGACTTGAGTCTAAATCCTGGGGTTGTGGAATCTCACTTCCAATGTTGGATGATTTCATAGCCATGAAATCATAGCTATGATTTTCATAGCCATGAACGTTGAGCCATTGATCAGAGTTCTACATCTTAAACTAAACCGAAAGCTATTTAGGCAAGCCTGGTATGAAAAGAAAAAGCAAAGAAAGATGAAAAGACAGAAAAAATGCAGGTGGCTCCTAAATGAAATAGGTCACTTGAAATTAGTAAACCAGGATGATTTGTCCATCTTTTCCACCTAGTAAGAGAGCAATTTGCCTTAAGCAGTTTGGAGAGAAATAAAACTTCACGATTCTAATAAATAATGAAAACAGCTCCCTGGAGTTTTAGAACCTACTCTTAAATATATCCACTTTAGAATATAATTTCCTTTAGGGCAAATATTATATTACGGATAATACTAAGAAATAATACATGCTTTATAAATATTTTAGAAATCCCAGAAACTAATTCTTAAGTGGGTGGAGGGGGCTCATTAGTTACTATTTCAACATGAACAAGAAAAATGCAGTGTTACAACAGTTCTTATCTGTAAGATGATCCATTTGAAATCCTGAGACTTAGAGATAAATTAAGCAAGATTGTTGGTAGTTAGCAAAGAAATGAAAATTGGGAGGAATTCCCTATCTTCCAGTCTTCAGGAAAGATATTCTTCACATATTTTATTACCCTTTCTCTATGGAAATGTTTTTCAACAACAGCTGCATTTTAGAATTACCTGGAGAGCTTATCGAAGATAGCCCAGGTCAGGACTTAGTCCTGGACAATCTGGGCTGGACTCAGCCCTGAGACTGACAGTCAGGTCTTAAAATCTATGGGTATTACTTGAGTGTGTGTGTGTGTGTGTGTGTGTGCGCGCGCGTGCGCGCGCGCGCGCACTAAGTGAAAGTTGTTTTATGTAGGAAGAACTTGTGATGATAGACAGATGTCATTTTTCTAGAAGTGTGTTTCTGAGGCTCATCTTCCCATGTCCTCCCAGGATTAAATTGCCATACAGGTCCATGTGACAACTTTTACTCACATACACTGGCCAATTAGTATTACTCAGGGAGAAAGTCGGGATGCTGGGCTAAGACTGACAGGAGGGTCGCTATTCTATAATATACCAGTTCAGATTCTCTTCTAAGCTCAGGCCAAGGGACACCTTAAAGCTTCTTGCTAGTAGTGCATGAGTTGGCACAAAAGAAAAATCTTTTCCTTGCTTTATTGGGTGGATTTTGCATTCTCATGTTGAAGCCTTAATTCTCAGAGTCCTTCAAGAAGAAGCACTCTCATTAATGTGAAATCATTAGGGTACATTCTAATATCGAGAGGACAGAAGGTCACGAACATGTCCTGAAAGAACATGGCATGAAGGTACAGGGAAAAGATAGCTATCTGCAAATTAGAGAAATTCCAGAAGAAACAAGTCTGCTCGACACTTCATCTTAGAATTGCAGGCTTCAAAACTGCACGAAAAGAAATTTCTGTTAAGTCGCCACTCGATGGTACTTTGCATAGTAGCCCTAGAAACATGAATATGTGTTTGCTCTAAAAATTGTAGTGGTAGATTTGTGTTGATAGCATCCATAAGATTTATTTACACCAGATTCATTTCCCAATAAGATTATCCCAATTTACTATTAGTAAATTATCCATTTGCCCATCTTTATGCAAGTAAATTTTCTGGACTCAACTTCACACAATAGCATTCTCCTATATATTGGGGTTAACACTGAAAAATCACCAGAGCCTATCACATGCAATGAGATATTTTATTAGATTTCTGGGTTAGAGAAAACTTTCTTTTCATATGGGATTAATAAAAGATACTCTTTTTATCCTTGACATGCCAAGGGATCCGTAGAGCTCTCTATATTTCTGGAATATTTTGTTATTGTGAGGAAAAACACTTGACTGAGAATTGGAACATTGGGCATTTTGTGCAGAAATATAACTTGAAATAGTAATTTTAGCTGTAGTTTGAAAAACCCTTGATCAAGCTCTACCTGAATGTCCAAATATCAGTTGAGTTCTCTTTTTTACTTACATCTAAAGAATCCCATATGGTGCATTGTGGCACTTTGGTTGTTTGAGGTTAAAAAATGCTTTCATATTCATTGATGTTTTCCATTTTCACTGAAACAGGGCTACATGGGAATTTCTTTTCATTCATCCTACTTGATACCATATATTATTTTCATTAGTCTGAAATTTTTTCTGTTGCTACAAACATTGTGCCTCTTGATCTTCCTTTTTGACACTCAAGTTACTACATATATATATATATATATATAATTCATATTTTTAAATATACATTTCATATTTAAAATTTTTTGTCAATGTGCTATGTTCTCCATCATTTTATTAGATTTATCTCCAATTTTGTTAAATCTTCTATTTAACTTGTCTAGTATTTTTTTTTAATTTGAAGGGCTAAATTTTAGATATCCTTCATTTTCACATCTGTGCCCTCATTATCAATAGGTTCTTATCAGAAAACTAGTTTTTGTGTGTGTGATTCCACTGCGCACTTCATGCAGGTGCTTGTTAATATCTGTGCTGGATCATCTTAGCCTTTCAAATTCCTCAGTATTTCATATTAGATGTCACATTTGTTGTGTCAATCCGACTTTCTCTAATGGGCCTGTCCTTGACTGTTATTCTTTTTTCCCCGTAAACAAGGTATTGCTTCTTTACCTGTATCTCCTGAATTGGGAAAGATTTCCTCTAGGTACAGTTGGTTATCTTGATTAGTCCTGTTTGGCGGTTCATCTGGAATTACTCCGCCCACCCAGTGTAAGGGTCAGTCACTGTCTGAGCCATGTTCAGGTTACTCAATCTGCATCCGGACCAGAGCTTTGCACCATGGGGCTGTACCAGCATCCGCCTCCAGAGCAAGATGGCCTCGCTGGATTTCTAGCCATTCCGTCTGAGGTGCCCTGCTGCTGTCTCATGATCATATTTTTGAAAGTAAGGAATGTCTTTGGAGAGAATTCCACTACTTATTAGGATATTACTTCAAAGATTTGTTAAATGAAGGATATATTTGTTTTTCTAAAGCGGAATGATGTCGCACGACACCCAGCCTTCTACTTGCTGAGAGATTGTCTGTGGTTAATTATTACTTTATAATTTATCTTTTACTAGCGTATGTTTGCAGTACAGGATGATTACATTCATCGTGGGCAGTTGGCACATGTACGCCTTCGTTCTGTTTTAGTTCCCTTCCCTTACTCTCCCTCCCACCTCTGATGCTATTACGTATGAGGTATTTTACGTATCTGATGCCAAACATATGAGGAAATGGAAGTCCTGGGATACTACTTAGCAGTTTATATAAACATAATCTCGGTATTGAAAGACCAGAGGGACACAGTTCAGATCATTTACCGAAAGACCTCATGTTACCCTTAAACAGCAAGCGCTCAGTATTTTCTCACGGTTTCTTCCCTCTTGCTCAGGTCTTTGAATTCTATTCTCAGTCTCACATCCAGAAGTCAGTATAGTTTCATGTGAATTTCTTGTTTTGCCTCCACAAGTCAAAGGAGTTTTCTAATTTTACATACAATTTTCCCCTTTATTGAAATGCTGGGGAATTACAGAATGGTTTTCTCTCTGGAAAAATCAAAACAGGACAATTAGCTTCTTTCTCTCTAATTCCCGGGGCAGACATCATTATTTGATAGCAACATTTTGTCTCTATTGTGTTAAAATGCTTCACAATCTCTCTTAATATAAAAACCCAAATATTCAAAGGCTTTGGATTAGTTAGTTCTGTAGGTGAAACTCTTCTTCATTGCAAGATTTATTTAATAGGTATAATGATTGCATACAGAGAATCCAGGGTATTTCAAATGGAGAGAATTTTCAGTTGCTGTTTAAATTTTTTTCTGCTTGGTATCTGGAAGGGCTGTGGCTGCATGTCTGCAGCCTGGATAATAAGATAAGTTTGTAAATTGAAGTAATAATAAACACACAGAATAGTGAATAAAATATAAATTATAAGTAATTGAATTATCACTATAAATTGTTACCATACAGTTATATTGAATATGGGGATATAATTGGTCAATTTTACTCCCATATCACATTCTTTTGAATTAACTTACTCAAATTATCTTTTCATTGTACTTCATTAGGGCTGTTTCTTGTATTGTCTGTTCATTTTCACAGTGCTGTGGGCTGAAGCGAGGGCCTCACAAGTGCTTAGCATGTGCTCCACTGCTCATTTCTTAGCCCCTGAACTTTTTTTTTTTTTGGTACTGAGGATCGAACTTGGGACCTAGTGCTTGTGAGGCAGGCAATCCCCAGTCCACTTTGTATTGTCTTTTAAGGATTGATGGCTTTTGGCTTTCTTCTCCATCATCTCTGTATGATGCACAGAGACGTTTCTGTTGGACTCTTATCTGATTGTGAAAAACACAAAGTAATGGTAGAATAAAATTTATCAACTAAACAAGCTCACTTTGAGACTTAACAGGGGGTACAATAAATCACTGTGCTAGAGCAGTGGATCTATTCGACTCACTCTTGTGCAAACTAAGATAGGTGAACATCTGACACAGAATAGGTACATGTTTAAATTTAGTGTATTATTCTGAATATTTTCCTTAGATTATGTAAATCCCACTCTTATCAGAAGTGTACAAGTCTCAGCCCTCTGTGTCCTCAGCACTGCTTGGTACTGGTGCATAGTATTTTCTCCCTGTCCTTTCCACTAGCACGTGTCTGATTACCGATCAAGTTAACCAGTTCAACTCAGTAATGGAAACTTGGATGTTCACCTTTGTGAAGATCTGCTTATTGTCCTCTCTGGCTTTCCTTCTTCTAATTTCTTGATGCTCGTTTTACATTCTGGAGGAAAGTTAAAAGGCATTTCCATATTGATTTTAAACTTAGTTTATCAAGATAAGTAAAACAACATCTATTTTGATTGGGATTAAACTGAATCTATAAATCAAATGGAGAAGTAACCTCAACATCAGTGACCTATCTATGGTCCCCCAAGCCCTGGTTTTGGGGATCATACATAGGGGAAATAAACACTACGCAGGCCCTCAACCGTAATGATATACCCCATGCTCTTTGTTTTATTTTATTTTTTTTCAGATTTTGAGATGTGGTCTCACTAAGTTTCCCAGGCCAGCCTGGAACTTGTTCCTTTTGCTTTAGCCTCCCAAGTTACTTGTATTTGGCCCCGATAGTTTCACAGAAACTTTCCCTTTCAAAAGAAGAAGTGATCAGCAATCCAGGATGCTGTGGCTTCACTCTCCAGGCCTAACTTGAAGCATGGGGTGATGGATGCAGAGAGCACTGTAAACATCTCGGCCTCCTTCTTCTCACATGTCTACCTGTCTCTAAGGCAAGAAAGCAGGTAATTGTTCACAAAAATTGCTCCACCTCCTTAGCAAAGAATGTGAAATGTCTTTGTACCATTCCCTTTTCATCAAAGTGCAAAGAAATCATTCTAAGAATATGTTCCACAGATCCAGCAATAAAATAAAAAAATCATGTCATCATCTGGAACTAGATGTAAGCTACTAACAGAGAGTTTATTATTCTTTATATTGCTAACTGCTCTCCTTGCATCATCCTCTCTCTATGAAGAGCCAACTCGCCCCACTTTTACGTTCATAGATTCCCCCCATATTTGTAAATCTCTGATTTTTTATGACCATCTGTTCATTCTCTGTTTCCTAGGGAGTGGAGTAGAGTTTAATCCCAGATCCTTTATTTTTGCCTATCTCTTTTTATTCAAGCAAATTCGTTTTGTTACTTAACTATTTTTTAACTCCTGGAAGAATCCAGGGCTAATAACATTCCGTCGGAAGTGATAGCCATTTATTTCTCTTTCATGCCATCAAGATTGCCTTCTCTAGCTTCCCCTGTCCCAGTTCTCATTAACACAGCTCCAGGTTTCACTTGTTCTGGAGAAATAATTTCTGTCAATCTTCCGCCAGTAATTATCTTAATTCCCACAGAAAGCTCTTTTTATCCAAGGTTCAGAGACCCATTCTGTAGAAATGATTATAATTTTTTAAGCTTTCAAGTTGTTTTGTTCAGTTTTCTGGGTGACAAGGAGAAAGATGTTCTAGCCAGAGCATCATATGATTAAGACAAGGTAGGCAAGCACTTTTGCCTATTCTTCACTTCTATGACACGTGTGCTATTTTATTTTGCTTTTAAATTCCCCAAGTCTGGTCTTTCTTAGCTTTCCTTTAAAAATGATGCTTCTTAAGCTACTAATCAATTATTGTATTCATTGAAAGCATGCATGCTGAGAAGTAGGTAGGCAGTTGAATATGTCGCACTTACTCCTGAGTGTTTCAGTTAGTAAATTTGAGTTTCAATCCCATTCTGTCAGATGATTATACATATGTTTCTTCATCAGAACTGTTAATGTACACTTGTAACACATGATCATTACAATTTCCACAATGTAACACAAGAAATGTGTATTTATTTGTCTCTCACAAAATCTAGTTCAGATGCACTTGGCTTTTCTTGAGTAAGTATAGTTGAGATAATGTGTAAGGAAGAGATCCATCCCCCTCTGTAGAGTGACACCAGACATTTCCTAGGGGCTCTTCTGAGTCTTTGAATTCACCTGGCTGATATGTGTAAAGTAAGCCATAGATCACCACACAGCACATTTTAAGGGTTGAGAGAAGTGAGGTACATTATTTTAATTCATATTTCATTGTGCATTTTCTGGAAAAAGATTAAGTTGAGTTGTAAGATACTGGAAATTGTAGGCTTCCATATTCTGAGGAGAAAAGTAAATGGTTAATATTGCAAGGGTTTTCTTGAAGTTTTTTCAAATGTTAGATGTAGCAACAGGGGAACTCAGCTATAGATTGGTATGAAAACTCCAGACCATATGAAGTGTGTGATAAATGTTAATTACTATAACTTTTTTTTTTTTTTGGTTCCAGGGATTGTACTCAGGTCCTTGCACTTGCAAGGCAGCAATGGAACCATTGAGCTAAATCCTTGGCCCTATTATGACATTTTAAATTGTTACCACAATGGCTTTTGGGAACCAAACTTAATGTGAAGGAGAATCAAACCTTTTAAAACATCAGGAGCTGCCACAACTGAAAGGACATGATAAAACAGCTTGCTATTTATGGCCACAAAGGGTGGAGAAGAGGGCAATGGCTTGGCTGCCAATTTGGCGAGAACTCCAGATTATTACCAGACTACTACAAAGAGTATCCGGATCTGCCTGATCATTTTCGTGGAGAGCAACATGGCTTGTTGGGCTGATAGCTTTCTATGCCTGAGACTATAAGGGAGCACACTCTGATGCTGTGTGCACAGTCTGGTTCCACCCAAGGACACGAATGTTGTCCAAGATGCCATACACGAAGGGTGGCATCCCCTTCCCATAGGGTTACAGTGACACTGTAGCTGTCTTTCTTTGTGGAAGCTCACTCTGTGAAGCTTGTGCCGTTATAAAATTGTGTAAGGTCCTATTTCCCAGAACAAGACCCTTTTATTAGGGGCATATGAAAGTAAAAAGAATGTATATGATTGTAACTACATTTTCCCAAAGGAGATAGTTTTTACTTTCATCACTTTTTTTTTAATTAAAAACGAAATTAAGGACTGTAGGTCTTGAAGAAGTAAATGCTGTGTAAAATGTATAATGTAAAGGCTGAGGCTAGCTCATCACTGTGTGCCTCGACTTGGGTGGGAGGTGGTGAGACAGATGCTTGGAAGGACAGGGAAAAACCTTTCTAGGTGTCCCCCGTGCTCTGCCAGCCATCACGGTGCAGGCGACAACTCCACGGGGCTGCCTCCCTTTTGCACTTTTCCGAGACAATTTTTTCTGGCATTATTACAGGGCACCGCATTTCTCGACTTCTGTTTTTGTCACTGATTTTATCTCTTAAAAATTTGCACCATGATCTTCACGTGCTGTTTCCCTGTTGGAGCCCATCTCCCCTTAATTGAACCATGTCGCCTCGATGCTGTCACAGCCTCTCTGCATCCCGCAGAACAGTTTGGACTCTTCTGATGCTACGCGTTTTGAGCAGCTGGAGCTCACTTCTCGGGTTCACTGCTAAATGGACTTTATTTTTTTAATCAGTAGGGGACACCTCCCGTCCTTTACTCTCCTCGCTTTCCATGCAACGCTTTACCGCTGTGGAGCTGCGACTGTGATGCTCTGTCCCGTGGATGTTTGTAGACCTGCGGCAGACCCTGACCTCCGGAGATGAAAGTTATTGATCTAAATCCGGAGTTCACATAAGGCTTGGGCTACATTGGTTATAGTTGATTTTTTAATAACAAATACAGGACAAATAAATATCTGCAATTTAGTTATTTTTTTATAACAAAACATTGACTGCTACCTTTTAGGCACACATAGCGCTCGTCGTATGGAACTCACTCCTGTGCACGGTACACCCTGCCTCAGTTTCCCGTCCCCACTTCACACCCTTCCCTTCCCTATGTACAGAAGCTTTGTTTCCATTTTTTTCTTCTATTTTCAGATTTTTCTTGTCCGTTCTTTCCTTTCTCCTTCCCCATCCCTCCTCCTTTGTTCCCATTTCCACTTGAACATTTTTTTCCCATTTGATGATAAAAATCCACTGCTTTGTAGTAATTTCGAGGAAAAGAAAGAGAAAATGTCTGAAGCAAAAAACCCTGAGACAAGAATGTCCTCTTCCACAGTTTTCTTCTTCTTCCTTCTCTTTCGGCCAAGATTTCTGTCTCAGCAAATGGCACCGTCATCTACCCAAGTGCTTCTGCTGGATGCCCGAAGTCGCCCTTGCCCTTCTCAATATCTTAGCCACTGGCAAGTTCTTCAAAGAATACTTTAGTCTCTGGCCAGTGCCACTTCCTCCTCCACGCCACGGTACTTCCACAGTAAGAAGAAAAATGTGGCGTGTTAGGAGCCTAATAGCCCCAATTCATGTAAACACTGCATTCCGTAACAAGAGCTGAGACAAGTAACATCAACAAGAATAAAAATGGGATAGAAGAACTGGAGGAGGAAGGAAGGGAAAGGGGATTAAAAAGGAATAAAGGGGAGAGAGAGAGAGAGAGAGAGAGAGAGAGAGAGAGAGAGAGAGAGAGAGAGAGAGGAAGAAAGATGCTGTCATAGGTAGTACGTGGAACCAGATCCTCAAGACGATCGTAAACTACAGGAAATGCAAACATGTAGAAATAAAATTTAAAAATTTTAAAAAGAGAGCCCCCTAGTTGGTTTGCCCTCTTTCTACTTTGCCCACATTAATCTGTGTATACAGAATCAACGAAAGGAGAGAGAGAGAGAGAGAGAGAGAGAGAGAGAGAGAGAGAGAGAGAGAGAGAGAGGAAGAAAGATGCTGTCATAGGTAGTACGTGGAACCAGATCCTCAAGACGATCGTAAACTACAGGAAATGCAAACATGTAGAAATAAAATTTAAAAATTTTAAAAAGAGAGCCCCCTAGTTGGTTTGCCCTCTTTCTACTTTGCCCACATTAATCTGTGTATACAGAATCAACGGGCAGAGTACTACACTGCCCAGTGAGAACATCAAGCGCCATCGCATCGTTCGCGTTAAAATGAGATCTGCGCTCCCGAGGTTGAGGCTGGTCTGCAGAGCCCTGCCTGTCTCTGATCTTCTGCTTCCTTTTACATCTGTAACAAGCCAGTTAAATGGTTCGTTCTTGAGTCAGTCTTTGCTTGAGCTTTGGTCTCTTTTGAGTTGTTCTCTTTTACTCTCTGTGCCTCTCCTTTCTTTTCTTCCAGAGTGCCTCGACTTTATCCTCCCACATTTTTCCTGGCCACTTGTGGCATTGACTTTACTTCATAGGTCCCAATGACTCATATTTTCTTTTTCCTAATTGGCCTGCAATTTTAATATTTTTCTGTTTATTATAACCACATCAGAACAAATTGTTTCAGAACAGAGATCGTAATTCTTCCATACCTCTTTTTAGAAAAGGCACATACAGTTCATAAATAAAGCATATGTTCATTTTGTGGACCCTGATCTAAAGTCTTTACATACCTTCTTTATATTTAATAGTAAGTAGTGGAGCGTCTAGAAAAATTGCAAAAAAAATGATTCTTTTTCATTCATGATCTAGATTTTTATTCCGTGCTTATTGTACACCAAGGAGACTACTTTGTGTCGTAGACACAGAGATCTACATGTTTCTCATGTCTTTAGGAAATTTGAGAGCTAATTCAGAAGAACAAGTGCTGCCCATAATCAAAGCATTAGTGTAAGTTGGAGATCTCAGGAGACTATAATTAAGAACGTGTGCTTTGAAATTATCTTGTTGGGAAGAAGAAAGAACAACCTCAAAATGTACACTTGTGCAAAGTAGAAAGGAGTCATTAAAATATGAGCAGACAAGGACATGCCTGGGTGGACAGTGCTGTGTGGGGCATTAGTCTGGGACTGGGAGAGAGGGAGGGCTGAGTGAGGCCCTAGTACATCAGCATTCAAGTATTTTTCCAGGACTGGGAGAGCGAGGTAGGAAAATACAGGCTTCAGTGAGAATTGACATGACAAGATTAATGTTCTCCAGGAATCAATTTGTTTGCTAAAGTGGACATTATGGAGTTTAGTCAGCGGGAGGTTATCGATGGCTTTGGGGGAGTTTTAGAGAAGTAAAGTAAATAGATATTTGAATGTATGACGTCAACAAGGGAATTACAAGTTAAGAGGACACAACACATGGAAGAAGGTAATTAAGCTTCTCTTAAATATTAATCTATTATTTATTAGTCAATTCCAGGAGTAGTAAACTGTGAAACCGTGTGTATATGTCTAAATCATTGACAGAGTAATTATAAATGGAGAAAATAAATTCTGATGATATTTAGGCTCGAGTGCCGTCTTAATTACATTATACTTCAATCAAAATTGTCACGTGTCCCACAGCTACCACACATAACTAGGCAAAATAATAATCAATGAAAGAGACTTATAGCATGCAGTTGGTTACAGTATGGTTCATCTGGCTGCTAATCCAGGTCCCAGCCCTTAAATGAACGTGCCACTGCCTACTAGGGTAACCCCACAAAGGGACTGCTGTGATGCCCATATGGATCTTGTAGTTTACTTCTCAGTTAAATTAACTCCGAATCCACAATGTAAGATGTTTGCAGATATCTCTGAAGGGAAGAATACATTTAGATCTATAATTTGAATAGAGCAGGGAGGAAAGAGCCTCTCCTAATTTTTCTTTTGACTCTCCCTCAGAACTCAAGGCCTTTCCCAATGGCAAACAAACAGGAAGGATCTCCCAACCCTGCCTCTCTCCCTTTCGGTTAGATCAAATGTATCGGATCTAAATTCTTTTGGCATAACTTACTTGCCAGAGATAATAGCATGTTCCCGTGCTGAAGACAGTATAAAATTTTATGATGTTATTGACTTTACACAGTTCCATCAGACCTCAGTATTGTTGATTTAATGACTCTTTCCTCCTCCTGTTTTTTCTTCTTATTCAACTCCACAGTTACCCCTTGGTTTATTAGAGTGCCAGTACTCAGAGATTTTTTTGTTATTTATCTGCAAACTCATTTCGAAGGATGCCTGCCCGTAAATTACTCACCAACCATTTAAATACAGAAGCCAGAATATAATAAATATCAAGAAACTGGGAAAACAGGCCTAAGAATCTCTTCTTGCTCTCTGCTTATTGAGTACACTTCCTAGGAAATTTGAAATAGGGAATTTAAAGGAAAATGTCACCTGGCATGTGGTATATCTGTGCCTCATAGCAGATGGCATGGTTCTGCATGGGGAGAGGAATGAAATGCCACACGCATGGCTGGAATGGAAGGATTTTGAGCAAGTGGCATTCCTGGGAAGCTCGCCGGCAGGCTCTGACATTAACAGTTTTATTAAGTTCAGCTGTGGGCTGAGCAGTCTTGGCTCCCAATGTTTGCAGAGCTTTAATGCTGTCCCTCTGGTTCATGCAGGGTGGTGTGAAAAGTAATTGTAGCGGGTGGGAAGATTGATAGGATTGAGGTGGATGGGGAGATAATGTGCTTTATTCTAACTTTCACTTACAGAGGAAGAAAACGAAACGGATGAAATACTTTAAAAATGGGATTTGCTATTTAAAAAGAAATTATCTGAGAAATGTAATACTGTGCTCCATTTTGAAAATTTTCTAAATTATAGTTCCCATGAATCCTGTGTTATACACAAAAATTGCACACCCTACTGTGAAGTCATAGTCAGGAAGAAAGTGAGTTTTCAAATACATTGGCCTTTAAAGAAGCTTAGCATGCTTTTAGTAGCATGATCTTTGCAAATATTGGGGTGTCATTTACAAACACCAGGAAGAGGTTTTCTCTTACTTCTATTCCAAATGAGTCTAAGAAGGAGAGAGATGAATGTCTCTGATCAGAGTTCATTGTGTTTTGGTCACCTGTTGACCGCATTATGTAGTAATACTGGTTTTTCTTCCAAGGAGTTTGTCCTGATGCTTTCACATTTTCTTATTTTAAGACAGCCTCAGCTGATAATGGATTGTGATTTCAGCAGGAGATAGCCTGTTTGCTCTGCTAATCATTTCCCCAAACAACTGTGAACTGAGCACCTGGACTTTAGGATAGCTCTCTGGATGCTACAAATAGATACTTGCAGGTTCCCAGTGACAGTGTCCTCATCCTCTGTTAGGTGGGAAAAAACAGATTTTGCTGTTGATGGGATGATAATCCAATATGTATGCTGTATTTTTTTGCCTTTTTCCTTTGCTACTTGACATCAAGCACCAGTAATATAAAAAGAAAATCATGTCTACATTTCTGTGCCACAAAATTTTTGTCAACACAATACAGAAGCAGCTAGCTGATTCAATGAATGGAATCAAAAGAATTATACATACATAGAAATATTGTAGCAACATCTACTACTGAGCTAGTGGCATTAGTGCAACATTAGTGTAGCCTCCAACAATTATATTTTATTATGGATAAATGAAGAAATAGAATGCAGAAGGCTGTGAAAGCAACACTTAGTAAAGTGTCTTTATGCAAATTCAATTTTATTCTCCATTCCTCACAATCATTTCAATCTCTTCCATGTTTTCTTACCATTTCTGAAGCAAAACTACTCGTGTTAATACTTTTTAAATTAAGACAAAAGACACAGTTCCCAAAGTATTTATGATATTTTCCTTCCTAAGTCGAATAGTTATTATTTTTAAGTCACAGATAGTTAGATGTAAATAAACTTTAATGAGTATGGATGAACTGCAAGTAAGCAAATTACAGCTAAACTCCAAAGTGCCCCACTCCATTGCATGGTGAATTACATTTTAAGTGACCTATTTTCTTAGTTACAAGGAATGTGTATTTCCCCAATTACTCTAGTATTCAACATTTTACACTCTCAGTGCGGCAAAGAGGTCATGTGGTTAAACATATGAAAATGGGGAAGGAAATTGGAAATACAAATAACCAAAGAAAATTTTGAATTTTAGAAAAATAAAAAAATTAAAGTGCATGTGTACAGTTTTCTGTTAAGACAAAAACTCACTTGAAAGTAGGAGAGGGAAAAGTATATATTGGCTCACAGATTCAGTCCATGGTTGGCTTGTTGCAAGATAGGACGACTGTAAGAAGAAGGTTCGGCAGAAGAAAGATCTCCAACCTGTGGAAGCAGAGAAAACAGAGAGTATCTAAGAATGAAAACACACTATCAGGTTGTAGCCCTAGTAATCCACCTGCAAATAGGCCCCAACTCCTACTAGCGTGTTCAGCTACTGTAGTAATTAATGGGTGAGTTCACTGATAAGTATACACCTCCATGATCCCAGCAAATTTCAAGAACATGAGACTTTGGGGAGACATTTTATATCTAAGCTGTGACATTCTGTCTTTGACCCTCAAAAGCCTCCTGCCCATCGCATTGTGCAAAATGCATTTAGTGTATCTCTGAGTCACCAACATTTTAATGGTTCCAGCGCTGCTGAAAAAAATCTATGCCAAAAGTCTCTTCGTCCAGGCATGGTGGCACATGCCTGTAATCCCAGCACTCGGGAGGCTGAGGCAGGAGGATCACTGTGAGTCAAAGATCAGCCTGGGCTACATAGTGAGTTCCAGGTCAGCCTTAACCACATGGTGAGACCCTGTCTCAAAAAACAAACAAACAAACAAAAAATATCTTCTGAGGTTCAAAGCAAACTTTTAGCTATGAGCTCTTCTAAAAAATAAGAAAGAAATTTAAATACTTCCCACTAATAATGGGACAAGGTTAGTGTTCATATCCCAAAAGGGAGGAAATGGGCATACATAGAAATCAGACCAGTGAAAGACTGAAAACTAGCAGGGAAAGCATGAAATCCTGCAGCTCCATAACCAGTACCTCTGACAGATTGTGGTAAAACGTGAGATCTGTAGTATTGTATTCCTTCACCTCTACAGCATTGCAAGTTGCAACCCACAAAACCTTTATTGGGCCTCACTGCCTGTGGCTTTCCTTAGAAGATTTTCTGTGTTGTTCATATCTCCAACTTTGGGGGCCTCCATTACACACTGGCTTCACTCTCTCAGCTTCACACACCACCCTCTCTGGAGAATACTGCTTGGTCTCCCTGGCTTTCTTCTGAAATCTTGGTGGAAGCTTTTCTGATCATACAACTTTTGCATTTTGCATGTCTATCTTAGTTAACTTCTCATTGCTGAGACGCAATACCAGACATCCACAATTTCAAAGAGAAAATAATTATTTTGCCTCACAGTTTGTAGATGTTTCAGTCCATAATCCACTGGCTCCAAGTCAAGACAGCATGAGAGGGTGAAAAGTACCTTCATTGAATCATGGGAAACAGAGAATAAGGAAGGAGAGAGAGCTATACCCTTCCAATTCATTCTCTCAATGATCCACCTCTTACCAACATCTCACTTAGCTATAAATTCATCAGTGGATTAATCCACTAATCAAGCCCCCATGATCCTATCACCTCTCAAAAGCTCCACGTACAATAGCATGAAGCTTTATGGGGACATACGGAAAAAAAATAACATAACATTGTCTGAAAAAAACAGCAACATCTGAGCATCACTGGTGTCTTACTGCAAGTGGAAGCAGTTGCTGGGCCCCCTTGGACCATGGATGCAGAAGCCTCTGATTATCTGGATGACTGAGCTCAGTGAAATGAATCCCAGAATCAGTTACCGAGTCATCCCTCCTGAAGCAGGTGACCCAGGGACTCTCTTCTCAAATGAAAGCATTGTAGCTTTGGGCATATGATGGGTATGTGTGGGGTCTTACTGATTCCTAAAATTCTCTCTAGGCATCTTTACCATTGTCCTGATGTAAATGCACAGTATTTGGCTTCATTTTAATTGTGATCTTTCAGCAGCCACTTTCACCATGACTCCAACTTTGTAATCACTTTCTGGCAACTTCAGACTTTTCAAAGAACTAAGCTCTGGCCTTTGTTACTGATTTTCACTGTAGATCTGGATAAAAGCATATAGCAGTATCCATGGGACAGCCTGAATAGTGAGATGCTCTGAAATTTCCTGCAACATATCAGTTAGTCTGCCTCCTTTAATCTCAATATCCTACAATAGTCTCATGACATAGGTAAAGTGAAGAATTTTTTTATGCCAGCGTATAATACACATGGTCTGTAGTTCAATTTCCATTTAAGTCTTTGTTCCCGATTAGAGGTTCCTGAGCCTGGCCTTTACTGTCCACATTACTAAAAGCATTTCGTTTTTCTAAACTCTGACTAGTATTGCAAGTCAGGCACCACTCACAGTATTGTAAAATTTTTCTTGCCTATATAACCAAATTCCTCCTGCAAATTAGTTTTGAAAGATTCTGAACCACTTTGTAAAATATACTCAGAGTACTAACCCCACTTCTCTGATGCCAATATCTCTGTTAGTCTCTTTCCAATTCCTTGAAAGATGTAACTTAGAAAAGGAAGAGTTTGTTTTGGCTCCTGGTTTCAATCCATCATTAGCTGGCTTCAAGGCAGAAGCAGCATGATGAAATGAAATATAGAGGAAAGCTCTTCAACTCCTGACATACAGGAAGCAGAAAGAGAAGAAAGAAGCCAGAATAATAATATGCTACAAGGCCATCACCCAATAGCCATGTGCAACTAACATTTATCTCTGAAGAGCACATTCAGGTAGGGAACTCATCTATGAGTAAATCCCCTGATGTGCAGCAGCCCTGTGACTCAGTCATCTTCCAGACACCTGAGACTTTGCAGGACATTTTATATCTAAGCTATAACAATATGGAAACTTTTTATTTTTAGAAAGGGTTTACTTCCATCTATCAGAGAAATTTCCAAAAACATAACTTAGTTTGTATTATAAGTGTGGGGTGGAGACACTCCCCAAACCAAACCCATTATGTTACATTATTAAAACTTCAAAGTTTGTAGTTATCTCTGGGGGGAGAGTCTTGTGTTCCCTTGTATCGCCTCTTTTCCATCTCACTAAAGTTCCTTGGTATTAAGCACGAACAAAAAAAAAGCAGATTTTTTTTTTTACAATGACAATTTATCTGAAAAATATTTCTCCAAAGAAGCATACAAATTGCCAACAAGTATATGTAACAATGCTCAGCATCACCAGTTTCCATGGTAATGCAAATCAAAACAAGATGAAATATCATATTACTCCAGTTATAGTGGCTGTAATAAAAAGACAAAAAATACTATTGCTGGTGAGGATGTGGAGAAAGAAGAGCTCCTGTATACTGTCGGTGGGTAATAAATTAGTAGAGCCATTATGAAAAATACATTTGAAGTTGCTCAAAAGATTAAAACTATGTGATATAGGTATCCCACTACTGGATACATCTGCAAAGGAAAGAAAGTCAGTATGCCAAAAAGAGAGTTGCCCGCCCATCGTTTCTGACACGAAGACACTCTGCCCTCACCCCCTCATCCAGCTGGACATTTGTTGCACTGTCACAGAGCTTCTGTTAATATTGATTAGCATTTTGGCATAAATCTAAATTGAACAGATAGATGACAGAGGATAGGTGGGCAGATATTGACAAAGATCATAGAATGATATTATTAGTACATATTTACAGTTTATAATGATTATTTTAATACCAGGCAGTTGCTATGTGCAGGACATATTTTAATATTTTTATCCCTCTCTCCCCTCCTTACTCCTTCCCCCATCTCAGGGGCCCATTTTTTTTTAACATATTTGTAATGATAATAATCATGTTTCTCATAGAGACATAATATTTTATTTTCAGTTGATTTCAAGTTCATTGTTAACTCTTAATGATCTGTGAAAGTAACCTAACTGATGTTATTATACAAAGAATTAACGTGAATATACTCTTTGGGATTGTCAGATTATGTCAGGGAAAGATAGTTCTGGAAGTAGTATAGATCCAAAAGCCTGATCTTTTCCTGTGGCAGTTTGTAGTTTTTCATTGCTGTCATAAACACAATTTCCTTTTCATCCTTATAATAGTTTCTAGAGATGTTTAGCATCTGGTTTTAACATTAAAAATAGGAACTACACTTGTATCAAATAATCAGAACAAAGGAGGTAGAAAATAGTGTCCCAAAGCCTCTGTGGTAGGTATTAATTCTTTACATGATAAACGGAAGAGATTGAGGATCCTAGTGGTAGGAGATCATCATAAGCACTGGTTGAGGGGGAGAAGGTTTTGGAAGAGGGCACCAAGAAATTGGTGACAGTGGCTTTTCATCAATCAACATTTATTTTAATGGGTAGCACAGACCAGAACAAGACAGTCCATACTCGCCTGGAATTTCTGAAATCAGTTTGACTTTCAGCATCCTTTTTCTTTATGCTAGAGTTATTGATATCCACCAGACTTCATATTCAATATATGTGCTTCATAAAATGTTTCATTAAGTTGGGCATAATGGTGTAGGCCTATAGCTACACAGTTGTGTAAGTACAGGGGAGTTGAAGCCTGGAGAATCTTGAACTTGATTCCAGTCTGGGCAACGAAGACTTGAAAAAGAGAAAAACTTCTTCATTAAGTGATATATTTTGGGCAATTTGATTGGAAAATATATAATCGTGATTCAAGTTTAAAATTCTGCTAGTGTTAATTCATTTAGTCTGGGTTATTCTACAGGAATTTGATCATTTCTAGGCACAATAATAAAACTGAGTCCTAAACTTAATAAATACCTTGGTGACTCTAAGTATTAGTAGCAATATTTTGGCAAGAATCGGGAGATTCTTTCCCATTGTGGGGGAAAAAATACACAACACCTGCATATTAAAGGAGTAGCGAATTATTTGCTCATGGTTTATCAGAAGATTCAGTCCCTGGTTGGCTGGCTCCAAGGCGAAAACCTCAGGGCAGAAGAATGTGGCAGAGGAAATCTGTTCACCCTGTCGCAGTTAGGAAGCAGACAGACACAAGTGGAGGCAGGGTCGAGAGTATAACTTCGGGTCTCACCCTCGCAGGGATCTACCCGCACCCAAGCTCTCTCCGTATTTGGCCATGAGCTCATTAGTGGATTAGTCCACTGACACATTCCCATTATCCAGACACTCTCCAAATTCCTAGCCTCTGGTAACACGGTTGGGATCATTTTAGATCTAGTTTATAACACAAGATGAAATCATATTTAAACAAAACCAAAAAGAATTATTGGTCCACAGGCTTAAAAACTGAAGTCTTAGGTCTATTTGGGCAGAACTTGATATGGATTCTTCACGGATCTGACTAGACCATTTTCCTTTGTACATTTTTTGTTCTGTTCCCAGGAGTTGATACCATTCTCATCAACCTTCATCTATACTCTTCATTATCCTGCTACAAGAAATTGACTATGTAGAGTCTTCAGAGAAGTTGCTCCCTCTCTGTACATGACAGGGAAGAGGGAGTATTTATGTGTAAGGCCTGGATTTCCATCAAATTGTACCAATTAGTTTATAGGAACATCTTCGAGCCAACAAAAACTGAGTGACTTATAATGAAGTAGGTACAACTTAATATGGAAGGTCGGCTGTTAAAATTAAAAGCAAAATGCTATTAAAAAGAAAAAAATGAATAAATAATTTCCGGGTTGCTCAAAGCATCAAAATTCTACTACAAATTGTTTCTGTTTAACTGGTAAAATAGAAATGGTTTAAGTTTTGAATATTAACATATCCTGAGTTGGGGATTTAGCTCAGTGGTTCTACTGCCTGCCTTGCAAGTGTAAGGTCCAGAGTTCGATCCCTGGTTCCAAAAAAATAAAGGAATATTAACATATCCTGAAAGTTTCATTTCTAATTTTCAATTTTTTTCTGTAAAAAAAAAAACCTTCCTAACTTTTTATTTTCCCATCTTTAGTAAGTTAGTCTGTTTTTTATTACCAATTTGTGCTCCCTAAAACTACTTTGATTTGTGGATGAAAGCCCTGACAAATTCTCCAAGCTGTAATTGTCTCATTTACAGACAATAAAATGATTTATTATGCTTTTATAAAAATCTGATGCAAAAGAGTCTTAAAATTAAATGAAACTTCTCTATATTAAAGTGATCCATGTACCTGTTCTAGACCATTTCTAATTATCTTAAGTTAGTTGACTCTGCTGTACTTCAACATTACGTAGGTACAGCTATATAAAACTTTATATATGTTTATAATAATCTAAAAAGTCTCCTATCTGTCAATGCCATGAATAGGATAGGAAAAGTATTATAATTTGTGAGCCAAAAGTAACAGTGCTTCCAAAGCATTATTTACTTTTGCAGATGGCCTGAGAAGTATATAAATCACTGCCTACCAGGGGGTTGAAGTTACAAGCCAGCAAGGATCCAGTAAGTTTAAAAGACTGTCCTCTACCCTTGTATAAATAACCCAGCTTCGGCCTTTCCACCAACCTCCAGATCATGGCACCATGAAATCACTGTGAGTAAGGGAACTGTACTGAGCAACTGCAAATATTCCTCACACCTACTGCCACTCTACAGATGTACCATCGGCGTACGTTATGGCTGTGTCTATGGCAGGAGGAAGGCACACATTTGACAGTGTATGAGGGTGTGCGGCGTTCAAGGGATCACTGCATCCCCGCAGAGCTGGATATAAGGATGAATCCAGCTTAGATTCTGCTCTTCTCAGATTTATGACTTGTTTGGAGATCAGGCACATGAAGGTCATATTCTTTTTATTAGAATTAGACCACTAAACACAAAAGAATGACATTTCAGTAAGAGCAAGCAGGAATTAGGTATGGATAACTTTAAAGTTGAGGAGGGCAAATAACTGTGTCTTTAATAGATAAAGGTGAGGGCTGTGTAGTGCTAGAGTTAGAGTACAGCATAGTGTTGATAAGACACAGCTTCCCAGACTTATATATGTGAAACAGGACCCCATTGGTGTACCTTGTGACAGCTGCAACTCTTCTAAAAGATATGTAACGATAAAGTACTGATTGTTATTGGAATGAATAATTTTTTGAAATATGGGGGATTGTACTTGATAACCTCTAAATGCTCTTTCAGCTGTAGCATTCCGTGATGCTAAGAGAATCTGGCATGACCCTGTGTTCCTGCACATTATCTCTTAGCGCTGTGCTTTCTTGCTTAGACAAGGTTTTTGAGGAGAACAGGCCCTGGGAGCCAGGAGCAGAATGATAATTCATGATTAGCAGGAATGCCACCTGTCTCAAGATCTCCTTCCTGAGAAAGGTCAGCTGTTGCTGGAAGTAAATACCCTGCTCTGGCAGAATAAAAATATGAGATTATATGTTTCTTTTCCTCTTTATTTTTGCCTTTTGTACTTTCACCTTTGCAAATGTTCACTTCCTGGGAAAGCATAAAAGGTCACAAATGAGTATATTAAAGAGGTGAACACATTTCTTTTTCATTAGTGTTTATATGACTAAGGAAGACTGAACTAGAAGAAAAGTGAATCTGTCTTTGAACTGAAGGGCTGTCTTCTTGGATAAGACTATTACAAAACAGGGAAGAGATATCAAATGCTGCTGGAATAATGATTTACGCATAGAAGAGGAAAGTGAATCAATGTTAGGTCTGGTGATACGTTAACTGGTCAGTCACTTGTAGCAAACAAAATTCAGTGCTTGAGAAGTTTCATTGTAGAAAATTAAGAGAGCCCAGAGAAAACCGTTATTGACATAGGAAATACTCAAATGCAAAGTGAATGAGACAAAGACACACTCAAATGGGAACAGGTACATTAGTAGAAATAGAAAACTAGAGAAATTTATTACACAAGATAAACGCCTATGAAACTTCATGGGGTCCAGGGCTACTGGAAAGGCTAATATTTAAATTTATAGCTGTTAGAGTAGCTGAGGTGCTAATGTTGCTCAATTCTATTCTAAACTATTACTTTATTTCTGTCTCATTTGGCCATCTAAATAAAAACAATCCATTGAAGTATGGATTCCTTTACTACTCAAAAATACCTCTACAAATCTTAATATTTCCAATATATTGGTAGAGAATTAATTTAATTTCTAAGAGCAGTTGCCAATTTTCTTACTTTCTCAGAGTAAATATAAGCCACGCATACTTGTCTCCACAGGCCTATACATAATTGTCTACTTTTAATTTTGCCAGGAACTAACAATGAGCAAGTGTTATTGTCAGTACCATAACGTTTAGAACACACATTCCCATAGCAAAAGAAGGCTATATTCTTAGAATAAGTGACAGTTATATGCTGCAAATTTTATTAGGAAAAATGTATTGCATTGACCTTATTTTCTCATGCCACAAAACAGAAAATTAATTATGAACTGGCACCACTCCTTGGATTGGTATTTTTAATATTTTGACCTATAGTGCAATTATTTGGAGCAGAATAAGTTTAACTTCTCCCCTCCTGCTGCTCCTTTCTATGCATATTTTGTCCTTTCTCTTCCCTCCCTTTCCTACTGTTTTTCTTCTTTTGTTTCTGCCATGCCTTGAGATAGAAGGGATTCAATTTATTTAAGGGAGGGGATAGCACTTTGATCCCTTTCTCTCCTTCACTCCAACGGGTATTATTTGCTGTTATGTATATTTTATTCTGTTCCTATAACACTTAAATTATCTCGCACCTCTTCATTCCTGTCTCTTTGATTGTAGTGTAGGCCAACTCTACCCTTCTCCAATATTTCCTTAGTAAAATTTTCTTTGAATCAGCTAATTCATATTAATCTTTCCAAAGTTCAATTATTTTGTCTTTATTGTCTTCTCATTTCCTATGAGACAAGACTCAAATTGAACAGGCGGAAACTTAATCTCTTTCCAATCTTACTTTGACTAGGTTATTCTCATCATCATGAAAAACATGCCTTTATCTTTTATATTAAAAATGTAAAAGAAAAGAACATCACGCTCAGATCCCATGTTATTCTCCAGCAAATGCCCCATTTATTTTCTTTCCCCTAGAGCGTAACGTCTTGAGTCAGTTTACAAGTGTACTGATTGTCTTCATTTCTCTTGTCGCACGGTCTCTTGGACACATTCCAATCCAGTTTTGCAGTTCTTCAAGGTCATAACTTTGTGTTATTGTGCGCCACGTCACTTTTCAATAATTATTTAACGTGATCGATCAAACTAGTTCTGATAGCTGATGACCTCTGCATTCTTGCACTTTTTTTCTTCTCAGTTCCTACGCTCTGATTTTTCTCCGACTCTTCTGGCTTTTCTTTGTTAGATTATTTAGACTGGAGTCCCTTACTATATCCATTTCCTGAATGTTGGGCATCCACTGGGCTGACCTTGTAAACCCTTCTTCACGAACACTTGCTAATTAGGTTATTTCAGTCCCATCATTTATGTAATTAATTTTTATAATTGATATACATTAAATGAATTTTTCATGTTTTTCTATTAAAAAGTAAAGCCAAATAATATAAAAATTATGCCTCTTGGAGTCTTTTGATATCACTCACCCTTCATTCTTTCAGTTTCTGAGGCCAAAAGCCTTGAAATATCTATTGGCTATTTCATTTTCTTGCACACTTCACATCTTCCTCATACGTCCAGCCGCTGATGGTCGTCTTGACTCATTCTAGATTACTCGCCCAGTCTTCAGTGGCTTCAGCTCCTGATTCCTGATATCTTGTCTCAACATAGGTAGGTTGATAAATGATAGTTTGATCATTTAAAAATTGAAATGAAATCCAGCTTTTTTTTTTTTATGGCTAAACCCTCCAAAGTTTTCTGTCACAGAATAGAATTCAATGCATTTACTGTTTTGTAGTGGGTCCTAAATGTACCAGTGACCAGCTGTCTTTCTGCGCTTACCTTCATTACTTGTTCAGTCATGTTACCCTCCCATTCCTGATAATTTTGGGGGGTCTTTGAACTAGTGTTTTGTTGGTTTGTTCCTGATAACAATATTTTTCACTCCCCTTTGACTCCTTATTACATTATTTTATGACTCTATTTTCTATGTTCCTTTCTTTGTGTCATTTTCCACTGCGATATGTATTTTAACTGTTAAAACTGTATGGCATTTGTCACCCCGATGGATTAATGGCGAATGTGTTTGTTTCCTTTGGGTACTACTGCACCCCCAGGGCCTGGAATGGTGCGTGTCACATAATCAGTGCTCAATAATGAGATTACATGGGTGCATGCACTTTCTACCTTTCACACTTTGGGATAGAAATGCACAAGCTTTCCCTTGATGCACAATGAGTTCTATTCCTCCTTTCTTTGGTTGAGCAGATTCTTTCATTGCTTGGAACATTTTTCATTCTTTCTCTTAATCTTCAGAAAGACAAATCTCTTGCACCCTTTCCATCTCTTCGAAAAGACTACATTGTTTATTGTAACTTTAAAATGTTTTTTCAACCAAAGGAGCTCTGGACTTTATTTTGATGCCCGTGGTAGATTGGCCAAAGCCAAAAGTACCCTTTTCCTTTGTGAGCGCCCTGAGTGTTCAGTGAACATGCACACCTCGCACTGGCACTCAGTCCTTCCTCTTCATCCTCTGTGCACACTTCATGGAGGGCCAATTTTATTGTCATTTTCCTTCATGACTTTAGATACTTTAGATTGAACTTTCTTCTTCCAGCATTATATCACTTGTCTGTACTTCTTTCTGCTTTCTTTTATTCACTCTTTTCATTTCTGTAATCTTTTTTTTGAGACAGGGTTTAACTATGTAGTTGAGACTGACCTGGAACTCATTACGTAGCCCAGTCGGGTCTCGAACTCACTGCAATCCTCCTGCCTCAGCCTCCTGAGGGCTGGGATTACAAGCATGCACCACCACGCCCAGCCTCATTCCTGTAATCTTAACCTGCAGAGAGCTCCCCAAGGAGCTTAACATATTTGTATTTCTTGATATATTTCCCCTCTCTCTAGAACAATTTTCTATCAAGGTAGATTTTTTTTTTTTTTTTTTTTTT
>NW_022900930.1:7211176-7219186 GCF_012274545.1 Fukomys damarensis | reverse complement strand
TTTTTTTTTTTTTTTGGTACCAGGAATTGAACTCAAGTCCTTGCGCTTGTGAGACAGGCCACCGAACCGCTGAACTAAATCCCGGGCCCTTTTAAGGTAGATTTTAAACTGTGGTCTTCAGAGACCAAGGATTTCGCAATTTCTCTTTGTAGAAACAAAAAAAGGAATTTAGGAGAACTGAATTCCTAGAATCTTTCCACATCTCCACATCGATAACCTTAGTTCTTATGCCTATTTTTAACTAATTAGTATACCAGAACTGTACACACAGGAGTGCACACACACTGTTTCCTTGATTAAAAAAAATATTTCTGTTAAATATATTTTTATAAACTGGATATATTAGTAGACGAATTTCCAATTTCCTTTTCAATCAAATTACAGAGCACATTTATGGTACCATTTTGAACTTGACGAGCTGCAAGTAACAGTCATTGTCCAGGTTCAAGTTCTTCCAAGTAAAATCGTAAATAATAGAGTTACCAAGATGCCTTCTGAACTCCTGTGCAGCATCTTCTCTTTACAGATGATGAAAATGGGCCCTAAGAGGGATTAATTTGTTCCCATTCACACAGTTACTTAGTACAACAGTCAAAAGATGATAAAAAATCAGAAATAGGTTTCAACAGAAGAGAACATTCGATACTCCATCTTGCCAAAATAACCCACATTTTTTTGTGCTTTATGTTAGTCTGATACACTTCTCAGTCTGTTGAATATTAAACTTGCTTTCATCCAACAAATATTCTGTGCTTAACAGGCAAAGTTTTCTAGTGAGTGTTTCCATAGCAGAAGATTTCTGGTCTTGTTCTGTTTAACAGAGGTTCCAGTTTTAGAGTCAGTGAAATGGAAAAATGGAGGCTTCCAAAAGAAAATGAAGAACTGAAAAATAAAATTTATGTAGTAGATTGTGAGGGTTAAATCCTTGTTTATTACAGAAGAATCAAAATTATATAGGAAGATCAGGAGAGTCAAACCAGACAATCATGAAAGGCTACATCTGAGATTAATTTCCTACTCAATCATGCATAGTGTGAGACTTTGAGCAATTCACTTGTTATTTCCAAGCCTCAGTTCCTCATTAAAGATTAAAATGGTGACAATAATAATTTTGCTGCATAGATTAAATTAGATAAATTATATGAGATAGTGCCTCAGAGGAGTCTCCTAATAAACTGTACATTTTGGTAATTGAGTGACATACCCTGACTATAATATAAAATCAACACAAAATATATTACATTATTAATATGGCTGCTAATGTTGGACACACAGACTGAATAATCTTACCTATCTCTGTTGTTCATGGTCGCATGAATTGTGTATTTATGAAACTTGGAACCCCTAAATTTCACACGAGTGCATCTGCTCTGCTTGTTTTAATGCGGAGGAGCCTAACACACAGCCAATACTAAATTTTTGTTTCTGCATCTTTAAGTTGATATAAAAATGGTATCTACCACATAATGTTCCTTGTTTGCAACCTTGCGCAGATTTTCTGATGATGCGTGACTGTGCTTTATGTTATTTGTTTAGCTTAAACAGAAGCAACAAAACAGACTGGCTTACCTGTGCCATCCCATTCTGCAAGCCAATGTCAAATGTCTGGGTGAGATTAATGTAATTTGTATGCAGATTCATGGAAGGAAGGAGTTGCTGACCTCCTGTCCTGCTGCTTGGAATCTCCCTGGACCCTGAAACAGAGCATTTAAAATATTAATGCCTTGAATAATAAATTAGAGTACATACTAAATGAGGTATGAGCACAACAATTTTAATTAGTTTTAGGCACATTTTAATAATTATTTGGCCATTAACTCCAGTAAACATAAAAATGCAGGGGAAAAAAGATGTATGAGCTCCTTATTACTTAGCTTTGTTTTAACTGAAGACTTTGCAAAGATGTATATCAGTTTAATTTGGGTTCCAAAGGCTTTTATGTAAATTAATTGCATTGGAGAATTGGCAAGAACATTTTATTCAATTTGGAACAGCAGTGATTATAAGCTTTACATTAATATAACAACAATTTAACAATGGCTGATAGATGGGCCACAGCCATGCAATTATCAAAAGTGAGCCACTCTCTTGATCTCTAATTAGGTCTATAAGCAAATAGAGTTTTGCCGGCACTAATTGCCATATTAAAGCTGGCAGTGAGGTAGCAAGTGAGCTCACATTAAGGTAGGCAGCACAGGGTGCTGTTTATCCAAAGATTTTTCAATTTTGTGATTCAATCAAATATGTAATTCAATTATATATGTTGTGGAAATAGACATTTAAGGGAATTGAAAAGCGGCCTCCTCCTTGGTCTGTACCATCATTTGTCTCATTAACTGCAGTCATCAGTCCGTCCTGGCGTCTGGCGTCAGAAGAGTAGGTATTGGGTTACACTTTCTTCCCGCTGTCCTTACTGGTCACTGACTCCTGTCCTCTAATAGACCTCACTGGGCACCCAGGACATGTAGTACTACGGGCCAGACAAATGCAAAGATGGAGGATGTACAGTTCCTGGATTTATTGCTCCCTTTCAGCAGGGATTAAAAAGCACTCAAAGGGGATTTGGAAGGCATTTGAGCACCACACTAGATATTGTGGGACCAATTTTAAAGAACCCAGGGAATCTCTTTATTCCTTTCAGTCATTGACTAAAAGCTTGGCCCATTATGCAGTAAAGACTATTTGTTGGTTTTGTGTTTTTGTTTTTTGTTTTTCTCTAGCTTATTCCAATGGGTACATCAATAACACTTAAAGGGAAAAGGCATTTTTATTTAGGCACCAGGCTCAATTTAAACTAGATTGGGCAAAGGCAATTTTCTAGAAAAAAGTCTATAAAAAGCAAAGCAAGAAAGATCATTAAAAGGGTAAAAAAAAAATAAAATGGTAAATTTTAAGTGATTTCACCACAAAAAAATGATTATTGTAAACAGTACTGTGCGTGTTAATTAGCATGGTGTATGCAGTCCACTCTGTGTGTATTTCATATTTCAGATCATTTGATGTACAATACAAATTCCTAGCATTTGGTCATTTAAAAATATATCATGTAACTGTGTTTCTAAAAGGAAGCTGACAGCTTTAAGCATTTCTGTAATGTACAAGAGCAGCTAACACTGAGGAGCACAGAGGTCTCTGCCATAAAACCTGTGCTAGTGCTATCAACGAGTAACTTCAGTTCCTGGACTGGATCTTTTGAGTCCATAACACTGCAATGAAAAGAAATAATGTACAAAACCTTAAAGGGCAAAATTTGAAAGCATAGAATAATTATTTGTGGAAAAGTATAAGAAATTGCAGCACTGTTGTGCAGTCATGTTGAAGCACATTAAGCAGACATGTATCTCTCTGTCTCCTGCATTTGGTCTTTGAGGTCACTGGTAATTACTGTTTATTCTAGAAAATGGGGCGTTTGTGTTTGCCTGCCTCCTTGGACAAACTCAAGGGTGGAGTGGTTGGCCTGTAGGTCACGCAGCAAAACGCACATCTCAGAGAGGAGGATCAGAATCAGGATCTCTTCACCAGGTTGAGGGTGCGCTGTGCAGCAGAGGAGCAAAGTCCTTTTCTAAGCTTTCTGGAGCTTGAGTGCTTGTGACCAACTAGAGCAAAATGGATGGAGCCTACCCTCTCCCCATTCATGGCCTTGACTCATTCACACAGACTAGTGGAACCTGCCACTGACATCAGAATAAAGCACAGAGCTCTCAAATTGGAGTATGAATTTGCACAGTTCAGAGGATGAGGGGATTTTGACAGAGCCAGGGGGAATCCTTGGGCAAGGGATTGGAGTGAGGTCAGGAAGATGGATGGGTCATGAGCACAACCCAGCAAGGGATCAGCCTCTTAGGTCCTTCCCTTTAGCAAGAGAGTAAGTAGTTTAAAAATATAAAAAAAACATGACAAACGCAATAGCTGGCTCCCACAATTTGAATTTTTGTCTTTTGTCACAGGGTACCCAGATTATCCCAGTCTTTTGGTAAAATCATTAATATAGGAGGCCTAGTGTGATTGTGTTGTGCAGAATGAAATTACAGAAACCAAAGAAAGTATGACCTGTCCTTCACCAACCTGGGGACCCTCATCCCATTGAGGGTCTAGGTCTACAGAGCCTTTCAGAGGTTCACTGACAGTGACGTTGTCTGCTGGACATGGGAAAGGAAGAGTGTTCAGCTTCTGGAGGGTTGGCTGGTGAAAGGTTGCCCTGGCGGGTGGTTGGGAGAAAGAAGCTGTTCCTTGTCTCTACTTTATAGAATTTTAGTATTTAAACTTTCAGTGTGCCTGTGTGTGTAGGTGTGCACTTGCACGTGCGTGTGTGTGTGTGCCTGTGGCAGAATGAACACCTAATTTGGGACAAATGCTATTCAAGTGTTACTTTTTTTTTGGAAGGTCCAAATTTGTTAACTTTTCGAAGGATTATTTTGTCATGAATGTGTGTGACTAGGAAAAGGCTGCCTTTCGCAGCTAGGTAGCAATCCCAGAAATTCACCATCTATTCCAAGAAAGCAAATGCTCTGAACTTTAATGAAAATCAGAAAGAGATTAGCTACTCTTGACTACCTACTCTGTGCCAGAATATTTAAGAATAGGTATATATGCACGTACACATATAATATCTTTCATTTTTACAATTTTACTAAAATGTGGATATTAACTTTTAAATTATTTTTAAAAATTTTACTTTTATTAATACATATTTGTAGTACATAATTACTACATTCATTGTGGGGAAAAGGTACATGTACATAATGGATCTTAATTCTTATTTCACGACCCCTCTCTCCCTACCTAGTCCAAAAACTTTTAAGTAGAGTATACTTAAAAGTATACTCTAGCACTATATTTTGAAGAGGTATCTCTATAAGTTATCAGAAAGATCACTAAGTCTAAGTGGTCATAACATCTGGGTTATTTTGCTTCAAGTTCATTGCTGGTAACAGGAAGTTCCTGGAATAAATGATTTTCGAACAGTTCTCTTTCTAAAAATCCAGTACTTTTGATGTTATTTAGATTAAGGTTTTGTGTAGCTCTGCACAGCTTAGTGTTATTCATCTTTTACTATTGCATAACAAAGACCAACCCCTGAAACAACGGGAAAGCCACTCGGGTGAGTAACATGGTGAGTTTACAACAGGCAAAGGTGAAAAGAAGGGTGAGTTGCTGCTGGAGGATGGTTAGACACTATGGGAGGCAGCCTGTCCTCCTAAGGGGATATGTTATGTCCACGGGATGTGCCTGAGTCACAGCAAACACCAGGAGAGAAAGATGGACAACAAAGATGGCCAAAGTTAGAAACTGTATCTTGAAGCAGTCCTGCCTTGTAATAATGTCCAGCGAGGCTGCAAATATAAAGCTTTAGCTATGAGTTTTGATTCCACTTTTTGCTGTATTTTGCGTTGCTTCATGAATTTTTTTCCATGACCTTGACCTATATAGCTCAGTGGAATGCTGCAACGTAAGAAAGTCCTGATGTCAAGAATCAGCCCTGAAGTGAAGGCATCACTGGGCTGGGTTTTCTGTCTTCGGGGCACATGTTCTACATTTGTTTTAGTACTTCAGGGTTCTAGCAAAATCTTCATCCCAAAATTCTATTTCCAATTTACTCAGCAAGAGATGTGTGTCATTGGACTGAGGCTAAATGGTCATCATTTTTATTTTAATGTTCTTGTCCTTAATTAATAGTTCAGTCTTTCAGACCTTCATCTGTTACACTTAAATGGATTTTGTAATTGGCTTTGCATCACAGTAGGGTTGTTGCCCCATTCCAGTGCAGAAAAGCAACCAATTAGTTCTAACTGCCCATTCCTTCCCACTTCCTTGAACAACTGCCCTGTTTCTAATTGCTGAAGTACAACTGATACAACCCAACGAGATCATAGCCGAGCACTGCTAATGCACTTAGTTAAGAGATGATTGAATTTATTAAGCATTTGGACCAGCACAGCTCCTAACAAATGCATTCTGAAGATATGACAGCCCTCACGAGTAAGTTAAAGACTCATTATTTGGACTGCTAGTATCCTCATGTGAAAACTATGATTCTTGTCAAGTTTGTTACCCACATTACAAAAGAAGAGCTGTCATTTCATTAAGCTGCTCCACATACAGCAGCTCCAGGGTGATTCTGGTGACTTCTTGTCTATGTCACAGTGCTTCCTAAAGGCTGACTTTCCCCACAAAGGTACCCTGGGTCTAACTGAAGACCCTGGTTTATTTAAAAAGTGTAGAAAGTTATACTGTAAAATTTTGTCCTTTTAGTTGAATCCCCTCATTTTCCCCAAAATAGAAAGAACCAAAACATATTGAAGTTAGAGCATTAGGTAATTAACTCAATTTACTTTTTAGTGTAGGGCAGAGCAGGGATTGGAGTTCAGATCTTCTATCTTCTAAGCCAGCGTTGTTGTTTATTTATTTATGCATTTTTTGATAAAGCACACTGCCCAACACTGCCCTTCTTGTGTTAATTTCCTTTACTTACCATTTACTTAATAAATATCTATTGAGCCTTTCTTCTCTGCTAGGTACTATTCCAGTGATGGAGCTGTGTCAATGGACAAGGTTAAATCCCTACCTACATGACACTTAAATTCTACCTAGCTAGATCCATAAATCAGTTTAAAAGTGAGATATCATATAATGTTCAGTTGAATAAATCAGCAAAATGGAATGGAGAATAATGAAGTGCACTTTAAAATATGGTGTTAAAAAAAGCCTGTTGGAGGCTATGCTGTGAGAACAGCGGAGGGCAAGAATCAAGTCACGCAGAAAAGAAAATTGCAAAGGCCCTGAGGCAAAAATAAATGTGAGTTTGTGTCCACAGAATAGCAATGAAGCCAGTGTATCCAGAATCGTGAGGTGGCAGGAAAATAGTAGGAGATGAGTTCATATCTACAGATAATGAATATTTCTAGTTCCTATATAAATAGAATTGCAAATCCCGTACAAAGAAAAGAAAACCGATAAGCAGTTATAAAATATAAACATATTAAATTTTCTCAATGATCAAAAAGCCAAATTCAATCCAACAAATGATTTACTGAGGCCAGTATTCTATCTTAATTTCAAGCTAAGTCAACTAAGCGCTGACTGAGTGTGAGGCACTGGAAGGCATACAGCCAAGTGGATATGATGCTTCTTTCAGTAACAAAAAATGAAAAGTAATACAACAAAGGAAAAGATTAATAAACCAAATATGAGAAGACCTCATGAATCAAAATTTCAGTGGCAGATTGGGATTTGGGATGTAGATTGCGGAACGATACAGACAGGCGAGATGCAGAAGGTAACATGCAAACTACAAAGGAAGGACGAGGAAGACTCTGATGGGTGCTTTACACAGGTGCCTAAGAGCCCTGAGAAATCAAGGGGAGTAAAGGGAAAAAGGAAAGTGGGAGCCGAATTATGGCGGCAAGAAGTCCTGCCTGGCTGGACACAGGTTAAGGGAGATAAAGTTGGATTCCTAATAATATCTCTCTGAGTGTTTTGACTAGGAACTGGGCCTACTTAACCAAGCAATATACATAGGGTGAACAACAACACAAAGAATGTTTGCATTTTAAAAAATTACACTAAAGGACACATTACTCTTAATCCCCCTCAAAATACTGTCCCTGATCTCAAACACTCTCACTCCTTGTTTGTGCTGCTTTCTGAAGCAGTGCTGAAAGTCTTCTTTTGTGAGTATCTTTGTGAAGTATGATTAAAAATACAGTGCATGCTGCTACTGAGTGCCAACCAATGGGAAAAAGGATTGTAAAGCATTTGCAATGGGAAAGCAGGCTTGGCACCATGCAACTCCTAGCTTTTCTCCAAAGTCAAAATGATCAAGGAAGTTGAATGCCTTGAATCAAGTCAAGACATTGATGTAGCCGTGAAAGTGCAAGTAGAAATGGTCATGGGAGAGGATCTAAAATGACTGAATACTGCTTTGTGAACAAGCAATGGGAGATATGTAGACAAGTGTTTGGAAAGAAATCAAGAGCACTGAATTGATTCCTAGATTTTTTTTTTTTTTTT
>NW_022900930.1:7193588-7210943 GCF_012274545.1 Fukomys damarensis | reverse complement strand
TTTTTTTTTTTTAGTTTAAGCACATTATATTTTTCCATCACATTCCTAGAGCTATTCATGATTTTGTGCCGGAGTAACCACAACAATGGAAATAAATTAGATTCCCCTTTGTTTTCTATGTTTGTACCATCCAGGACTTTAGGTATAGTTTTTAAACTTTTAAATTTTGAAATTCTTCATTCATTGAAATCTTTCTCAGTAGCCATCTCTACAGACAGTTGAAAATAAAGCTTATTTGTTTTTAAGTGGGTGAGAATTACTGACCTCTTAACCTCTTTCTTCACATCTCAGGGAGTCCCAAAAGCATTTTCAAGGAAACCAAGGTTCATGGGAAGCACAGTTTAAAAATCTATGAGCCAAAGCATTGTAGTAGTAGCTTAATTTTTAACTCTTCACTCGATAAAAAGTTGCATTGCACCTTCTTTGATTTAAAAGACATTCTTTAAAAAAACAGACAAGATGCCAACACAAGTCTGTCTTCTCCACCCGCTTTAGTGTTGGAGATGAGGTTTTGAATATGACAAAAACACCAGCTAGAGCCTAAGTGTCAGAGCATCCTGTCTGTAAGAGGCTTCAAACCCTTGGGATAATGCAAATGGATTTTTAAGTGGTTACACAAATTCTAGGAAAATGAGTAAATTTCAGCCAAGAATAATTATGATCACTCCTTTTTAAAAGGTTATTTTCCTAGCATGGGCTCACTTATGTTCTTGCACGCTTTAATCTTCTGAAAATGGAAGTGAGGAGGAGGTCAGTAGTGACAATTTTTTGGCAAATCAAGACAACAAAACTAGCAGGAATGAATGCAGACTCACCACCTTCCCGCTGCACACAACTTAGAGTCCAGGTGTGAGTGCACAGCAAATCACTGATGTGAGTTTCAATCTTTTTGAATTTGTCACTCAAAACAAGAGAAGCAGAAGGGTTTCTGAGTTATCATAAATACTATTTCCTCTATTTTCTTAGCTCCACCTCTACACTAATGGCTCTGACTCTCTCCAGAAAATTTACACATCTCTCCTAAGACATGCTTCTTAGGGTTGCTATCAAGACTTGGTACCCACACTTGCCTCCTTCCCTGCCAGGTTGCTGTGAGATTGGAGAAACCCATCAGGAGCCAATGTCCTGTGCTGCCTCAAGACCGATGGACTTGCATCGGCCCGGCCCACTCCAGTGGCTGCTCCCACACAGGGTCACATGTGCTCTTTGGTGGGTTTTGTAGTCGACTTTTCAAAGTGCATCCCTCTAACCTCCAACTCTGAAACAGAAACTTGTCTTGAGGAACTGGCCACAGCCCGGGGTGAGTGCTCATTGGGCTGGACCAACCCACTGCTGGCTGGGTTAGTGCAGTGGGGCTGGCTTTGGGTTTATGCAACTTGGAGTTGTCTATTCCATTGTATAACCTGACTTGGAAATTATGTCTCATTCCTTGCCATGGAAAGAAATGACAGTTAAAACTAGAGTTGGGTACCCCAAGACAGATACGAATTGGAGAATGCACTTAGTTTTGCACAGTAGTATAATATTAATAGTTAAATCACTAATTTGGGCTCATACCCTTGCACAATTATTTATTCCATGATATTTTAGGTAAGTGAGGTCTAACAGGTTTCTTGTTTTGTCTGTGGACTGGAAAAATATCCCAATATTTCACAGGATTATCATATATCTAATATAATCAAATTTTATGAAATGAACCAATCCACTCGGAAAAATTTAAAGGTAGCTCTTAAATGAAAAAATTTAAATACAAAACATATGATGAATCATGTTTCTGCAAAACACCACAGGTTGAAATCAAGTCACCCTCACATCTTTACTCACTATAAATTGAGAAAAAGGCAAGAAGAATATGTGTGTAAAATAGAACAAAATAAATGGGGTTTATGGAATAATGATGATATTAACAGTATTTGTTTCTGGGAGCAGGGAATTTGCATCTCTTGAGCTATGGATTAGGCAAAAAAAATGTAGAGAGGAGCAGAACATTGGTGCTTGCTAATCTGTTTTAGAAAGTATAGATTAAAAACACTGAGCAAAAGCTAAACTAGTCTTCTTGGAGTCTCTTGGCTAAGACTGCTGAGAACCCCCTGAGGTGTGGGCACATGAGAGACAGAGGGGTAGAAAGATGTTGAGAATAAGACAGCAGAATCCGGGGATCTCTCCAACCAATAGCTCCAATTTATCACTTTTTTGTGTTGAATTCCCAGAACTGATTAAAGACTGGAAACTAATGATAAACCCAAAGCCAACCTCTACTTTTCAAACTCTGCCTAAATAACACCACTGATAACTATTTCACTGTCTATTAAAGCTATTATTTATGTCTAAGGATAATTCTGACTATTAGAAAATTTCAAGTAGATTTCCAGGAAATCTGTTTCTTGCACACGCTCGGTTTATTTCTATCAGTTAGGCATGGCACCCACAAAAACTACCTACTTCTTTTTCTCCTTGATGGGTTATAGATGCCAAAAGTCTGATAACTTATTTGCTAAATCTATGTTTCCTTTCCTCACAAAGATTACAATAATGTGTTTTTAGAAGACAAGGTTTCACATTTTCTTGCCATGCCGCATTCTTTAATATGGAAGTGCATTTGTCTGTGTAGACTCGGAACAGTTATTTGCAAACACTTCTTTTTTAATATACCTATATGTGAGTAAATGAGCTAAAATGTGGCCCTTTTGATTTGAGTTAGTCTTGGTAAATATGTGTAACCCAGTAATCTGCTGGTATGAATTTTCTTTTGTCATCTTTTATAATGTAACATCCTCACGGCCTCAATCTTCAGTGCACCAATTTTTGGAAAGCTTAATGTCATTACCAGAACTTCTAGCAAGCGTACAAAACCTCTGTTTTCGTGGTCATCCTTGGCTCTGGACATGAATCACTCTGGATTTCAGTTGAATGATTGCCTTGAGGTTCTTCACTTTGCTTTTAACACCTATTCTCCCCAGTTTAACCTTCAACTTTTATACTCTCTGTGCTCATTCCATACCAAAATACGCTCACATGTGATATATTTTTTACAAAAAAAACTATGTTGACAATTGCATTTGGGGTGGGAGGGGACTTAACTTGAAACTATAAAGTCCTTAAAGTAATCCTGGGTTGTAAGAGAAGCCTCTTGGCTATTTCTCACCCTTTTCCTTCTCTTTCCTTAGCCATTTTCCATTCAGGAGTAAAGCCATAAATCCTGTATTTTCTTCTTTAGAGCAGATTTGTCCTCTTTTCCTCAAACTTTGTTTGCTGATCTTTCTGTTAAAACTTTGAAATTTGGATTTGGAAGTTCAGTTTCTGTTATGGAAATTTTCTCAGATTGTATACAGACAGGGGCGGCTGTTTCAGGTATACACTGGTGTAGTATAGTTAGTAACCCAAGTACCATCACGTATTTTGAGCTCAGTTCTACTTAATGTTTTTGTTAGGTAGAATATAGGAAGCAAATAATTTAAGACAGTGATTTGTTAATATTGGAGACAGCCTAAAAATCAACAAATGTAGTAATGTGAGATAATTACAAGGACTGATTTGAATTTTGTTTCCCACTACCTAGCCTCTGCTGAAAGAATGAAATATAAATTATGCTAGGAATAGGGAGGCAAAGGGAGGGGAAAAAAAAAAGGAATCAAGGGACTGAATAATCCTCAACCTGGACATTGCAGCCATAAAATGACTCATTTCAGCATACTGCTTCTGTAACCTCTAAGGAGTTGTAGAAATATTATTCACAGCAATTTTTTTTCAGTAGCAGCTTCTTCCAGACCTGCTATACCAGCTGCTCTTGATGTTCAGGAGGGAAACCTGGGCAGATGTTGCATAACTTGCTTTTATCACCTCCTCCAGGAGTGTGATATGAATTAAAAGGGCTTTTATATTGTTACACCCACCAGAGAGGAAACAGTCCCCCAGCCTCGTGACTGAGAGCTACAGGGGTAAAGGATAACTCGATTTCTAAATAAAGGGCTCTTCTGCCCTGGACATTTAGGCAGAAAGGAATACAGATGAGGACAAAAGAGCATAGAGGAAGAAAGGTATGCTCAGGAAATAAACTATATGAACAGGACAGAGAGAGTTCTAAATTAATCATCCTAACATTAACTGACAGGAATGTCTCTGTTCGTGGCCTCGGTTTATTTCCATTTCAGCCGTGCTCTCTGCTTAAAACTGCAATCTATATTGAAAGAGTCTGGCCTGAATTCTCTATGCTCAGCGTGATCTACCCAGCTCTATGATGGATGTGCACTGTAATAGGCTGAAACAGGAGGAAAACACTAAAATTTCTTTTTATGTATACCTTCAATCTCATTCCATTCCATTTCTACTTTAGAGTTTATATTTATTGTGTGTACTTGGTAAAGCTTTTCATATCATTTACATAAAGCAAATATATGCACACAGAATGGTTTTACAATTAGGAAATAATAATAAAAAATTCAGATATGGATATCCTAAAGAATTTGTGATCTCCATTTACAGGAAGAATTGAGAAAAACTGGGAAAACTCAGTCTCGCTTTGGCTGGGTCTGAAATTTCAATGGAAAATAAATGGCAAATATTTTGAAACTGGCCTGGATCTTTTCTTTTTCCATGGTTCCTAGGAAATAGGATTGCTTACAGAGAAATAATGTTAACATCTAGGCAAGCATTAAAATAGCAAGTAAATGGTTAAAACAAATAAATGGATGCTTCCTTTGCCTTTGTTGCCACTTCCTTGGACACTTTCAACTTGCAGATGGAATGGAAACCCTGATAATCAATAACTCATATGCTGGGGTTCATTAGGATGCAACATGGTATAGGATGGAAGATCAGACCCATCACGGTTGAGTACAAAGACAAGCATTTTCTTAATACCCAGTGTCACCAAGGAGCCTAAGGTTGTCTGATGTGGCAGCTAAGTTTTATTTTTAAAACTATTCAGTTTTTTTTGTTTTGTTTTGTTTTGTTTTTTGAGACAGGGTCTCACTATGTAGTTGAGACTGACCTGGAAGTCACTATGTATCCCAGGCTGGTCTCGAACTCACAGTGATCCTCTTGCCTCAGCATCCCAAGTGCTGGGATTACAGGCGTGCACCACCATGCCAGGCTGAAACTATTCAATTTTGAAGCCTCAGAGTTTATTGTCACTAATAAGAGTTTTGACAAGGACCTGGATTACTGAAATAGTTTATTGTGAGATTCAGGTTTAGACTTAGGGCAGAACTTTTGCTTTACTTACTTTTGGACCAAAGTTTTTGTATAGAAATTTTCTATACACATACTCAGAACAAAAGAAAGAAAATAAGACTCTGCTGGAAATCTGACTAATATATCAGTCCAAGATGGTGTCAGGGTATAACTGGATTTTTGCTTTGACTTTTGAGCTTTCTTTAACCTGAACTCCCTAAAAGAAAAGCTGGCAGTGACTCAGTTGAATGAGGTAGGTAGGACTTAGGAAGATGCTCAGTCTCCGAAAGGATGATATTTTACGCTCTTTAACTGGAAAAACCAACAGATATTCAAAATTGCTTTTCTGGGCCACGAATTGACAAGGGATTTGAGCTTGTCTACCCTGATCATTAGAGAAATCAAATAAACTCAAAATAGCTTGGTTTGAAAACTTATGGAGAAACTCCCTAAGGAGGGTCTTTCTTTATGTGAATTTTGGGGCATGAATGATGGTACTGTCGCTGATTTATAACTTCTGCTTACTAGGAAGAGCATGGCCAGGCCACTTCTATCAGCAAGAAGGCAAACTTTTCCATCTTATTTATATCCTTTTGACCTATTTTCAACTGCTCTCCCATGCTTGTTTTGTCTTGAGCTCAGTTTGAGTGGCACCAATACCTCATGACTTCGGTTGAAGACAAAAAATAAAAACAAAATGAGAAACTTTGTAGGAACTTGAACGTAGGCTAGCTCTCCCCTTGTGCCCCAGTGGGGACTACAGTCTAAGTGAATTAGCAATAAACTCTGCCAGCCAATGAGCAGTCCTCATATTGGCCCTGAGTCCTTCTACCATCATTTTATAATTATAACTTCACATACAGTGGGTTTACATGCGTTGATTATTTTTGAAATGGCACCTGAGCACCTGCAATTTGGTATTCCACTTAGAGCCCCAGTGTATCACACACTTGATTAATAAACTCTGAAGTGCTCAAATGATTCTCTGTCATTAATCATATTCTCTTCTACCTCTATATTACCTGAAATCATTAGAGCAGAAGAAAGCCTGAAGTGCAATCAGCTACCTGCATGTTAATGCAGTGACTGCTCTTAGCTCCAGATAGGCTGAAGAAATTAAGTGGAGGAATTATAACTAGATGAGACTTTTATTTTAGGAGAATTATATAGCAATCCTTCTAGATATACAGCACTATGAAATTCACTTTTCGGTGGCATCAGTAGAATTCATGTCGATAGGAAGACTGACAGAGTTTCACCTACTAGAATAAGAATTTGAAGAGCTCCTGCTTTGGTTAGGTGGAAGCCCCACTACGGTTTCAGGAATCCAGGCATTTTTCAAACTTTTTAAATGGACCATGCAAGCCAGGAAGCTCCTCGACATCATCAGATATTTTATTCATTTTTGTACAGGTGGAACTCACTCAACAGTCAGGTCTCACCAGGAGACTTGCAGCCTCTGTGAGGTAAAGACCCATGAGTATATATTTCACTGAGTTCGATTAGCCTCATAGTCTAGATGTTTAAAAAGATCCAGCGAAATTCAGTATACATTGGGTATAGTGTCATACAATTTACATAGGCTGGTCTTTGGGGATTTCTTCCCGGTCAGAAAAATACAGAATTACTGTGTATTTGTGGATGGATGTCTACCTGCAATATTATAAAGAAGTATAGCCTTTTACAAGATGAAAGCAAAGAAAAAAATCTTTTCAATAAGACAAGTTAAATCTCTGTGAGTATTGGATCATAATATTGAAAGAGATTTTAATATTGGGATTGGAGTTGCAAAGAGATATTTACCTTGAATTAAATAACTCTTATGTGATTATGATTTCTTATAATTTGAATATTCAATCTTTCTCTGTCAAAGATCCTGAGAGAAGAGCTATGCTCCCTAACTTTCAGTTCATAATCTATTAAATGTTCTTGCTGCTGAACAGGTCCCCTATCCTGCAATATGTTGGGCTACTGCTTCTTAATTTATTTTTGAATAGAATGATAGAATATGGTGTCTTTTTTGTATTACTGAGTTGGCTCCCCAGGTGACTGAGGTGATTATGGAAAAGTGCCATGTGGGAAAGAAGCATTCCCTGCCTATACTCACATGCTCTCAGACACAACTGTGGGCTTCTCTCTTCTTAGATGTAACGCGAGGGATTTGAGCCAAACCACTTATCACACTTTCCGAGAATCTTCACTGAATGCACAGAGTTATGAGATGCAGTTGGTGCAGGACTGGCTCTTAGTATTTATTTGCTGGTTAAGTTATGCTTTTGTAGGGCTATACAAACAGACATTTAATAAAATTTAAAGGTCTATATGTAATCTTGGAGGGACACATGCTCAGATTGGTACCAGCCAGGAAGAAAGGTAGGCCCAGAGAGAGTCAAAATCTTTCCTTTTCTGTCCACTAATGTTTTAAGAAGAAAATTTGCATACCTATATTTATATATATGCATAGAAGTTCATGTATATGATTTTACTTATAAAGAACACATAATGCAGAATTTAAGTCATAGAAGCATAAAATAATCTTTACGCTATATTTTATTTAGCTATTGTTTCTCATGGAATGTTTTTCTGTCAGAATTTTATTTTGGAGGCCAATTCCCAGCTACGCTTTGACCATGATTTGACAAGTGCTTTTCCTCGCAATCTGCTACCTCTTTCCCATAAACTCACTATCATTCCACCTGATGTGCCACACTGCTAAACTATTTCTTTCCCTCATATAATTTATACAAATTAAGTTGCAACCTTTTTCAAATTCAATGTCAAGTTGTTAAGTTTGTGAATTTTCATAGAAAATACTTGATGGCCAAGTTCATACCACCAAGGTGATATCAGTTAATAAAGGGTTGGTGAGGATGCACATTAGCCATTATGTTAGTAATTCTGTTCTACAGATGCAATAGACAAAACAACTCAACTCAAAACCATATATAATAGTAAAATGTAATGAAATGATTAGAAAATAATAATGTTCAAGTATTTCTCAACTTTGCCTTTCATATAGGTTATTTAATTATGTTTGTATTATTTAAGTTTTTGTAATGGTTGGGCTTAAAAACCAGGCTGCAATACCTGTAAAAAGTTAATAGTTGTCCTTACAAGCAGAGCCACAGGGTTCTGAGAACCTTTTGCTTCCAAAGTAGTTCTACAATTTGACAGCTTTTAATATTTTAGGGTAAAGGTTGGAAGTTCTTCACTTAGACTGAAGTATATTTGGCCTTGAGGCACATGCAATATTCTTATTTTGCTGCTATTGTTGATGTACAGCCGGACAGTTTGTGTGGATATGGAAATGTTGAACTCTGTGAGATTACATGAGCACAAATGGAAAATAAGCATGCTTGTGGATTCCATCCTGCCCTAGAGACAGAAAACTAAGAGAATGTCGAAGGCGCCCATAAACCCTAACTCCAGTAGTCCAGCCCTCATGTGAGGAATCTCAAGTAGTTTTATTTTTGCAAATTTTTATGGATTTATCCTTTGTTGATAGGTGATAATTATGTACATATACATGGAACAATGTGATGTTTGATTTAGGTAAAACTTATAGAAGGATTCTGCCAGGATAATTAAAGTATTCATCATCTCACCAACTGATCATTCTTTTACCGAAGATATTTAAAAAATGCAATCCACCACACATTATTATTAACAATGGCCACCAGATGTTTTTTATTTCAATTAATAATAAAATTGCAGAGAGGTTTGTTGGAGACTTTTAGAAAAATCTTCAAGACTTAAAAGATGACCATAGAAAGCTACTCCTGCCCTCTTATGTGTAACTAAGGGTGCAGAAGCTGTGATTTTACCTGGCAGCCTTGTTATGGCTGTAAGTGTGGATGGATTCATGATGAAGCTAGAAAATTCCTGCTGGAGACAAAGGACCGACCTGAAGCACTGATGGTATTACAAAGCTCCTGAGTAATAAATTTCATTTTCGCTTGAACTCTCCTTTAATTTTATATGAAGAGATTTTCTTCTTGCATTCCTTATCCCATATAGTCATTTGTTAGTTGGAGGGAAAGACATTCTGCGAGTGAGAGAGAATTAAAATATGGGTTATCAGAGAAAGTGCTAATTTTTTGAAAATGCTGAAATTTTGAGACAAAATTCAGAGTAGCAAATATAAAGCAGTATACATTTTTATATCTATATCACCAATCATTTCCTAAGTTTAGTGACCAGATGTAACACCATTTCAATGTAGAAGCATTGAAATTTGATTGACTATAAACTCAGCATAAGCCAGCAAAGAAATAAAAGTGCAAATAGTTCACCTACTCTCTAAGGATAGATAAATAGTTGCATGACAAATACAGATATACTGTATAATTAGAACTGATGATGAAAAATTCATATGATCACCTAAAAGATGCAGGGTTTGACAAAATTTAACATCCATTCCTTATAAAAACTCTTACAAAAACATGTGCAGAAGGACCTAACCTCAAACTGATAAAATTTATGAGAAACCTACAGTCAAAATTACAGTAAATGGAGAGGGGGAACTGAAAGCATCCCTCTCAAATCAGGAACAAGACAAGGACAACCACTTTTACTGCTCCTGTTAAATATAGTACTTGAAATTTTAGCCAGAGCAATCCATCCAGAGAAAGAAACAAAGAGGATATGAATAGGAAAGAAAGAGATCAAGCATCAGATGGTGCCATTCTTTACACGAGAAACCCAAACAATGCCACCAGAAAACTCAGAGTTCAATCACAACTTCCACAGGTTAGCCAGATACAAGATCAAAACACAAAAATCAATGTCATTTCTGTACAACTCATGGGAAAGAAATCAAGAAAAATAATTCTGTTATCGGTGGTTTTAAAATTTTAAGCATTTAACCAGGAAGGTCAAAGATATCTGTAATGAAAACTATAGCACCCTGAAAAAAGAGATTGAAGAGAACACTAGAAAATGGAAAAACATCACCTGTTTCTGTACACGCATGTAGTATTACCAACATGAACAAAGAACCAAAAATGACACCTTGATTTGATGAAATTCCAAACAAAATCCCAATGGCATTCCTCACAAAACTAGACAAAGTCCCACAAAAGAGAAAGAAATGTAAGTTGAGTATTATCGATGACTCCATATGTTAAAACAATGGTAAGAGAAATGGAGGAACTTTACAAGTATGTTACAAAGAGTAGGATGTAATGTACAGACCTAAAGGATTATCAGTTTTAAAACATTAAAAATTTGGCTAGATCTCCTGGAATAATGATGAACTTCTCATTTCTGGAACTCCGAGGGAATGATGTAGTAAATATTTTCACCCTGATGGAACGCCCACCTCTCATAGATGTTTTAGAAGGGAATCATATATTAGGTTGGGCTTAAGGTAGATTATCTTCAAGTTTTGTAGTTGTCACATAGCCCCTACTCACTATGCAGTAGGGCTTCTCAACAACAGTATCTTTTCAGGTAATTGTGTACTACATTAGGATATGTTTAAATGGAACAAATCAGGAGCAAGGGAAAAGAATAATAAAACAAAACAAAACAATTGTGGTGTGTTATGTGCATGTACCAGCTCCCTGCAAAGAATATGATCATTACGTACTGCAAACACATACTAATACTTTACAGATAAAACCTGAAAAAATAAATATAAGGAACAAATTAACTTTCAGCTACATGACTTAGGGCATTCATTAGGGAGGTAAAGGCTCCATGTGGGGAAGGAGAACTGCCGTAGAGTGATTTGTCCTCTTGCTTCTGGTATCACACGATGCTGGACAATTCTCTGTTTCTCTAAAACACTTCTCAAAATTAAAATAGATATCAAAGAAAAATTTCCAACAATTTTCTCTGTGCCTCTCATCAGGACTTGGGAGACTGGCTCGGTCGCTGAGGGTAGGGACTTCTCGGGTGAGGCTGAAGCGACTTCAGGGAAGACCCCGTGGAGAGAAGGGTGAAGCTGACTGCACTCTTGCTCCTCTCTGCCACAAACCCCATCATGGCGTGCAGAGGCTGGAGAGGCAGTGATTAGCAGGCGTGAGCCTGCTGTTTTCAGAGCACCCCTTTCAGGCTGATTTGGAATTTGAAGTTACAGGAATCTTGAGGAACGTGAAGCGTGCTGTTGGTTTGCAGCATTCATCAGAAACTATTATTCAGGTTGTTCAATTTACACTGTAGCAAGAATTCCCGGTCCACTCTCCGTGTTCCGTCACCCGCAGTGTATTTTCCTACGCTTCCCCTGTCTTCCTCCTTCTCCTCTCTTTTCCTGTTCTGTTCCTCTTTCTTCTTCCTCTGTTCCTCTCTTCTATGCTCTTTCCCATCTTCCCTCCCTTCTTCCCTTCCTTCCTTTCCCCTATCTCCCTCCATCCCTCCCTTCATTTCTGTCCTTTTATTTCTTCCTTCTCCTTCTTTCTTGCTTGATTCCTTTAATCATTGATCCAATCTTTCATTTTCTCTCCCTCTCTCATTTCTGAATCTATCGAGAAGTTATAGGATTACATATATATACAATGTTACAGCTAGCACACAAGTGGAATAAGAAACTGTAGGTATGAATTCCACTAAAACGAAATCTAAAAGATGTTACATTTTGCTATGCTTGTTCCTTATCTTAATTGTATTACTTTGACTTTCCATTTTATATCAAATATCTTTACCTATCAAATTCAATCAAAACCAATAGCCATAAGTTCCCAGATTTGTTCTATGACTTATAACTGAAACCTATGTCTCTTACTTTAAAAGCAAATCAATATGAAGATATAGTTATTTAATAAAATCATTGGAAAATCGTGAGCAAAAAGCCTTACTTCACATTCGAGTCAGATCCACTTACGTACGGAATCATTTGTTCTCACTGACTGACACAGGTTACAGTAAACCAGCGCTCACACACGCATACGCACAGGTGCCGCACACCTACACCGGTGCACCCACTTTGGAAATTCTCTTCCGAAGGAAAGTCTTGAGGAATAGACTTGATAGAATGATGGGCTTGGGAGCTGATGTGATGGTGTTGCCGTACTTCGTAAACCACTCTCTTCAGACCCTAACCCGGTATGCACTAAGACAAAGTGGTTATTCAGTACAGGAGCTGAAAGGGGAATTTCTGTCACGACGCAAACTTGAGTGCTTCCCTCACAGGACCTTCACCAATCACTACTTTTTGTTTTTCAGAAATCTCTCCTTTGGTAGTACACTGTGTCCCTTTAGCATAACCTTTCTGTCATCTGTTTGCAGTCCAGCTACTACTCAGTATTCCGGTCTGGCTAAGTGGATTCCCTATCTGGCAGTCCTGCTTGCTTTTCAATTTCTGGTAATGCCATGGTTTAGATCTAAAATGTATCCTAAAATTCCCATGTTTTTACAGGTGGAGCTTTTGGAAGGTAATTTGGTCACAGATGTGTTAACTGCATAGCTATTAGGAGATATTCTCTCCCAATCTCTCTCTCTCTCTCTCTCTCCCTCTCTCTCGCCATCTATAGACTGAAATCTCTGAAACCATGAACCAAAATAAATATTTTCTTCTTTAGGTTGCATATGCCGGGTATTCTGTCCACACAACAGTAAAGCTGAATAATACAAGTACTTAAAGTTCATTCTTCCCCCTCCCCCACTGTTGTCTTGTCCCTTTCCCTTTGCTCTTCTTTTCTTCACTTCTAAGATTTTATTTTGTGGGTTAAGCTCAAGTCACATATTTCTCATACAATCTCCCTGATGTGTCCAAGTGTGATCATTAGGAAAAGTCTGCTTAAACAGATCTTTGGTAAATGAGTCTGTAAACATACACACATGAGTGTACACACATACACGCACACACACACACACACACACACACACACACACTAGATGGGTGGGCTGTGCTCCTTTTATGAAATAAGCTGAGTGAACACAAGTGATGGGCAAGTGTTGTATGTATAGCTAGTCAGTGTGTTTTTGCTGTGTGGCATTTGCACTGTTGCATTTGCTACATAATACTATAGCGTGCTTATCTGTAGAATGCATTTTCAACTGACAGGGTGTAGCCTGTGTGGTGCCACTAAGCTAACTTGGCTTGTACTGAGCAGGCTTTGGTCCTGGAATCCAGCAGGAATCTTGACCTTGGTCACTGCCTGAAGAGAGCCAAGATAGCTGGTGAGAGTACAGAAGCCCTAGACTTTTGGGATACATTTATCCCTTCCTTCTTGTTTAGCTTATTAGATATTTTCCCCTTACTCGACACAGAAGCTTCAGTGATTGTTTGTGTTGGCAGCGTGGCAGAGTGGTACTTTCTGTGGTCCACGATAATTGAGATTATCAAGATTTATTCTTTTGCAATCGTGTTTAGATTGAGACTTCCTGTTGTAAAACAGAGAGCAAATAGTAAAACCTCTGTTTTTTTCAATGTCCATGTATGTCAAGAATTTAAGTCAACCACACAAATGAAACCAAATATTAGGATAGCCTCTAAACAGACATCTTGTTGCCCCATCTAGAAAGTATGAACTGGGAAGACAAATCCAGAACTTTTACATACCTTAAATAAATATGCTACATGTGTTAGAAACATAAATTAGATATCAAATTTGGGCCTCTGAGTTCCAGCAAGAAAGGACAGAGAGAGAAACCCCATTCTCCTGAAAAAATGTAACAGAGAAGGAATCAGACCCAGTCGTTTCTCAGTCCTTGTCCACTTCCTATGTCCATTAATTTCTATTGCAAATTAAATCACCTCAAGTTCACTGTTCCCTTGTCCTTTGGAGCCTGCTTACTCTGCAATCTCCAAACCTCAGGGGTCTCAGCTTCTCCGCACTCGCTCTTGTTCTTCTATTACAGAAAATCAGAATGGGTGACTTTGGCCCATTTCCAGCTCCCCCATTCCTTCCCGTTGTCATGAAAGCTGCTATTGTCCTTCCTCTGACTCTGTACCCCAGCATCTTGTCTATGCCATCTTCTTTAGTCGAAAAACAAATAAGGATAAACACTATCATATCAGTGCAATAATACTGAGCTAAACTCTCTGAGAAGACCGCCCCCCCATCAAGTACCCAGCTATGTGATCTTAGGACCTTTCTGACATGCAAGTCTTGTTTTTTGATGCTCTCACTACTCCTTAGCAACTGCTGCAATATTCAAGCCTTCAGGTGAGTGTAAAAGGGAATCATTTTTAAAAGACGTTCTACCACATGAGTAGATCACAATATTTAGACCTTCCTGCAGCACAATAATGGAAGAGGCTGAGGCAGGTGCAAAGGAGAGTAATTATCTTCACCCTCGGCCTTCCTGACTGTCATGGAATTTGTTGATTCTTTTGTATGACAAGTTACAAAGAGGAGAGCTATATTGAGTATTTGCTCCCTGAAAATGTATAATGCTGCCTCTTGAAATGAGGCTTTGGCGGAACCATGGGGCAGTATCTTGTGCATTAATCAAACATAGCAGTTCTTTTGTTGTGCCTAGCTCTCTGCTGTTCTCACAGAAACTCAAAGAGCAAGCTACAGCAATCCTGCCAACTTGACAAAAGGAGTCTATGTATTTCAGTTACAGGCAGCAGGGGCATCTTTCTAGCAAGTTGGAGGTCGAGGAGCTGTTGAACCTTCTTGCTTTAGACTCTGCCCAGAGCGGACCCTTTGGTCAGAGAGGGACTCCGCCATTCTTATTTTCCTGTGCATCTGTTTAGAAACAGGAGGGATCAATGTGGGCATCACTTAACAATGGAGCTACATAAAGGGCAAAGTCAAACGCAGGCTGTGCAGTTGGATGAAGAATATCTTCCAACCTATTGTTAGTTGTTTTCCTTTTTTTTTCTTTTTTTTTTTTGCCCAAAATTTCTCAAGGCTAAGGTGAGCATAAAACACAAAGCACTATATCTAAGAAATTCTTCCATGAAACGAATCTTAAAATTAAAGGAAGTTCAAGAAATTGCATGGTCAAAGCTAGACCCCCATGCTCTCCAGGATGGCAGCAAACCTAACCTCCTATGATAATTTGGAATCCCAGAAGTCACAGAATATATTCTTCAGGATTTCTTTTCAAACTTTTGTGAAATTTGACTCACACCGTCCTCCCTCTCCCTCTCTACATCTGTGATGATTTAAACAAAGCCCCTGACCACTCTGCAAGAGAGCATCTGGTATTTTCTTAGCTGTAAATCTTCACCTCCTCACACAGTGGCTGGAGAATTAAGCAGCCCGTCCGCAGAGGTAAAATTTATGAACCTCCTAGAGCTCACCCCAAGCACCAAGGAGAAAGAAAGTAATTCACTGAACAGCAAAAGTGTTCTCAGAATTTACCCTGGGGTTGGGAAGTGATCCGGGTGAAGGCACCCAGGTCCGCATGGAGGAGGTGGAGCTCTTCCTTAGGGAGCCTGTGTGTGAATTTGCAACACGAAAAAGAGTGTCTTCTTGATCACGCCGAGAAGTGCTCCTGTGACACTGACTAACCTAATGGCCTTCAAATGAGAGGCTGTTAGTTTTCATATGAGTTTTGTCCTCATCCAAAATGAGACAAAAACCCGGTATGGAACAAGAACTGGAACTCAGCCCCCTGTAAAAGTAACCCAATATACAACAGCCTTTAAAATAAATCCACAGGAGAAACTAAGTTTTACATAGGCATATGTTTGCCTCGAAGCAAAATTAAGCATCTGAATTTTTGTTCACTCTGTGCCTAATTCCAATTTTGCTTGGCAATCTGCACATCCCGGGGAGGCAACCTCCAAGATTTTGATGGGCTGGAAAGAAAGCTCTGAGAGCTGGGATCCAGTTTCTCAGCTGGCAAATATTTTCTGACTCTGCACACAGCCCTCCTCCATTTCAGAGCCTTCTGCTCCCCCACACAGAGCCATAATGGGTCCCAGATTTGCTTTTCGGTCCAGAAAGGTGGCAGCCACTGTGCTGCTCGAGGCAGCTGCTAACTCTTGAATTTCCTGGCAGGTGCTGCCAAGACGAGGTGTGATGGATTTCAGAGCATCAGCCACGGCTTTCTGCAGAGCACAGCAGGAAAGGCTGAAGCGTGTGGCCTCATTCTGGCATGAGGTTGCCAAATAATCCTCATGTACCCTTTGGTTCTTGGAAGAGAGCTATCTGAACACCGCCTACTATCTGCTTTTTCTCCTTTCATTCTTTGGTTTTGGATCCCTTTCCATGGAGCTGGCCACAACGGAAGCTCCTAGAAATACTTCAGCCACATGTATCCTACTTGGCAGAAAGTGGGGAGTCAACAATAACCCCCATTTATCCAGGATTCTCTCATCATTTGTGAGACTGCCATTTCCTCATACATGCATGCAACATATCCATGTTACACACATGTCACACATGCCCACATGCTCCCTTGGGGAAATGGATAATATTCTTTTTCAGAGAGTCAGAGTCACTGATTTTTGTTCATAGGAAGGCAGATATATCATGAGGCTCAAGGCAGGGGAGATCAAAGAAAAGACTCTATCCCAAACAAGAATATTCTGGGAGATAAAATACAAATACTATAAAAGGGTTCAAAAGTATTTCTGAAAGATGTATTGCCACTCCAAATCTTAATTTCATAGATTTCTGTGTGTATATTTAAATAATATTTTAGCATGACAATATTTATTCAGTATTGTAGAAATTAAAACAATCAAAACGAAGGAAAAGATCGTCTACTATCTAGAAATAATCAATTGCTGTATTAGTATGAATGTAGTAGAAATTAAGCTAAACTATTCACATGCTTTATTTATCTATATGATTTATACTTACCTTCTTTTTTCCAATGAAAACATATCATGAAAATTTTTGTCATCGCACATATAACTCCTTACCTGGACTTCATCAATTGATGCAAATTTTAAAATCTTATTTAGGTATCATTAAGCCGTTTAAGTCACTTTATTGGATATCTAGTAGCTTCCAAGCGTTCGGCATCATATTTTACATTGTTATAAATATTTCTGTTCATTTCTCCCTCTCTCCTTCTCTTCTCTCTCTGTGTATCCATCCCTTCTTGTTGTTCTTCTTTTACATATTTTTCTTTTGTTTTTGTCTTTTGCTGTATGGCTTAGGGGCTCATCGTTCAGCCCAGGCTTTCCTTGAACTCATGAAGATCTTCCTGCCTTAGCCTCATGAGTGTGGGACTACAGGAGTGTGCCACCCCTCCCAGCCATCCTGGTACACATGTAATATGTAAGACATCAAGCACACAATTGCATACACGATATGCCATATATATATTTAT
>NW_022900930.1:7186742-7193372 GCF_012274545.1 Fukomys damarensis | reverse complement strand
AAATGGGTGTGGTGGCGCACGCGTGTCATCTCAGCACTCGGAGGCTGAGGCAGGAGGATTGCTGTGAGTTCGAGACCAGCCTGGGCTAGCTAGTGAGTTCCAGGACAGTCTCAATCCCCCGAAATAAATAAATAAATTTCAGAAAAATAATTTGTAAGTAATAGAAATTACACACTTTACATTTCTTTTTACGAATTTTAAATTTATAGTATTTAACTGCAGTTTATGGAAGAATTCATTTCTGAGTACTCTTGGAAACAGAATATAGAGTGTAGCATCATCTTTTCCCCTTTCCTAAGTGGAAAATATAAATTAATTTTTGTGGTGAGTTTTACCTTATACATTTTGATTATAAAAGCATGCTGTACATGTTTGCAGTACACATGGTTTTCATTCCTTGTGTGGAGTCGGTACATGTTTATAATTCATCTTAATTCTTTTTCCATCCCTTTTCTCTGCCCTTCCTCTTTCCTCCGTCCATCTCCTGATTCTTTTCCCTTTTTAGAAAGATCTACCACCTTATTTTCCTACTGTCTGTCTTCTGTCGTTTCTATTTATGATTTGGATTTCTCATATAATAGAAACCATGCTATATTTAAGTTTGTCTGTCTGAGTTACTTCACTTAACATTATGGTCTCCAGATGCCTCCATTTTCCTTCAGATGATGCAAGTTTATATTTCTTTATGGCAGAGTAGTGCTCCGGTGGGCATAGATACATTTGCTCTCTCTATTCATCCATTGTGGATACGTTGGACACTTCCAAGATCTAATTGTGAGTTGTGCTGCTGTAACCATGCATGTGTCATTGAGATATGATGTCTTTAGCTCTTCGGGGGAAGATACCTGGAAGGGGAACAGCTGGGTCAAGTGGGATTCCTAGTTTTAGTCTTTTGAGGAATCTCCACACTTGTTTCCCAAGTGGTTTTACTAGTTTACAATCCTCCTGACAATGTAAACGCGTTCCGCTTTGGGATTGGGTCTTTTATTTGGAGGTGGACGAGTTAATTCTTTGCATGTCTCTATATTAGAGATATTATTCCTCTGTCTCATGCATAACTGATTTTTTTTCTGTTCTGTAAGTTGTCTTTTCACTCTGTTGGTTTTGTTTTCTGTACAGATTTTTTAATGTAATATTACTGTAGCTTTTACTAGAAAAGTTTGTGTGATTCTTCATGTCCTTGACATTTGTTTTTCTGTGTTGATGAATTTCCTTTTTGTTTGTTGCTCATTTTTCTACTGCCGAGTTTATAATTTTCAAATTAAATGTAGTAAATAAATATATAGTAAGACTATTTTCCTTTTGTGTATATTGTAAGTGCTTCTTCCATGCTAGCATTTCTCATTTAGCACTTGTCTGTATGTATAAAGCAACAAATCCTTTCTTATTAGAAAATTATGTATTGAAATCTCTTAACCTTTAAATTGTAGCTTCTATTTTGATTTGTATTTAGAAAGCCCTTCCCAATCATATATTTTACAATTATATTTCTATATTATTAGATAGTTTAATATGTTTTAAAGTTAAATATTTTAAACATCAGCAATGCTCTTAGATATGAGATTAGAATAAATGTCGATTGAGAACTTAAGTGGCCATGATATTGCGTGAGAGAAGTAAATGGACTCAGTGATCTCGCTTCGATATTTGTCAGTCGTTATATATTGCAATAAATAAAAGTCCTATGTTTTTCATTATTAAAAATGAGAAGAATCCTATTCCACTTGAACAAATGCTTCGTCAGTTTATTTTTATTGTTTATTTTATTTTTTTATGATACATCTTAGCAGCATCTCTTGACACTTTTTCACGGCCCCACCTCACAGCTTCTTTTCCTAAAACTACATCATGTCTTTTGCTCGCTGATCCTAGCAGAATTAGACAATGGGCCCCTCCTGGATATGGCAGGCAGGTTTTCGTCTCCGAGTTGCTTCATTTCTCCACAGCATTCGATCATGCGTCTTCAGTCACTTTTGTGTAAAGCCACTGTTAGCCTGCACTGAGCTCTACCCTTCCTGCTGGGACCCTCCGCACCCACACCTCACAGGGCAAGTCATGAAATAATTCTTCCTTTTAGGCTTCCTGTCTTCTCAAGTTGAAATGAATTATCACCTTCAGATTTGAGGAGCACCTTGAATGCTGAAGTCTCTTACTTTTTGCCTCTACCCTTGATCATTTTTCCCCGATTTCAAATTCATTTTTCTTCTTCGTGTGTATTGCTGCTATTCCGAGGCAGTCCCTCAGCAGCTCTGACTGAGGGCTAAGGCTCCTCTGTGACCTCACTGTTAATCATTTCTTTCAGCACTCGAACCTTCATCCTGATGCCAATGTGACTATCACCCCCACGTGCATCTGATCCTTTCATCCTTTCCTTGAAGAGTTTCTACGACATCTCTTCACCCCTAAGTTTATATCTAATTTCTTCTTCAAATATCACAATATCTTTAATACCTAAATGTTTCCAGCCTACTAGTTTTAGTTGTTTTATAGTCTCTGTTATTTCTGTTCTTTGCTGTGTGAGTTAGTCTTCTCACTACCTGTGTTTTTTGACATATCTGTTAATCAATGAATCATTTATTTCATAAATATTTTCCTCTTAGACAGTTACCATGCTAAGTCTGCATTTACATACATCCACATATGTTTTCCTGATTCATCTCTGATGAACTTCTTATACTCTCAAATTGATAAAAATAGAAAGATGACTGAGGAAACAAAAACTTTTTAGCGAACAAACAAATTGCATAAGTGTTTCTCAGTGATTTGACTCAGATGCTGAAGAGATATTAGGGGTGTATACTAAAATCTAAGAAGAGATTTAGTTTTAAAAGTTAACAAATTTTCTCTGATTTGTCATTGCTATAGAATTCACTTTGCCTTTCAAAGTGAATTGTCAATCAACATTGGCTCTTGTGTATTCTAGAAAAATTTTTTACTAACTACTTTCAGGTCAGGGCACGCTTTGTGATTCAATACAATTCTAACTGCTATCAGCTAATGATACTTATTTCATGGGTATAGCATCAAATACAACTGATCACTGAACCAGTGACCCACTTAAGCCATCTCTACTTATTTAACGTATCTCTTGCTTTGGCATTTCTTTGAATATATTTCCTTACACTAAGTCTGCTTAAAACAAAACTTAAGGCAAACCAAAACAAGACTGAAACCAACTAAAAAGATTATGACAAAGACTGAGTGGTATGTGATATGGGCAGTCTAGGCATTGCCTTATGGTGACGTGAAAGCATTTTACCACCATACCTGTGGCATAGGAACAGCCTTCTGCAGGACTCAGCTGCCTGTTCCCCAAAGAGCTCCAGAGGACACCCCTTAAAGGGGGCCTTATGTTTTTCAATGGCCAGGACCCATGACCTTGGATGGGAAATGGGAATTCAGCTACGTGACATTCTCTCACCTTAGCTCATAATAGATTAATTAAAATTGAATAAGACTAAAAAGATGTCCAAGGTAAACATAGAGCAGCATGGATTGCTCAGAAGAGTGTTAAGAGCTCTGTATCTCTGAGTTTGCTGGACGCTACAGTCAAAGAACTGCATGGAAGCCATGGTGAGCAACCCAGCTCAGTCCTGCCTTTTCAGTGGACCTAGAAGGAGTGCAAGGGTGCAGTGTGATCTCCTTGGATTCCTACAGAAAGAAGCTGTAGAAAAATTCTTCCCTGAAGTGTTGACTTCAAATTTAGGCTTTTTCTTTCACCTACTTTTTGATGCCTCATTTTTTTAGACTGATCTGCCCTCTGAAGTAGGTGGATTTTTCAGGCTGCCCCCTCACAAAAGCTACTTGATGGTTTGCAGGTAGCTTTATACTTCGCAGAAAAGAGCACAGCTCATGTTTTCAAACAGCTTCCTTAGTCTTTTTTGCTTTGCTTTTTGTTTCTGGTACCGGGGATCGAACTCAAGACCTGGAACTTGCTGAGCTAAATCCTTAGCCCAGCTTCTTTAGTGTTCTGCATAGAAAAACTTGAGTGATAGAGCAGAGATTTGAAGTTAGACAGTTTTACAATCATGTTTTAAATTTTTAAATTACCAGACTATATCATGAACAATGTATCTCCAGGGATGGAGCTAAGAGCACTTACTGAGTGGGTAGCTACAGATAAAGGATGCAACACTATGGTAGCTTTCTGGTGTGGTGACAAAATAACCTGAGAACCACACCTTAAAAGAGGAAAAGTGTATTTTAAGTCATGGTTTCAGAGATTTTAGTGCATGGCAAGCTGGCTCCATGTTTTCAGGAGTGAGACAAGGCGAAATGTTATAGCAGAGGTCATAGTAAAGTCACTCACGCATGGCAGCCTAGAAGCAGAGAGAAAGAGCGAAAGTCTAGTGTGGAGGGCCTTCTCCTTCTTCTGCTTTCATTCTGTCTAAATTCCAGCCTGTTGGAAAGTACCACCCAGTCACGGAGTCTCTCCCCTATCAGCTATGGAAAACCCCTCACAGACACACCCAAAAGTGTGCTTTACTAATTTTTTAGTTGTTTCTAAATCCAATCCAGTTGACAGTCAAAATCAACCATCACGAACCTGAATCTGAAATACTCAACATTGAAATACCTAATATCTACATGGCTTGGTGGCTAGCACAAGTTTAGTCAATTTCACATTATCTTCCTCCCCAGTTTTTGGTGTAAGATGGTCAGAACTGTTAAATTTATTTGTCGAGGATTTAAACTGAAACATGACACAAATCTTCCCTCTTTGCATATCCTTCATTGCCCCTTTTTACCATAATTCTTTTTTTTTTTTTTGAGACAGGGTCTCGCTATGTAGTTGAGACTGACCTGAAGCTCACTATGTAGCCCAGGCTGGTCTCAAACTCACAGCAATCCTCCTGCCTCAGCCTCCCGAGTGCTGGGATTACATGCGTGAGCCACCATGCCCGACACTTACCATAATTCTTCTCAATGAGAGCAATAGATGCATTTTAACAACTTCCCACTCTCATTGTTAATGCACTGGGAGCATGGAGAAGCTAAAGAACATGGGATGTCTGAAAAGCAAGGAGAGAGTATTGCTCCACACACTTGACAATGATGACCTTAGAGCGTGGCTAGATCAGAGCTGTTTTCCAGGCTTGCTTCTACACTGTCAAGATTTGAATGGCTTTCTCCAAATGTCACAGGTGTTGGCCACACTGTTGTACTCTAGCAGACGACAGATTCCCTTTTAAAAGTTATTTTTTGTAGATTGAATGTGATTGATCTAAATGTACGAAGTTACTTATGACAAGACATGTAATGCATTTATAATTTGGATTGCAAAGTAGGTAGAAGTGTACATTGAGGAACTAGAAAGCACTCTCTCTGACATTTGAGGTGCTCTATATATGGGGTATTTAGCCCAAGTTGACTTTGAATGACTATTACAAGGTATCTAAATAATCTTGTTAAGAGAAACAAGTTATTAAAGCTCTGATTTGCTGTAGAAAAGCACCATTTTCTGTGTGCAATTGCCTTAGAATGATCATAGTCAGTAGAGCCATGCCATGTATATGAAAACTCCTTCAGAGGTAGGTTTTTATTCGTTTTCTTGCTGGGGCTGGCTATGTTTCTTTATATAAGCAGCAGAATAAATGCTACATTATGTGGAAATTTCATGAAATTTGAAATTTGTGATCTGGGAAACAGAAATTTATACTTCTTGAGTCTTCAATTTGAATTACTTTGCTTTATCTCCAATAGACTATAGTTAAATTTGAAGATAATAATTGGTAAAGAGGGAAATTAGTACCTAGACATGCATTTTTAATATAAGCATTTTTGTGACAAGAAGATTACAATGGCTTTTAATTCATTTAGAGTATGCTAGAGTACAAATTCAAATGTATAACAATTTAGATCAATCTCATTGAAGAGAGTAGAAGTTTAATCACATTGCTAATACTATTTCTTTGGCCAATATATGTTCAATTGGACTCCTGTTTTGCCAGGTAGAAGATATTATTTGTTTGTTTATTTTTAAAACTGTGTAGATGAACAAAATAACAATATGCAAGATGATTTTCAATAAGTCTTATTTGAACAGAGGCTTGAGGGATTAACAAGTCCTGGTTTATGTATCAGGTATCAGTCAAACTTCCAGGAAACAATTTCTCTATATCTTCTTGTGTATGTGTTTTCAGTCATAAACTCTAGGATAATAAAATATGCATGGAAAAATTCAAACACTGAGTCAGCACTTGGTTCTTCAAAGTTTATACATATTAATTAAAATATCTAAGCCAGTAAGTAGTGTGAGTTCCAATGAAAAAGGGAGCTTGAATTGAATTTATCCCAAAAGTATGAATTATCTTAGAATCCAGGAGCATCTGTGATGGCATCATGTGTATTGCCTGCTTAATCTAGGTGGTTTTAAGAAACCAGGATCATCAAGAGTGCTCAGGTCTAGAATCTCCCTGGAATGAGGGAGAAAAGACTGGAGGTTCAGGAGAAGGGAAGAAAAGAGTAGACAGCAAGGCCTAGAAACCACATTTAAACTATTTCTAATTAATTGTCTACCTTCACTTTTCACTATTCATTGAAGAACTCCTGCCCTGCCTGCTCTGGGTCTCCACTCAGTGTCTGCTTTGATGACAGATTTTCTTTTTTTTTTTTTTTTTTTTTGAGTTT
>NW_022900930.1:7175721-7185103 GCF_012274545.1 Fukomys damarensis | reverse complement strand
TCTAGTTCTGTGAAATATAGTGTTGGAATTTCAATTGGCATTGCATTGAATGTATATAGCAGTTTCGGTAGTATGGCCATTTTCACTATGTTGATTCTTCCTACCCAGGAGCAGGGGATATCTTTCCATTTTTTTATATCCTCTTCGATTTCTTTTTTCAGAGTGCTGTAGTTTTCAGTGTAGAGATCTTTTGTTTCTTTTGTTAGATTGATTCCTAGATACTTCATTTTTTTGGATGCTATTGTAAAAGGAATTTTTTCCCTTATTTCTCTTTCTGTCTGTCTGTTATTTGTGTATAGAAAGGCTATTGATTTTTGGGTATTCACCTTGTATCCAGATACTTTACTGAATCTGAGATGACAGATTTTCTAAGTTCTATATAGGACTGCTCCAAGGGGGACCTGAACAGTCTGTGATTGCAGAGTCCCCCAGGGCCCACAGGTCAGCCTCTACTCTGTTCTCCCACCAAGGCTCTTGAGCACGCACAGTTCTTCATGTATGGAGATAAACAATGATCCCTTTAGAGCTATTTACACCGGTGGAAAGAGCAGTCAAATAAAATGTTCAAGCTTCGTCATTGTTGAGTTTACACCTTTCTTTCTCCCAGTGCGCTCTGCATGTTGTACAATGACTACTTTCCATAGAAAATAACTAGAGTTTCCTTTTTGGCGTTTTTACTCCATGATATCCCCAGACTCTATTCCACCTTTTAGAAGAATAACATAATGAAAGGTCAGGAAGTGATTTCATTGCAGCCAAGGTAGAGTACAGAGTGAAATGAAGACAAAAATTCAAATTATCAGTGAAGTGATGTAAAAATGGAGCATTCGGAAGGGCGTAGAAAACAAATACACTGGCACTTTGCATAGATGTGGCCAGGGAATATGAGCAGAGACCTTATCAGATTTGGAACAGCAGGCTCTCCATTCAGTTTTGCACATCTGATTGAAGGTATCGCTTCTTCCTCCCAAAGCACACCACTGTAATTTAATAATACTATCTTCTGTATTTCAGGAAATGACACACTAGTAATCACTCTCAAATCTCTACTAGACAGTATTTATTTTTTAAAAAAGCACAAACCCAACACAAGGAGACCAATGCTACCACTGTGTACTATGCAAATGTTGCCTATTGGATTAACCGATCGGAGAAGTAGTATCGCAGTATATAATCTTTATTCCCACATTCATCGAAGTAACAGAAACTTATGAGCATGTACTATGTGTAGAAAACATAATTCCTGCCCTTGAGCATGTCACAATCTGTTAGGAGAAATAAAAATTTGAATAACTGTAATAAAAATGATGGCACTTGCTGTACTGCCTTCAAGGGAGCAAAGGATTTTAGAATGGATTTTAGATACATAAGAGAGACCATATCCACAAGTGCTTCTTTTTTTTTCCTTTAGTTCTTTTTGAGAGAACACGAAATTTATAAAATCAGTCCCAGAACAGGTGATTCATGAGTTGCTTCTCAAAGGGCACAAATGATCTTGCTAAACACATAAAGGCATTCCTGGGGATGGAAATTGCATAAATAATGGAATGCATGTGTTGGGGAGAAAGTAGTTCACTGATGTGACTAAGCACGGAGCGTGACATCTAAAAGGGGTGAGAACTCTCACAGATGCGGCTTCAATGGGAGCTGTGAACCCAAGGGTAGGCAATAGGAACTACACCCTTTAGCAAAGGACAGCCAATGGCAGGGTGACACCAACACAGCTACGTGTTAGAACTGCATTAGCAGCCAGCGAAGGTTAGCAAAGATATGGATACAAGCAGTGAGAACTTTGAAGAAGTTTTGTTGTCCCAGGAAAGAGGCTGAGCCCTAAACTTAGAAACACGGCAGTGAGGAAGTTGGATACACAGAAGGTGGATCTGCTTTAACTTGAAAATTGGTGTTGTAGTCCTATTGAAATACTCTAAGTCCCAGTAAGGCAATATGCAATTTGATGGGCAAGGATAAGGGCATATCTTTTTAAAAGCAAGAACAGACAAATAAGGGCTTCTGTGGAAAAAGCATCATCCTATGGGAAAGTCCTTCTTGGAGAATACACAAGTCAAATGCCTTCTGAGTCAGAATATGTGGGTTAAATCTATTTTTTTCTTGCAAATAGTTAACTGGAGAGCTTAGGGAAGTTACTTAACATTTCTGTAACGCTTTGCACATCTGTAAAATAAGAAAAATTGTCATATCCGTCATCAAAAGTGAGACTATTGCGAGGATTAAATGATAAATGCAGAGGCAAGAAGAAAGTCTGACATATTAAAGGCCAATAAAAATAGGGTATGAAGAGAAACAATGGATTCATATTGAGGATGTACTCTAAGTGAAATAAATAAGTCACACAAGCGTAAATACCGAATAGTTTCTCTGGTGTGAAAAACTATAATAGTACATAAGATCCTAATGGGATAATTGACAATGCGAAATAGGAAGAAAAGGGCTAAAGGTGTAGGGAAAAGTGGGAAGGGTAGGGGAAAGGGAATAAGGAAAAAGAAAAAAATATGAGAAAATGAAAATAAAGTGTTTGTAAATGGGAGGGGAGAAGGGAGTGAAGGGAGGGCAGGAGTAAGGGGAAAAAATGAGAACCAAGACCTGTCATGTAAAGGTACAATTTCCCTATGATGAATGTAACTGTACTGTATGCCTAAAATGTACCAATAAACTCAATTTAAAAAAAAAGAAACAGTAGACATAGTCAATCACAAACACGTAGATGGCCAGTTCATCTTCTCTACCCTAAGAATTCAGATTATGTTTGCTCATTTGTGTGTTTAGTGAACATGAAACTTCAAGAGGATTAATGAAATAAAAGCAATATGTTTTAAGAATGGAATTCCTTCTTCTTTTGGTACTCAGGACCAAACTCTGGACCTTGTGCTTGCAAGGCAGGCTGCGGAACCACTGAGCCAAATCTCCAGCCTGGAGTTACTTTATTTTTGATCAGAAATATTACATTCCATGGTTATTGCATCAACGAACTATGAAGATAATGCATCTCGAGAAAGTTATATAGTTAAGCATCGTCATAAATTTCCAACTTCAATACTCCCATAAGGATATAGAGATTTGTGACACCTAGGAAATCACAAATCACATCAGCATAAAGGCAATGCCTAATACAGCTGGCAGCATTAGCCCAGATTATAGGTAAACTGGGAGGAAAATAAAGATAAAGAAGGAAAAATAAGAGCCCTTGTTAGAACACTAATAGGAAGACCTTCGGAGAAACTAAAAAAACAAAAATAAAAACAAAACATCAACATGCAGCAGAATCTTAATGTACAGCTCCAGTCTCAAAAATAGGGTGCAATTAAGTGCTTTCAACAAGGTTCCGGTAGTGTCATGGTACTTGTGGAAAGACTAGCCTAGTGAAATGTCATGGGGATGCTGCTTATAACAATCATATGCCCTGGATGCCAAATGGAGTTTTACCTGCTGGAGAAATAGTTACAGAGGAAAAGAACAAAAAGCCTGCCAGCTGTTAGGAAGTAGAACAGAATGAGGCCCAGAGGCCCAGGGGGAGGAGGGAAATTAACACAGCCTCTGTGTCTTGTTATGTTTTCCTTGCCACTGTGCTTTTCTTTTCCCAATTCAAAATTGTACATTCCCCACAGGGTGAAGGTCTTTTATGAAAATAGGATGGGACCTGGTGCCTGGACAGTGCAAAGTTGGACAGCAGGTTGGGAATAAGATTTTATAGAGGCAAGGGATTAGGTACAGCTCATAAGCATTTCTATACCTATACCTACCTTTTTCTTTTTTTTTTTTGGAGGGCTATGTAATTTTTTTTTCAGCTTTGAGTATATTGGTACATTTTAGGGATACAGTACAGTTACATTCATTGTTGGGATCTTGTTCCTCTACATGACAGGTCTTGGTTCTCATTTTTCCCCTTGTCCCTGCCCTCCCTTCACCCCCTCCTCTCCTCCCCATCTACAAACACTTTCTTTCCATCTTTTCATCATCTCACATTTTTTTCTTTTCCCTTATTACCTTCCCCTACCCATCCCACCTTCCCTACACCTTTAGCCCCTTTCTTCCCATTTCACAATGTCAGTAATCTTATTAGGATCTTCTGTATTATTTCAGTTTTACCTAAGATCTGAATGAAAGAATACCTACCCTTATTATCTGCTTTGCTATTTTTCCTGAGTTCACAATTCACTTACCTTCAGCTGTGGCTGGTCCAATTCTCTCCTCAAATGAAAGCCTGTCAGACAGATCACCTCTGGACATCTTATTTTCTCATTGGTTGTCCGACAATGTATTGTCCAGCAATTATGTGTCCTGCCCATGATACATGATGCAAGCTCCACTAGGACAGAAAACATCTGTCCATGCTGTACCACACCCTGGCCCATCACTAAAGGAGAGCCAATAGTGTATTCTTGTGGCAGCTGATCATGCTTGCCTGCTGATAATCCTAGCACTCTGAGAGCCTGAGGCAGCAGAGCTGCAAGATTCAGCCAAGCCTGGGCAGTTTAGCAATTTAGCAAGACTCCATTTCAAAAACAAAGAGCCAGGGTTCAATCCCAGTACCAAAAAATGTATGTGATGCTCTAGAGATGTTTAAAATTAAAATTTAACTTATGAATGTAAATATTCTCTTAATGCAGCCCAGCTCTCCTTACCGATTTTCTCCTCTCTTCTATTAATTGATCTATCCACTTCTTGATTCTCTCCTTAAATTCCATTGTTTCTTCTTTTATTGTGGACCTGCATTATGTCCAAACTGTTGACTTTTCCTTCCTGCTCTCATTCTAGGCCTTATTTCTCTGGCTCTATTCAGTTTTCACACCCTACCTAAGCATCCTCATGATTATACAAATGCTCTATATAAATAAGCCATGTTACTTCTACTCTTAGCGATGACCAGCCCTGTGCCCTCCTCCTGTTACTCTTCTTTTCCAGTTGTCTTTATAGAAATGCAATTATTGAGTTATGTTTACTCTTCTTACTTTATCTCCAACTTTTCTTGTAAACTACTTCAGTGAGGATCGCTATTCACCTGTTTTTTAAAACAAATGATAAATACCACAATAACTTCCATATTATGCACTCCAGCAGGGTCTCCTCACTCATCTTTTTGAACGTTTCAACAGCAAAGGGCGGTTGCAAAGTCCTTCCATTTTCAAAAATCAAATTTACCGAGATGTAATTAATACACTATGAAATGGACCTACTAGGAGAGCCCAGTTTGATGAATTTTGACAAATAGATGCAAACCCATATGGAATATTTGTAACTACACAAACATTCACACTGTAAACATCCTCTATAACTTCCTGGACCCTGTCACACTCATTTTTGCCCCATGTTCAGCTTAAACCAATTATTTACTTGTTTCCTGTCACTAGGTAGTAAATATGACTTTTATAAATTTCATATAAAGGGAGTTATAGTGTCTTTTTTGGCATTTGCCAGTGTTTGATCAGTATAATACCAAGGGATTAGGGTGAGTAATATAATATGTAAGTTTAAGTTCAGAAGTTGTTATTTCTAGAGAGGTTGCACTATTTGACATCCTAGCGAGAAAGGCAATAGCTTCTCCAAATCCTTCCTGACACTTGGTATTGTTAGTCTTTTCACTTTAGCCATTCCAGATAGAATGTAGTTGTATTTCATTTTGGTTTTAATTAGAGCTTTTCTTAATACATAATGATGTTACTGACATTTTAATATGGTTTTGGTTATTTTTGTTTCTTCTTTGGTAATTTATCTCTTTTTTTTCACTTTTATAAAACAGCTACTCTCTCTTGTCTATGGTTTGTTCCTTTCCAGTTTGTGACTTACCATTTAACATACTTAATTGTTGTTTTAAAAATATTTTTTCAGTACCTAGGATCGAACTCAGGACCTTCCGCTTGTGAGGCAGGCAGCAGAACCACTGAGCTAAATACCTGGTCCTCATGTACTTAAGTTTTTGAAGAGAAAGAAAATCATCTTATGAAAACCTATTCATCTGCTTATTATTTTATAGTCTGTATTTTTATGTCCTATAACATAACTATTAGAAGTATTTCCTTAGCTCATATTCAAAATTATTTTCCCATCCTTCCTTTAGAAGATTTATGAACTTTACCCCTTATACTTATCTCTATGGTACATCTCCGTTTCTGTATGTTCATGAAATAAAGATTATGTTTATTTTTTTCCACAAAAATGGTCAATTGTTAAAGGAAAATTTATTATGGAGACTCTTCTTACCTCATTGAATCTCTTTGGCAAATTTGATGAAAATAAATAAGCTATTTGTATGTGAGTCATTTAAATCTCTTTCTGGATCTTATTTTGTTCCACTCATCTATATGTGTACCTGTACTTAGAACCAAAGTAAAATATATTGGTACTTTTGCTTTAGAATAACTCTTTGAATGTAACTGTACTGTATCCCTAAAATGTACCAATAAACTCAATTGAAGCTGAAAAAAAAAAAGAATAACTCTTTGAAACAAGAAATGTAAGGGCTGGGGATTTAGCTCAGTGGTGCTGCCACCTGCCTCACAAGAGCAAGGACCCAAATTTGATCCCTGGTACCAAAAAAAAAAAAAAAAAAAAAAAAAAAAAAAAAAATTTTAAGTAAGTCTACAGCTATACTATTTTCAAAAATGCTATTCTATACCCTTTGCCTTTCTATGGGAATATCACTATGAACTGACCAATACTAACACCCTTCCTCCCCTCAAAAAGAATTTCCTGAGATTTTGATCAAAACTTTGTTAAATCTATAGATAAATTGGGGGATATTTGTGGATGTTAACACAACAGTGAGTGTTGCATGAGACGTGGATATGGCACATCTTCCTCTCGAGTTCACTTACAACACCAGTCTGGAAATTTCACTTGATCATTTTACTTCACTGTGCTTCAGTATAAACATCTTATGTATTTTGAAAAATTTATCTCTATATACTTCACATTTTTATTTTACTGTAAATGATTGTCTTTTTCTTCATTTCAATTAAATTATTTGTTGCTAGTAACACATGTTGAAGTGAAATTAATTTTTAATACATTAATCTTAATCGGTACAATGTTGGTAAAATATTATTTATAATGGCCAATTTTTTGATATTCTATGGAAATATTTATGTAGGCAAATTTGCCATTTCAGATAGAATTGTATTCCTTCCTTTTCAATCTATAGGTCTGCTTTTTCATACTTTGCTTCACTAACCAACATGTGTAGTAGAAAATATTCATTAAGAGCATATGAGAATATCCTTGTTGCCCTCTAGGATTTAGAAAGAAATAAACTTTCACCATTAGGGCTGACATTAGCTCAGTTTTTGAGTTGAGAAGTATTTCTTCTTTTCCTATTTACTGTGAACATTTCTTTAGAATTCATAATATTTTTTCCTGAAGTGTTCAGTATAATTAACTAATAACACTCAGGAATTTTCATTGTGCACACATTTTAGTTATAAAATCGATTTAGTGGATAATATAATTGTTTGGGTCTTTATAAATGAATTTTTACTATTTCTGACTTTCAGAGAATGTATGACTTGACTCTATGTTGTCAAGTGTATTTTACCAGGTAATTCTTAATATTCATCATCCTTTAAACCACTTTAAAACTCCTTAGTAATTGTACTTTCAAATTCTTGATATTTTGCTAACTTGAGATTTTATATTTTTTCTTGACCTAAATAAAGACGTTTTTAAGTTATTTTCAAAGGATCAGCTTTTAATTTCATTCTAATTTTTGTATTATATGTGGTCTTGTTTTCTTTTTCTATCACACTATTTTGTAAGCTGTCAGATATCTTTAGCTTTTACTTGCCCCCCCAAGTCTTTAACACTGTAAATCTACATCTAAGAAGTATTACAGCTGCTTTCTGCCAATGTTAATATACCATATTATTAAATTTAATTAAGATATTTTCAAATTTTAGTTTATTACTTTAAATGTGGTATCAATTTATAATTACCTGGCAATTGTTTCCACAGTGACATTTTAAAATATAGATTTCTTGCGGCAAATTAATATAAAATTCTTATTTTAAATATATCATTAAACTATTTTGGTCAAAAAACCTAATTGTGCTTGTATCACCGTAGACCGATTTTAAACCTTTCCATCTTACCAAAATGTTCATTGAGACGATTATTTTTATTCTGGTTAAAAAAAAACCCATGAGTGGGCCGGGGGTTTGGCTTAGTGGTTCCACTACCTGCCTGGCATGCGCAAGGACCTGAATTCAGCCCCAGTAGAAAAAACAAAAACAAAAACAAAAAACTCGTGAGAGCTGGACTTTTGACAGTTTGTACAGCAGATCTGGAAACTTGTTCATCCTGAGCGGCTGAGACCGTCCCTCCGCACAGTGCAAGGCGACTTCTCGTGACCCCTCACAGTCCCTGCAACACATTCCTGCTCTGAGCAGCTGAGAATCTGAGCGCTTCGGACGCCGCAGGTGAGTAGAAAAACGCAGGATTTTTCTGAGACTGACTTAGTTCACTTAAATAATGTCATCAAAGCTCTTTCATGTTGCCACATAGAGTGATCTATCCCTCCTTGTAAAAGCAAAATAATATTTCATCGTCTATACAAAACACATTTTCTTTATGCATCCACCCTTTGTTGGATATTTCAATTTTTTTTTGCCACCTGTTGACTATTATTAAGGAGGTTGCCATTAATATGGTGATATAAATATAAATATCTCTTTGAGATCCTGATTTCACTTCCTTTGGAGAAATGCCAAGGCAGTTAATTTGGATTGTCAACCTGATTAGCTTGAGAGCTGCCCAGGGCATTAATAAAGCAGACTTCTGGATGTGGCTGGATGGGTACTGGAGGCTCGCCTTCGAGTAAGATATGTGGTCTCTGGCCCCCCTCTCTCTGGTGCTGTCCCCTGCTCTGTCTTCCCCTACTGTGATTTAAGTAGCTTTGCTTCACCACGTCTTTCTGCCACGTTTCTGGGTGGAGCCAGGCAATCATAAATTGAACCGCCTGAAATGCTGAGCCAAAAATAAACCTTCACTCCTCTAAGTTGTAGCCGTCACGTAGTTTGAGCAACAGGAAAACAGACCTATGCCAAACCTAGAGCTTAGGCTGCTGGGTCATATGGCAACAGTATTTTGACTTTTTTGAGAAACATCAGTACTATTTTTCTTCACTGTGGAACATTTTGCAGTGTTATAATGATGCACAAATTTCCCCCATCATCAAGACAGTTCTTTTCTTTTTCTTTTGTGGGAGGTAGGAGGTTTTGTTTGTTTCTTTTTCGGGGGGTGTTTGTTTGTTTTTTAATGGATTTTTTGATAATGGCTGTCTGTGATGGTTTTTACCTAGAAGTCTCCCAAAAGCCTCATATGCTCATAAGTGGGAGTTTTGGAAAGTGATTGAATTATGAGACACTATATATAT
>NW_022900930.1:7170091-7175610 GCF_012274545.1 Fukomys damarensis | reverse complement strand
TGTGTGTGTGTGTGTGTGTGTGTGTGTGTGTATGATATTAGGAGGCAGGGTCTAGCAGGATTTATTTTCCTCTTGTGTTCTTCTTTCTCTCTCTGCTTCCTGGTCATTGTGAAGGTTTTGTCTTGCTTTGCCCTGCTGCCCTGGAGCTGGCCAACCGTGGACCATAGTCGTGAGCTAAAAGAAACCTTTCATTCTTTAAATTTCAGGTGGCAGATGTTTTGTCCCAGCAAGAAGGAAAGGGAATAAGGCACTGTCGTAACAGATAGTAGGTGAAATGTCACCGTGGTTTTGACTTTCATTTCCCTCATGAGTGGCAATGTTCAGAACATTTTCACACACTCAATGCTTTGTGCCTTCTTTGTGATGTCTATCAAAGTCCTCTTTATTTCTATTAAGTGAGTTGTTTGCCTTGCTGAGGTGTAGGTATTCTTAATAAGTTTCATATATTTATATATCAGCTGTACGATTTTCAGGTTGTCATTCATCCTTCTAATTTTTTTCCTTCAATGAACAGAAGTCTTATATAGTTTGATGCAATCCTCTTGACTATGTTTTGCTATTGTTACCTGTGCTTTGGGTCCCAGATCCAAGACATTTTCACCAATATCAGTGTTATGGAGTGTTACCTCTTTGTTACTTTCTAGGTGTTTTATGATTTAAATCAATAATAAAGTGTTAAAGGCAAAGTCCAATTTTCTTAGTCCTTGATATGGCTTTATTTATTTATTTATTTATTTGGGCTTGACTTATATGAAGAAGTCTTTGATCTGGATATTTCACAAAGAAAAATGAGCCATGTATTGTAGAATTGATGACATCACAACAGACGAAGAGACAGGAAAGCCCCATTCTACCCTATTTATTAGAAGATTATTGAGAAAAATGTTTGTTATTGATTTTTAATATAACTTCATTGTCAAAAATTTGATTTTTTTCATTTTTTTTAAACCAGGATCAAATTCCAGTCCTTGTGTTCGTGAGGCAGCTGGCGACACTACTGAACTAAATCTCCAGTCCTTAAATTTGATTTTATAATCCAGAATGTGGTAAAACGATGAATTTTCTAAATGCACATGAAACTAAGGCATATTTTGCCATTTGGGAGTGATACAATGTATTAAAGAAAAGTGCAGTGACTGGGGATGTAGCTCAGTGGTCTCATGCCTGCCTGGTAAGCTCAAGGTCCTGAGTTCGATCCCTGGTACAAAAAAACAAACAAACAAAAAACTACATGTAGTTGAAAGATGATGTCTTTCAATTTCTTTCTACCTCCCTGACTTCACGTCTGTTTGTCTTTCAAATGCTACGTGTGTAGTGTTAGAGTTCTCAGGTATCATTACCTATCCATTTACTTCACTTTTGGTTCTTTCTTTAGTTTTTGTGTATTAGACTTTGCTACCAGACACATTCCATTGAAGACCGTACTGTTATCTTGACCAAGACACTTCAACATTGAAAAACTTCCTGTTTTACCCATATGTCAAGCTATTTTGTGTGATATTAACACTGTGACATCAACTTTCCTTGAGTAATGTGTATTTTGAATGTCTTTTTCACCCTTTATTTTTAATCTACATGTGTTTTGTGTTGAAGTAGATTTACTAGATGCTATATAATGGGTTTATATTTTTATCTGATTTGACATTCTAGACATTGTCAGTGGAGTTTTAAGTCATTAATATTTAAAGTAATTATTAATATAGTTGAATTTGAATTCATCATATTATTCACTCGTTATTTGTTCATGTTTTTATCCCATTTTTCCTCCTATTGCCTTCACTTGGATGAAATTATGATTTTATTTCACCACCATGATTAACTTAATAGCTATGTCTTATTTTGCTGGAGTAGCATTTATAATGCATAGATATATTTCATATCATTGTACATTCAATATTATGTCCACGATACCATAATGTTAAGTGAAATAAATTAGATACACAAGCATTAACAAGGCATAGCTTCTCTTACATGAGAAATCCAGAGTATAAATAAATTAAAAAGCAAAACAAAAGAAAATAAGAAATAGATCTTTTGCAAAAGATAATGGGACCAACAAACTGATGGAATGGAATGGGATAAACAAAAGAGTTAAGATATGTATGCAAATGTACCAAATCCCCATTATGAATATAGTAATCATGATGTTCTGAAAATGTGAACTACTAAAAATGTAAACAACAAATATAGATAAAGTGTAAGGAAAAAGAAAAAAAATAATTGCATTCCTATAAAAGGCATTTTTTAAAAGTCCAATTTCACTTCCCCTGTTCTTTCTGTTATTGTTGTCTTGTATTTCACGTCTCTATATATTATGAATTCCATAATATTTATAATTTTCTGTTTTTGTTATTTGTATAAGACACATTTCCATCTAGTCTCATTTTTCACTTGACTTCAGAGCTTTCTTTAACATTTTTAGTGTAAATCCACTGGTGATAAATTATTTCACCTTTTTGCTTTTCTGCAAAAGTAGTTCATTGTTATATTTGAAAGGTATCCTCACTGGTAGTGAATTCTGCACTGAAAGTGTATATGTATTCCTTCTACTCAGAACATTAAATGTATCATTCTATTATGTTCTTCCTGACAGAGTCTGGCAAGTTTTCTTCACAAATAACTAACTTTATTGTCATACATGATGTACCTTCCCCCTCTAATTCCTTCCAGTATTTTTTTTTTCTTTTAAGTTTTTCAAATTTTGTTTTACTTGTCGGTTCTTTTGCACTGCTGAGGACTGAATCCAGAGCCTTTGCTCTATGCCATTCTGCTAGTTCTTTTTTAGTTTTTATTTCAGGACAGTCTCACCAAGTCATTGGGCCAGGCTCAGTTTAAATTTAGGGTGTTTCTGCCTCACCCTCGTACATTGCTGACATTATGGGTGTGGGCAACAACTAAGATATTTTACCTTTATCATTAATTTTTCACTAATTTGATTCTGATTTATTTTGATGAGTTTTACTTTTATGCTCTTTCAGGGTTGTTGAACTTCTTGAATATGTGGGTTTATAGTTTGTTAATATTTGAAAATTGTGTTGTGTTTCCTCAAATGTGTTTTCAGTACCGGTCCGCACTTTCCATCTTTCATTGTGTGCACATAAAACTGCTTGATAGATTTCCTCACAGAATATTGATGCTGTGTTGAACTTTTCAGTCTTCTTTCTCTCTGGTTTGTTAGTTCAGTTTCCTATTCTATGTTTACTAATCTTATTTTTTACTGTATCTAATGTTTAGCTCATTCTAAATATATTTCCTTCCAGTTAATGCTATTTACTTCCCTGCCAAGATATTGCACATAAATTTCCTTTTATATCTCTCATTGCTTTTTTCATCAAGTTAACATACTTGCATCCCACCTTGAGCATATCATTCATACTGGTAATTAAACTCCATCCATTATTTCTGAGTCTGTGTCTATAGGATGTTTTTCTGTTGGCTATTGTTCAGTGGCTTGTTTTTTTGTTTGTTTTTTTTTTGTTTTTTTTATTCTGTTTTATACATTCTTAAATGCTGACTTTTTTCCAGGCAGGTAGTTAAGGACTTGAATATTAGTTTGATATTTCTTAGGTTTTATTTTAAGTTTTTGTTCAAGAAGGTCTAAAATATCTTGATAGAAAGTGCAACAATCCTACTTCTGCACCTCACCTGTTGGGTTATCTCCTGAATGCTTACTCAACATAATCGTTTTAGGAAAATATCCCTACCTCTGTGGAAGCTCTGGGAAATATTTTTCTAGTTTCCTGATTATTAGTCTTTCCACTGTAGTTTGTTTTACCTCTCCAACCTAGTGATGCTTCACTCCTGTGAAGTTGAGCAGTTGAGAAAAATTTTACATAGACTTAGAGGACCCTTGAGTCGGTCTAGTTATCTCCTCTCTGCAAGTCTATCCCGCAGACTCTAATAAGCCCAGTGGTCTTTAAGCTCTCGAGTGTCTCTCCTCAGCACAATGGGACCACAAGGATCTGTGCATCTCACAACAATTTTCTGGGACCTGGAAATTGCCTCTAGCAGCTACATTAGATGCCCTTGCTGCACCTCTCTTTGCTTGTTTTACCTCTTCTCCCAAACTCATAGATGTCGCATTAGATATCTTCTTATTACACTTTTATGCCTCAGTTTGTTTTCATTCTCGAAATCATCTCACACAGCTCCATGGTCTTTTCACTCGAGTGTCTAACAGGCCCTTCCAGTATAACCCATCAAGAAATCACTAAAATTTGCTCTAGCCCAGTGAGTACCACTCTGCTCCAGTTGCTAAGGGTAAGTATTAAAATTGTCCTTTTATACTCAACCTCCATATCACCAACAGCTCACCTGTATTTTGCATTTCAAATCTATCACAGATCTGTTCATCTCACACGTTTCTTGCTTAATACCCTAGTCCAGAACTCATTATTGCCAAAATGGAATGTTTGGTGTTCTTTTAATTTGTCTCCCTGCTTTGAAATCTGTTGCCCTAAGTTGATTTGTTGTATACAATTTAGAGTTAAAACCAAATAAGTCATGCATTCACCTGCTTAAATCTCAAGTGAGTATTATTCATACCTAGAAGAAAGTACAAAGTTTACAAGGCAGTAAAACTTATCTCTTGAATTCTTTTCAAGTTAATCTGTTCCTACTTCTTGTCTCTCATGTTACCACAAACATACTGATCACTTTATTCTTTATTCTTCTTAGTGGAGGTCAGGCATTCCTCTTGCCTCAGGAAAACTATTATTTTTCTTTACTCTTTTCATAGTTGTCATTGTGGCTCTTTTACATTCTATAATCCCTTTACCTATAGCAGCTGTCTCACTATTCATCTGCTTAGCCTATGTTTTCTGTTTACAACCTGATTCTATGCTATCTATCTAGGTTTCTAGCCAACTGGCTTGTCACTCTTTATCACAATTTCCATTGCTGCTATTAAGTTGTGTGCTATTGTGCAATGAAGTACTCATCCTGATCTTGAAATTAAGTTATACTATTTGACTGTCAAACTCTAGTATTGTTTCATTTATGACCAATGAGGTTTTGAATCTAATATGAAAATGGCCCAAGGAACCATGGATTTCTCTCTGGACAATGTGGTCTGATCAAGTGCCCCGCCAAAAATTTAATATAATCTTCTAGGGCTGAGATACAACTTGATATCAGTGAATATTTATACTTTTTGTCCTGCCAAGGATCCACAGTTCGTAATTTTTCTTGATGGGGATAGATTCTTTGAATGTAATCTATGCCTATGGTCAAAAATTGCCTATTACTTGGAATTGTTGAAGATTTTTCTCTGAGTATTTCTTTGTTTTTGCTAATTAAAACTAAGAGCCATATGTGCATTTACATTTTGTTGCAATTTAGTGAATATTTGTGCCTCCTCTATCAAATTCTAATGTTGGCATGTCATTGTGGGGTCTTTAGGAGATCATTGAGTCATGAAAGTATAATACTAATGGATGTAATTACTGCTTATATATAATAGTGCATATATATATTTGTTGAAAAATGTATGTATATATATGTATAGGTGTGTGTGTGTA
>NW_022900930.1:7169192-7170037 GCF_012274545.1 Fukomys damarensis | reverse complement strand
TTTTAAACTAGAGATCTTGCAGTTCTGTTCTTTGCCACACGAGGACACAATAAGAAAAGAGTCCTCACTCATAACTGGTTCATGATCAGAATGCCACTAGGATGGTTCCCTCGCCTCAAATTCCTACCATCCAGAAATGTAGGAAATAAATTTTGTTTTTTTAAGATACCCAGTTTATGGTGCTTTGTTATGCCATCTTGAACTGACTAAGATAGAGGTTGGTATCAGTGAAAACTGAGATGTTGCTACTATGGTATTTTAAAATATTAGGGCAGCTTTGGAACCCAGTCATAGGTAAAGGCTGGAAGAGTTTAGAAGTACATGCTAGAAGAAAACTAATTCATTGTAAATAGATTTTTAAAGGAAATTCTAATGAAGGTTCAAAGAAAAGAGAAGAGCTATACAGAAAAATTCTCTCTTATTAAAGGATACACAAAAAATCTTAGAATGTTAGAAATACAGACAGTAAAGTCCATTCTGATGCATTCTCGAAAGGAAATGAGTATTATATTATTGAGCAATGAAGAAAAAGACAATCTTTGTTTGGCAGTGACAAATAACTTGGCTGAATTTTTTTCAACTTTTATTGTTTTGTGGAGATGTATTTTTATTTAGTAAAATGTTAAATCAGATTTTCATAACAGAATAATAGAATGACAATAGCTAGTAAAATGTGCATTGTTATCTTAAAGTAGTTACTCAGCATACAAGACATAGACCAAAAAGATTCTTATAAAAAAGAAGCATACTGTCACAAAACTTTCCTGAATGTTTAATTTTAAAATTTGAAATTGGATATTTCCAGTTAGTTGAGGGTATTTTAAAGCAATGTTGAATATATATAT
>NW_022900930.1:7117461-7169127 GCF_012274545.1 Fukomys damarensis | reverse complement strand
TGTATATATATGCGACTTGAAGATGGAATTATTAAGCAAAATGGAACTAAAGCTTTACAGATTTAAAAAATTCTCAGCCTACTCATATTATAAAAAAGAAAAGAGAAAACCTGTTTGGAGGAGAACACTAAAGTCATGGCCAAGAATCCATGACAGAGAGATCACTGCATGTGTGAACCACAGATTCAGTCAACTATCTTGACAGGAGATTGCTAATTTTATCTGAAGAGAGACGCTGGTGAAAGATGTTGGAAGGTTGTTGATCTTCCTGGATATATCTGGATGAAACCATGGAGTTCTTCTGCTCTACATGTATTGTACTTCTTAAGACAGAGGAAGAGGATCCTGAAAGGAATCTCATGGGTCAGACCTGTCTTTTTCATGTCACTTTGCGTAGGCTAAAGGACTCCCAAGCAAAATTTGGGGGCTGATCTTCACTGTGGAGGTTCCATTCCTACCTAACTGGTTCCTGGAGGTGGGATTTTCACTTCACAGAGTGGGTACAGGACCCTGTTCCAGTGGATCTTGAAGGTAGGACCACCAATCAATGGGCCAGTTGAGCCAGAATGGATTATTCTCAAACCTTAGAATCTCATGGGCTTCCACTTGCTTGGATTTGGACTTCCTGGGGACCTGTCATTCTTTTCTCCTTTTGTATATCTCCCTTTCAGAATGAAACCAATGCCCACCCCACCCTTGTATTTGGAAATACTTACTGTGTTTTGTTCTCAGACTCAGGGCTGGAGCAGAACTTTGGCCTCTGGGTAAAATATTTTGAATATTAAGTAAATATGATGTGCGTACATTTAATGGACTTAGGACTTTGAAGTTGATGCTAGAATGAGTTAAAACTTCTCGTATCCTTGAGAATGAATGGTTTTATTTGGCCAGTGAAAAGGGTGTGTTTGTGTACATCCCAAACTCATTTGTTGGAAACCTAAGCTTTGCTGTGGGAATACCAGGGGGTGAAAACTTTTTTTTTTTTAACTTTTTAGGGTAATTGCTATTTGAAGTGGAGCACTCATGAATGGTCTTGATGAGCTTATAAAAAGACAGTAGAGAACTATCTTTTTCACTTTCTGCTAGCTGTCATTTGAGAACACAAGAAATCAGCCATGGGCAACTTAGAAGAGAATATTTACTATAACTCAGACTTGCTGGCACCCTGGTCTTGGGCTTTCAGTCTCTATAACCGTGAGAAATACATGTGAATTGTTTTTAAACCACTCACTCTGTGAACATTGGTATTTAACTCAAACTAAGTCATCTGGGCCATATGAATACTATTGTTCCTTATTCTAAGCCTTCTGAATCCAGTGTTATTTTTAAATTCATTCACACACAATTCCAAGAATCCAAAATGACTGATTCTTCTTTGGTTTTGCTTTGGTTTCCCCAGGCTCACCTTGGGTCAGAGATCTCAGCTGTTTTCCGTTAGTGCTCAACTCCATGTTCAGTAGTTCTTGTCTCTGTTATTGTTATGGTTGTTGCTTTTTTTTTCTTTTCCTTTCTTCCTATTTTTACCATGTAAATTATAATTGAATTATCTGCAGATGGCTGTGCTTGCCACATCCAAACTGCTTCAGCAAATACAGTTAAAGTTGTTTTAACAAACAAAGCTTTCCTCTGATGCACTTCATAAATATTTACTTAAATTCTTTCATTTTAGAAGATTCATTAATTGCATTTTAGGTTTTTCTGTCAATTCAGGCAAAGTTTAATTTCTTTACTAGTTTTCTGTCCACAGAGATTCCAAATTTTTCCTTTAAAAAGTGAGTATTTTCTGAGGTTAGAAACAGAATGCTAGCATACCTCAAATTTCTTTTCTTCCTTTCTTTTTTTTTTGTATCTTCTCATTTACCGAATCTATGTCAGTTTAACACTATAGCCAATTTCTCCAAGCACGATATGCTGCCTAGAAGAAGTCTTTCTGCCATCCAGCACTCTCTTTTGAATCCTACAAAGAATAACACAAGTGTTCTACAGTAGATACTTAAGCTTGCCCTATGAGCTTTTTGGTGTCTCCTTATATACCATTGTTTTTTATTGACAATCTCTTTTGAAGGAAATTATTAAATAGTTGTTTTTTCACTACTGGACTTACAAACTATATTAAAATAGCAAAATATTCATAAACACCTATGAAAATAAATTCCTTATTTTTAAATAATTGGATAACCAAAGAAAATTACAAAGTTGATGAAATTTGGATCATGACGCTGCCTCCCATGGGCTAAGGTCCCAGGCTATTTTCTGTGGTGATTCAACCATCTTGTTCTGTTTTAGTTTTATCAACAACTGGTGTGCACATATTTTGTTACAGGCTGAACTTATTTTGAACAAGTCCAAGTGTCTCCTGGAGAATTTCTACGTACCTCTTAGACATTACCTCTATTAAAATGAAGACCTTTTAGTGTAAGTGCTGCATTAGACATAAACCGTATTCTGGTTCTGCCAGTGATTACCATGTGAACTGGTACAAGTAAATTAATTTGACCTGGTCTCATTTTCTACATTCACAAAACAAGATTAAAAGTATATCACAAGGTTTTTGAATGGGATAAATTAATTAATGTAAATTGACTAATCCTGATGTCGACACATCTACAAGGAGATGATCACAAAATAATGGAGATGTTTACATTTTTAAAAAATTTGCAGTAGAAAACACTGCCCTGAATTCTTCTCACAGTCTTCCAGAGCTCAGATAGATCCATCCCATCAGTCTCTCCATTTTCTGAAACTGTTCTAGCTGTCCTCTCTCAGGACCGTTTTTTGTTGCAACGCTGTAGATGCCTCATTGTCCCGAGTCAATTCAAAACGCCTGTTTTAAATGGGAAATTTTACTTTGGGGAAGAGCTAGAAGTCACGCAGCGCCAGAACTGGTGAGGGAACGAGGTGGATGACTACACACCACACTGTTTTCACGACCTGCCTTTCAGGAGGATGCACTGGAGAGCAGCACTCACTGTGTTATTGATTATGCCTTGCAGAGAGACTCAGCAAAGACGTCTCCTAGCACAGCTCCAGAACGTGGCAAGAATGATGACTCAAAATAAGAAGGAATAACTTGAGGGGAGTTCCTGGCACAGTGCTTTTGACTGGAATGAATTTTGTTTTTGTTTTTGTTTTTTCGGAGATTGTTTTGAGACAGGGTCTCACTATGTAGTTGAGACTGACCTGGAACTCACTATGTAGCCCAGGCTGGTCTTGAACTCACAGCGATCCTCTTGTTTCAGCCTCCGGAGTGCTGGGATTACAGGCGTGCGCCACCACAGCCTGCTCAGAAAAAAATGACTTTTGATTGTCAGTTCAGAGAACCCACAATGACAGAAGCTTCAAGAAGGCTATGAACTTTGAAATCATAGTTTCCTGGTCCACATTTTCTGATATCTAAAAGTTTTAAATACCTGTATCCTAGGGAAACATACTTTTCTGGGGCCAGGTAAACTGGCTCATAGTGAGGATCTTTGCCCTTGTTCCAAGTGTATATTCTGTTCTTTTTTTTTACCGTTCAACTCCTCCAGTGCTGTAAAATGTATATATGTATGTGCATAACCTCTATACCAGTGGTGGCGAACGTATGGCACGTTTGTTTCTATTTTATGTATTTTCTACATTTTTCTTTTAAGACAAAAGATGTTGATATATGAGTTGTTTTTCTGAACTAAAACTTAAGTATTTAGGTTTAATTGTGGTCTTGCACTTTGTGATACATGTGGGTTTTGGGTTGCAATTTGGTCACTCATCTCTTAAAGGTTTGTATCTCAGCCAACAAATATGCTGGGAAATTCCACACAGCATGTAAAAATGTGTCACTTGCAGGAAACGGACATTTTACTCATAAACTGCACCCTCTGTTTTTCTTATCCCCAAATCCAATTGTTTAAGGATAGTTCCCTGAAGAAAGAAATGAATGGTGAATGTGTTTTGTTAGACGTCTTTGTCAACCTACCAAAATACAATAATAAAACGATTGAGAAACTTTCTTATTAAGGATGCAGTATGCAAATTTTTATCTATTGAACAAGAATGCAGGCCATTTTCTGGATTGAGATAAAGAGAAAAGAGAAATAAGAGATAAAATTCAAATAAGAAAATCTGGAGGCTTGTAGTATGCTAAGGGCAATTTTAAGGTAGAATTTATTTCTATAATAAGATTCATTTAAATACAAACATAAACATAGTTTTTTGTGCACATCACAAAATTCAGAGCAGTGCAGGAATTTTAAAGGATAATATATACAGATGAATGCACGCATTTTCTATAGTAGGATCTGCTTTTTTAAAAAAAGAATAAAATTGAGCCAGACATCTCATACCTCATTTTACAAATTAAGTTTAGCAAACTCTGATCCTTTCCATCATCTTCCTACAGTGTTAGACATGAAAGATTATTTTCTTATACCAGATAATATAATGTACTGCCAGGCCCATAACGTCTGAGAACTGACTGGATGTATTCTTTTAGATTCATCTTATGGAAAAGGAATGGTTATATTTTGTGTCATTCCAAAGGACATAACCAAAACTAAGGGGTAGCAGTCACAATGATAAAGATAGAAACTCAGAAAAGAAGAATTTTCTTATTATTGTCATCTAACAATGCTGTAAAAATCACTGCTTACTGTTGCAAGGGAATCTAACAGAATCTTGTTATAAGGTGTCAAGCAGGTGGCTGATGTGATTCCGTGAGGAGTTGAAATAAATAGTCCATGGGGATCATCCTATGATAAGCCTGCATTGTCTGCCCATAGTATTCATTTAACAGGCCTACATTAAGCAAAATAAAGATAAGAACAAATTTAGGGGAAGATGAGTAAAGAGACAGAAAGTAAGGTATAAATATTCAGCTTCCTTTGGAATCCAAAAATCAGTTGGACAACTAAAACCCGGTTATGGATTAGTACAAGGAGTAAATTATGTGAGGGCAAAGTGACCACAAACATCTGAAGTTTTCACAATAAAAAAAAGATTTTAAAGGATAATGTCTATGAAAATGTTACAGCAACTAAATGGCATCTGTTTTCTTCTTGTGAATATTATTTTTGGAAAATGTAGTTTAGGACCCAATGCAAGTTTTTTAACCCTTGGAACAAAGTCCATCGGTACTGGGTTTATTAGGAAGAAGACTGTTCAGATATGAAGATGTTATATTGTGACTTGTATTACAATGCCGCAGTGACACAACCTGGCAGATTTTGTGAGTTACTGCTGAGAAACAGAGGTGGAGTGAGAAAGAACTAGAAAAAGTGTGTGTGTGTGTGTGTGTGCGTGTGTGTGCCTATGTATGCCTGTGTGTTTGTGTTCCTATAAAAACCCAAGGTGATCCATCTGAGTACACTGGATTAATGCAATCTTTCATTTATTTTAGTCACTTAGCAGCAGTCAGTGTACACAACTAAAAGTCACAGTTGATCTAATATGCCCCTGACATCGCCCTGGGTGTCGCAGGCTGTGGGATCCTGAGGAGTCCTCACCTAATTTGCTGTTCAGAGTGGGGCCTGGTTAGAGGTATGCCGCTAGGAGTGTGACCTGGAAGGACGCATCTTTGTCTATGTCTCCTGTCTTCTCTCTTCTTCCAGGCTGCTGTGGTGTACGCAACTTTCCTCTATGCTGCTCTGTATTTTCTTCACTTGAGCCTGCGGCCATGGACTGAACTGTGGAAACTGTGAGCCAAAATATATCCTCCTCTTCATTTAAACTGTGTGTGCATTGGGTATTGCATCTTGGCAATGAAAAAGTAACCAAGACAGTAAATTCTGGCCAAGTCACACTGAGACGCCCCTTCTGTTTACCTTATTTTTCTTATCAATGCAAGAATCATCCTTTTACTAGGAAAGATCACTCCCACATAGTACTCATGGATTCACTTGAGATTTGGGACAGCCTCCTAATATGACTGAACCATTCACCCTGTTAATAAGAGATGATGCCACCCACTGCGATGAAACACAAGAGCTGTGAACCATTCACTGAAGATCCCCTGTGTGTGATATACTTTGTGTCATATGGAAAACTCCTTGAGGAAATCCAATTGGTCTCTTTCCCTCTCTTTTTGCTCTCTGCGGTGTACAGATGTTTCACAGTTTCCTGCCAAAATCTGAAACCTTCTCTTTCTCCCTCTCTTATTAGCACAGAGAGCAAACCAAGCCAGCTGTCATCATGGCAGAAATCAATTTCCAAACAGATAGGTGCTTTGTGGGGTCAGTTTTGCTAGTGAGGAAATTTTGTTTACTGTAGAACAAATTTGGTTTGTTTTTGTTCAGGCATAAAGCCCATTTGTGTGTATAACTATATGGAAAAGGCTGCTTTAATGGTTTTTAAAGAGACACTGCTAAATTATCCAGTATACGTAAAGAAAACGTGCACAATAATAACTTTAGAAGATGATGTTGAATGTCCGGCCAGCTTAGCTGCTGTGGGATTTTTACCAGGCGAAATATTAAAATAGTCATTTTCTACTACTCCCATTTCTAAAGCTTCTTTTCATGACTCTAACACTAAAATGTGAACCACACGAGGAAGAAATTTATGCCTAAATTGTTCAAGGAAGCTATTAATACCATAACAGCCCGATGACCATTTCCTAAAGCAACTAAGTAGAAGCTATAACAGAAAATAAACAACCTGAGATAGTAAATTGGACTCCATCTCTGCCAACCATAAAACTTGGCAAGTCGTATAATTTTCAGGATTCAAAACTTTTATAATTTCTAACTTGAGAAACATTGTTTTAAATAATCACTAAATTCCATATTTAGCTTTACCTAGTTTTGCCAAATTAGGGACCTATACACCACTTACAAAAGTGTGGAGAGGGTTGGTACAGCATTCATGTTTTGTTCAATGTTAATATGCTTATATGTCCAATTATGTCATCATTTCCCCCAAAACTAAAACTAACCTAGGATGGCTTAATAGGTGTATTGAACTGTGATTAAGAAAAGATTATTTTTTTCTCTTGTTCATGTTTGTCATTTGTTGGCTACATGTCTTTAAAGGGGTAATGAAAGATTAAATCATGTCTGACAGGTGGCTAATGCAAGATGCTAAGGGGCCTTGATGATACCTTATACAAAGAGTATTTTTGACCAGAAGCTTTGGAAAGAGTTACTTATAGATAAAATGAAATATTCGAGAAATTCTAGTGTAAAAGAGGCATTAATCCTAATTCGTGTTGTTACAGAGCAAAACTTAACAGGAATAGTTGGAAAGAAGTAGTAAGGAGATCTGGATTTAAGTCACTTTCATTGAATAGAGACACCAGCAAAATAGAATTAGAGTGCATTAGAAGACAAAGAGATCAACTGTTCCCACTGGACATAACTAAAAATGTTGACTGTTGTCACAGAAGAGGACGGCATGTAGAGTTAAGTAAACCACAAACAAGAGGACCCAATGATATTTGAGGTGTTTTAGACTTTAGGTTCCATTTTTTCTGTTATTTCAATCTAATTTCTCAGGGAATATTTGGATACAAGGAATACTAGGATAGGTTTTTCTCCTATCTAGCCAATATGGCAAGGGGAAAGTTTCTACTTTTAAGTTGGGATGAGCTTTTTAGTTTATTATTATTATTTTTTTTGGTACATGCTTGCCGTATATAATGTTTCTGTTCCTGTTGTGGAGTTTGCGCATCGACATAACACATCCGCATAACTTCTTCCACCCCCCCTCCCTTCCCTACCGTCTCTCCCCACCACCTCATTCTCTTGATCCCCTTCGCATTTGAAAAAGATACCTCTCCCTACTTCTTATTATTTTTCTTTTATTTTGCTGTTTATTCATATTTTGGGTTTCTCATGGGAGAAGCCATGTGATATTCTTGCATCAGTGTCTGATTTATTTAAGTTAGCATTGTGGTCTCAAGGTGCATCCATTTTCCTACAAATGACTCAGGTTTATGTTTATGGTGCAGTAGTACTCTGTTGTATGCAAACACAACATTTTCTCTATCCAGTCATCTGTTAATGGACAGATAGGCTGCTTCCAAGACTTAGCTATTTTGCATTGTGCTGCAATGAACATGGCCATGTTTGTTACTTTTCTCTCACTGCTGGCACAAAATACCTGATACCCAAAGTTAGTGGGGAAGGGTTTATTTGGCTTACAGTTTGTGGAGGTTTCAATCCATTATCTGCTGGCTCCCAGGCTGGGATTGAAACTAAGCATCACAGAGGAGAAGCAACACGGCGTGTACAAGGTAGCAAAGGAAACAAGAGGAATTACAACACCTTTCTCCTCCTTTCATCTTATTCAGACTCCTGGGGTTAGGACGGTGCCAAAGTAATCATTCATGAGTAGTGGTTTAGTAATCACACGCGCTTAACTCCAGGATCATGCATTCCAGATGCAAGTACCTCTGAAAAAAGTCCCACCTCATCCACATGAGACTTCGGGGGACATCCAAATAGAAACCATAACAATGGGGCATGCATACATCACTAATATGATATTTCCTAGGATGGGAATAGCTGGATTGAATAAAATTTCTAGTTTAGTTTTTAGATTCAATATGTGAGATACAATAGTATGTGTACTGTCCTTTATTTGTCATTAGCTTATAAAATATCTCTGTAATATCTTTTAAAACTATACTGCACTGTATTTGCGGGCTGAAAGCATGAGTGTCTTTTTACAGACCATTTATGATGTAGTGAATTAGGTTTTCAATAATTTTTGCCCATTGATTAAATGTGGATCTAAATGTTGTTTTGGATAAAAGTACATTCTGAAAGTGTTAGTGTTCCCATGAAGAACAACCTATACATGAAATTGGGAGGTACCAACTGATCTGAAATCTAATCCGTGGTGCCACCAAGTTCACCAAAGATTTGCACTGTTCAAGCTGAATTCAGTGCAGATGGGGGAAGACTAACTATGATGACGTGAAGGTCAGTATAATTCTCTCACATTCAGAAAGCATATCGATAAGACTTTAACACAAGGTAGACTCAGCTTCACCCAGCAAAATCATGCCTAATTAAATATTACCATTACAGTCAGCATTTTTGCTGGGTGTGGTGGCACACGCCTGGAATCTCAGCACTCAGGAGCCTGAGGCAGGACGATCTCTGTGAGTTCGAGACCAGCCTGGGCTACACAGTGAGTTCCAGGTCAGTCTCAGCTATGCAGTGAGACTCTGTCTCAAAAAAAAAAAAAGTTAGCATTTTTAATTGGTAAAAAGTAAATAGACGAATCCCTTTGTATATGCAAGGGTCATCTAAATAGAGGAGAGTAGACTGACTGTATCAAGTAACAAGTTTATTGCATGAGCCAGATGAAGAGGTCACCATTAGATTTCATTTTCACCATCGAAAGACAAGACAGTAATAGCTCCCTGAATTCTCACACAGGCGCATTGGAACACCATTGTAAAGGACGTGGACACCTTCAAACCCTGTAACTGCAATAGAAATAGAAAAACACTGACCAGTTACAGTTTGTACATGGTATGCGAGCTTGAAGACACATGCAAAAAGCACCATCTTTCCAACACAATGTGAGAACCAACTGAGAAGTAAGACAAAAGTAAAAGAGTACAAAAATCAACATAATATTCATGGCTCACAAAACTCATTACAATAGTTTGACTATCTTGAGTGTTTACGTTCTGAGGATTGTTCTACCTGATTTACACATAGTAACATGTCTCCTAAGAGCTCCTTGAGCTATGTAACCTTATTATCTCATTTTACATACAAGATAAGCTGCATTGAAATGATGTCAAGTAATTTCACCAAGCTCACACTGCTTTTTAAGTGCCATAATTCAGATCTGAGCCTGGTTGACTGGTCCCAGCTTCTCACTCTTCATCATTATACCTTCTGCCTTTTTTGACTGGTATCAGAGATTGTGCCTTCATCTGTATTCAAGTCCTAATGCTGATTGCAGTTCTGGACAGCACTTTCCATCCATGTTACTCTGGGCTGACGCAGAACTTGTGACGGGCAGGGGCTGGACATGGCAAATGATTAATACAGAGAAGCAGAGGCAAATGCCTGAATTCTTTGGATGCCTTACTCTTTGTAGAGTGGAAGAAGGTTATCCAACAAATTCCCATTTTATTTTCTCCAAATTTATTAATCCATTTAGTTTTCTTTCCCTTCCATAAAGAGTGAAACAAGGGAGAGAAGGGAGCATCACATTATCAGTACTTTGTATGGAAGAAAGCATCAGTTTAGAAGTGTCTTCCGATGCCCGACTCTATCACCATCTGCTTCAGATTTTTGTTCTCTTAAACTGACTTAATTTATAGTCAACTATTGGTGTGGGGGCAAGGACAAAGGCATCAGGATAGTCATGTTTGCCCCTTCCTTAGAGAGCTCATTATTACATCCCTCCTTGAACAGTTAATGGGGACTTCAGATCTTGCTTGTGGAGAATTCTGAAACAGGTTTAAGTCACCCTAAATCAATGAACTCTGAACCTACCAAAGTTGTCACCCCTCAGAAAATTCTTCTAAAATTCCCATTGCTGAAAATTTCGATAGCAACACCCCAAAGATTTTCCTCTCAGACCTCAACCATTAGTTAGACCTGAATTGGATCCTTTACCATTCTCATGCTTCTTGGTTCATTTTAATGACTTACTTTGCTTTTTTTTTCATAGTTATAATTATAGAAATGCTAGTGACGTATTCCCACTGGAATAGACCCTGCTTAAGACTACATTATTTTGTTTAACTGATTTTTTGCCTCAGACTTATGCCAGTTACAACATTTACAGACTCGAAATTCCATATTGCTCAACAGCTCAGGAAATGAACATTCAAAACCAACAAATATGATTCTACTTATCCACGCCTGAATGACCTCATTATGGAAAGGACCTTTCAGGTGCTTGCTTTGGCCACTTCTGCTATGATTTCATGCAGCTTCGACAAACTAACAAGATCTACAGCACTGCCAGTCTTGCTGTCTGTTATCATTGTTGTGTTAGTTAAAAACATTACTCTAACATTTTGGCATTTAATTCCCTGGTGAGATGCATTTTAGGTAAATATTTTCAAACCAGCAATGACTTTTTATTGTTATTTCTGATTCTGGGACATGTAATTTATATTATTTCTACTCTATACAAATTATTGGGGCTTTCTTTGTGACGTAGTTTATATTCAATTTTGAACTAGCTTCCAGTAATTAAGAAGAACAGATAGAAATGCTAGGAGGAGGTAGTTGGTATGTATTCATAATGTCTACCTTTTTAAGTCTATAGTGAAAAACTTTTATGTTCTTATTTATTTTTATTGATTCAAATCATGTTACACATTGATATAGCAAAGACTTCTATGATTGCTTTGAGGGTATTTGATATGTGTGATACATAGAGACTCCTAGCCGCTATACTTTTATGATCAATGATGCTATTTGACATGCACAACTCCTCTTCTTCCTCTTCTTTAATAGTTTTAGGGTTAAGATCTATTTGGTCAATTATCAACATTATAGTCATTGCCTTTTTTGGTCGCATACTTGGTCTACTTTGCCTATGTTTTTTTTTTTTTTAATTAGTCTTTCTGAATTGTTATTTTGTAGATTTTACATTCAACAGGGCTTTGTCAATATATCCTACAATGCTTTTCTCTTAAGAAATTATTCAATACTATTTGAATTTATTGATAAAGCCTACGTCTTTATTCTTACTTCTATTTTCACTTTTCCATTTTATTTTATTCTACATATTTTATTATAATACATCATTTCACTGTAGTCTTTTCATGATTTAATTTTTATAACATTCTCAGTGATGGGAAAATAACAGACAGTAAGATTAGGTGGTGGTAGCCAGAATTTAGGATTGACAGGGTCTAGAGTGAAGCGAGAGGTAAACTAAAACTATAAGTAGTTGTAGAGAAAGGGGAAAGTTTGATTCTTTACTGTGGTGCTTTCACCAATGTATAGATGTATTAAAATGGACTCAAACTACATGCATATCTGTACATGCTCACATTCAAATAAATACATATGAAATGCAAAAGAATACAATCAGCCTTCCATATCTATGTAATTCCACTAACTGTAGATAGAAAACATTGGGGAAAAACACTGCACCTGTACTTATAAATATTTTGTGGTCATTATTCTCTAAATGATACAGTGACATTTATGTAGCATTATATTTTATGAAAAGTATACAAAATCTAATTGCTTACAGTATTTAGAGTGCTATCTATGGATTATTTGCAAATACTGCATCATTTTATATATGAGATTTGAGCACTCACAGATTTTCCTATATATGGAAAATGGGGTCCTCTTGGAACCAACCCCCATGGCAATTGAGAAATATTTCTAATAGGAAATTTGAACAAGTTTTTTAGAGCACACTGCTGAAATTCTTGGTTGAGATATTTTACAGTATTTATGTAGGATGTAAGCACTGGAGAACATTAGGTAAAGGACACCATAGGACCCTATTAAATTATTATTTTAAAAACTCTTTGTGGATCTATATTTATCTCAAAATTTAAGACACATTGCCCATGATCACCAAACCAAATTAAATTATGAATGAAAAAGTGATGGAAGAAAAAAATATATTTTTATTATTAAATTCTCTAAAGGGAGCCAAAGAAATATCTGAACTGTCCAGAAATTGTTTCAACAAGACAAAGAACAGTTATGAAACAGTAATGCTCAGATTTCTTTCAGATAAAAAATCGTCCTTAAATTCAAAATTAAAACTTGAAATTAAATTGAAACCAGTAAATTACAAAGATTATTTATTTTGGGATGTAGACAATAGTTTTAGCTACATGTTGTAAGTAGAATATTCATTGAGGTTTCTCCCCATCGAAAAGAATGGATGTCCAAGGTCTAAAGCTTTAAAAATGTGGCTTCTTGTGTAACAATATACTTGCTATCAAAAGTAGTGAAAATCTGGAAATTACAATGGTATCATTACTTAAACCCCTCCTCAAATTCCCTTTAACATCTCTCTCTGCTCCTCCTCTTCCTCCCCTAGTAGCCGTAAGGATTCCGTTTGACATTTATTAGTATCCTGAGATTTTATTTTGGAGTTATCGTGTATGCCTATTTAGGTATGTGATAAAACTATTTTGTAAAGGAGGACCTGAATCAGTATTGTTATTGTTCAAATGAAAATTTTTTACACATTTTTTATAATAGTGCTGGGAATTCAAGTTTAAACTTTGGAAGGTTTTAAAATGCCAACAATGTGTCAAGGAAAAGACATCAATTTCATCAAAATAAGATTTTGGAAGAAGAATTGGCACCAAAAGAGGAGAAATATATTTTGTGAATTATATTTTTACTTCTAGGATCTCTTAAACCAACCCAGAAGAAAGAGAATTTGAGTGCTTTTCTTTTCCCTATGTAGGTATTGTTTGGAAAACAAAAGCAACATTAAATTGATCTGCATTCCTATATAATAAAAAATGGTGCTTAACTATGTGGATGACCCAAAAATATAGCAAGACATATTTCTTTCTTTCTTTCAGGAGCAAAGCCATACTACATGAGGCACTTCCAGTTTGGAGGAGAGGAGGAGTTGCTGGAGAAGGCTGAGAGCTGATCGGATCATCTCACAGACCTACATGGGTCTCCTAGTCTGATGGTACATGGTTGCCTGCTCTTGACAGTGACACTCTTAGCAAAGTCTTTGTTAAGGGTGTCAATGATATGTTTAATCTCCTGAAAAATTAGAGAGGAAAGCAATAAAAATGGAACAAACCTATTTTTTAAATGATGCTTTGGGAATTTTGTGAAACAGCTTATATAGTTGGAGATTAAATATACACATTATGTATTCTATACACACATGTGTACATTGCACATCTATATATTATATATGCATTGTGCATACAGTATACTTACTGTGTGTGTAGATATGAAACAGTCTGTGTGTGTGTGCACGCTGCTTGTGTGAATATATGAAACAGTGCATGTGTGTGCATGTGTGTGAGTGTGCACTCTGGGTGTGTGTATATGAATATGTCCAACGTCTCTCATCCAAAATTTGAAATCTTAAATTTTTCATAAATTGAAACATTTTAACACTAATGTGATGTTAGTGAGTAGAAAATTCCATGCTTAACTTGATGTGATAGGCCACAGAACACACATAATTGTTTAAAGTATTGTATAAAATTACATTTTGATTATATGTATCAGGTATATACGATGCATTAGTGAATTATTTTATGTTTAGATCTGGGTACCAGCTACAGAATATTTCTCTTTCTATCATCTATCTATTTATCTATCTATCTATCAATATTTGATAGAAATCTGAAGCAATTCTGGTCACAAGGATTTCAGAGAAGGAATACTCAAACTGCATGTGCGTATTTTTATATCCAGTACAGTTAGGCAATATTCTCTTGGGTACATAATGTGAAAAAGACCAGTGAAGTTGGGCACCTGAGGCATGCTCAGCCCATTCATTAATGTAAACTGAGTTTATAGTCAGCTCATCCATTACTGTACTGCCCATAAAATGAAAAGGAAAGAGAGGTTGGAAAAAGTTTCTCTTTCCCTACTGAGAGTTTAGGTTCGTGCATGAAAAAAATCCATTATTGAAAATTTTATTCTGGAGCCAGAAAAACAATGAATAAGAAAATGAATATTTTATATTTCACCTGCCAAGAACTCAAATCCCAAATGACATAGCATACTTAAAAACAGTTATTACGGTCACAGACTATTTGGTCTGTTGCAACATAGCATTTATTAAAAGTGTTCAATAATATTCAAATTTGTCTTAAAACTTTGTGTGTGTGTTCACACATCCATATGCATCTGTATTTCCAAATGCAAAGAGCAATGCTTTCGGTAGGAAACTTCTTTAGGAGACTGTCAGTTTATGATGAGCTCAAATGCTCTGCACTGTATATTGTTTTCTAAGCCACTGCTGGACGCAGAGTTGATTTCAGCACAGAGTCATTTCCAGCTGTGTCAAGCTGTGAACTGAATCTCTTAGTGCCTAGGCATGGCTTCTGCTAGAACAGCTTGTCCTGCCCAAAGTTAAAAAAAAAATCCTGGCTATAGAATTTAAAGCCAGGAGTGAGTCAAACTAGTTTAAATTCATTTAGACACATTTTCAGTAATACAGCTAAAAGAATTTTTCCCCAGTTAATAAATCTACTTGCATGCTGAACGCTGTGTTCCAATCTAAAAAGGTTTATTTTCCACAGAACTCCACATATATTTTTGCCTTTATTTTTTGCTCATGATCATTTCTCTGCATGAAACATTCTCCTGTTCCCTTTTGTTTTGCCCATCCAATAACAAGCAAAATCTGTTTCTCAAAGAATGAAATATTAACTGTCAAAGAGTTTGTTGTGTTCTGAACCCTAACAATGTGGGCTGCGGTTCTTCCATGAGTTACTGTTATAGACTTCACTTAGCATCCTTCTCTAGTAGAATTTCAGGATGTACTTCGTGTACTGTCAAGTGGTACAGAGTTTTGACTTGAAGTGTAATCCAGATACTCAACTGATGCTGGATCAAGAGTCTCACCAAAGGTAATAACTCTATGATTTGGTTTCTCAATAAATCAATATGAAATGTTTTCTTTCAAAGTTCAAAGAAGTTCCCCTGAGTACTGCTCTTCTTTTAAGGTATTGATGTAACAAGACACGGCAGCTTTTCTTTCACTCTGGTGGGTGATATAATGCCAAAATGTTATTAACCACCAAAGCCTTCAGTCCCCACTAGTGCTACCAATGAGGTAAAATCCTGAATATGTAGAGGGTTTATCTCCCACATTCTGGCAAACATAGAGGTTCTGATTCTTGATCATTGGTATGATGCCATCAAGATACCAAGCAAATGGGACATCCTGTGAGATGTTGAGGTCATGTGAACTTTTTGTAGATTAAATCAGCAAAGAGAGCCAGAGCTCATGCAGTCTTCTGATAAGGCAATGATAATGCCCCTCTGACTCTGTGTGCCAGATGGAACTGGACTGCAATGTTCTCTGATAATTGAACAAACTGAAGAGAGGGGAGTGAGTTCAATATCTGCGTTCTAGAAATAGGGAATGTTTTGTTAACTGTAATAAAAAGAAAAGAAGTGGAACAGCCATATAGTTTTTTAACTACTCAATAAAATTTGTGAAATCTACTGCCCTTTTCTGTTTTATACTGAATCCGAAAGAAAGTTGACATGTAATTGTGTCAAGAATCATTAATTGAAATTTTTCAAATATTAGACTCTGGCTCTAATCTTTGCTATTTGTCTACAAATATGGAAGTGCTACTTTCGTAGTGTTTAATTCTAGCATTCGTATTTGAAACTCCCACTGACTTCTTCCTATCCCTATCTTTCTTACCCTGTGATTCACAAGCCCTTGGGAAGAATGCTAGGAGCTCGTTTAGACTGTGCATTCAATAAACAAAGAAGTAACAAGGACTTGGTTTGCAGAATCCTTGGTTTTCAGGACCTACAATTAATTTAATTTGAGGCAGTATTTTTCACCTGAACTCTTCTGCCTTGAGTCTGATAAATGGACCAAACTGATGCTCTTAATCCATAGAGTTTAGTTCATGGTCAAAGACACAAAGTTGAAAATTTACTTTTCTGCTACATGCAGACTTCATGAGAAATATTCACAGGATGCTTGGATCAGCCTAAAAGGAGGATTTGGGGTCATAATGTCTCTGCTATGATAGCATTGTTGCTGCAAATAGCATGGGTGCTTTTCCCAGCAGATGAATAACTCTGGAATCCATCTCAAATGCAGGTGCTGAGCTTCCAAGGTAGCCTCTTCATACCAGAGCTGTGGTGGTGAAGTGCTCTGTAGGGCTTGGAGGGCTGCAAGACCTGGTCAAACCCACCCCAGTCAGGACACATCCTGGAGCAGAGTATCTCCTGCCTTCAGTGTTGCTTCCTAGAGCAGAGCAGAGACATTGCAGTTCCTTTTTTTTTTTTTTTTTAAAGAATGGTGGCTCTCTTTAAATGAATGTGCTTCTCAGCCTTAGTGAAGAGATTTTGCTCTCCATCTTCCAAGGTGTATTTATGACTTCAGCTCTAGACTACATATAAACACACCCTCACTTTTCCTATAACATTTAGATTTCTTACTTTACATTACACATAGAAGTTCCTGGCACCTCAACTTTACCTAACATGGTCTGTCCTTAGTCTACATATTCCACTAGCTGCGTGGCTATTTCAGCTTCTCTCCCTGACACAACTTCGTGCTTTCAATGCAGAATCTGATGAAATTTTCCTAAACTTGGCTCAATATCAACTTCTGTTCCTTCTCAAGTGCTATGGGACCAACAAAATCAATTTCCACACAGGTTCCCTAAGTTTCGCTGATATAACTTAGCACAGTGCTGTGATATTTGGATTTGTAACTATTCTGCAAGGTCAAATTTCATTATTGGCCTTTAGACCACTGCAAACTATGAGTCTGAGAGGTGGCAAGCAGAGTGAGGCATCAGGGGAAATGTCTTCCTTTCATAGGAAAAGCTTTCAGAACAGTCACTTTCAGGATGAAGGCAGGTAGGGCTAGTCCTTTCCAACCGGAAGAGGAACGGCTTCTGCTGGCGGTTGCATCTTCACAAGGTTTCAAGACTGAAATGACCCCAACTTATTTGCATGTTCTCAGGTGAATTCGAAGAGTCCAGCTCTTTTCCTAACACCATCAACTTTCACTTAGAAGAGCTAGTCAGTCTACACACGTGAATGTTCGGTAACTCAACAGCACTTGAATCTGATTGGCTTCTGATTTAAATAGAAGTCTTTCCTGAGGACAGAAGAGATAAAAAATATTTTGGGACAGCCTGTAGCAATTTTTGCTACTTCCTGTAAATAGTTTCTGTTGAGAATTTACAATCATGAACTTATCACTTGCTTCCTTTGAAACTCCGTCACAATCCCATTAATGCAGTCTGTTCCTGAATTTAGAATTCAGTTGATAGTGTACAATAATTATCCTCAGAAGCAGCCATTTCCCCACTACATTTTCACCTTCAGGAATTCTCTCTCTGTCTATCTGATATATATATATATATAAAATATATACATATATAATCCTGTATATGTGTGTGTGTATGTGTGTGTGTGTGTGTGTGTGTGTGTGTGTGTGTAGTACCTGAAGGTGAAAATGTATACACATATTTAAATAAAATAAGCTACTGCTGAACCAATGGATCATTTTTTTTAACTGCTTCATCTTGAATCATGCCTAACTGCTTTGGATCACCAAAATTCCTGCTTCTTTTATTCTCCTACATGAAAGCTTGATCAAGGTTTGGTTTTAGAGAAGAGAGTCTAAAGTAGCTTGAGCTGTATATGTTGTCATACAGGTTATGCTGATAGGGCTAAGAAAATTGATTCTGCTGGATAATTGAAGTCAGAATCCAAAACACACACAGAAGAACCTGGCTACTTGTTCATTCTGCACTCAGTATGAAAAAGTAATTTTCTAGAAAATGCTCTAGCAAGGAAGTAACCACAACCACTAAAATTATTAGAAAACTTATGAACTTAGTTATACTTCCGATGAGTCATACCTGCAGAAATTTTATACCTGCTTTCTAGAAGCTCATTAAACTAGTGGCTAAATGACACTAACATTTCTACCAATACAGGTACACGCCTGACAGCCCACCTGCACAGTCACAGAAGCAGCAAGAAAGAAGACTGCTTACCTTCCACCCTCCAAATCTCATAAAAGCCAAAACTGTGGCTAAGCATAAATTATACTCAGCAAACTACATAGAAGAAAATCTAGGAAATGAATATTTTTGCCTAAAGTTCAGGAAAACACAAAACAAATATTATTCCAATTTATAATATTTACTCCCTCAAGGTACTTTGATTTAATCATTCATAAGATAGACATATATCAAAGCCTCACACTGAAACCCACAAACATATACAATATTTATTTGTCAATTATAAATATGAAATAAGTTTTAAAAATAAGAGCAGAGGCAACATTGGTGACACATAGTTATTCTACTGTTCCTGGTACTGGGGATTTTAAACACAACTAAAGTCTTAATGTCAAACGTTTCATATTTCTTTCATATGAATGTGAATAAAATTACCAAGGTCCTAAAAACATTGTGATAAAGCAATAGGGTTTTGAGGTATACAGGGCGAGTCAAAATAAAATTGCCTAAAAAGAGTGAAAACATTAGTTCTCCTATGGACATTGCTTAGATTTTTCTCTTTCCACTCTGAAAATGTAAAACTGGACATATACATGCTGCATTAATGTCACATTAGCTGATATTTCAGACATCTGTCTTCGTTAGTCATTACGCCCCGTGAAGAGTGAATCCCTACCAGAGAGTCATTGATCTGTCCACTGCTCTCTGTTCCACAATGCCCAACCCACATGTGCCAAGAACAAGGGCCTGGTTGAGAGGCCTTCCTGTCTCAGTGGACAGCATCTTTGTCCTGCCTGTGGAATCACATTGTGAACACCCCCCAGGGGTAAATATTAGTAAGCACTGAAGATGATCACCTGGAAATGAAACCCATCAGAGGACAAACGAACAAGGAAGACCCTGAACACCAAGAAGTGCCTGAGGGGAAACAGCTATCGTCCATCTCCTGAACACAATTTCTTCTTCACATACAAGTCACTTTAAAGCTAAGTAAAAGTGTCTTCTTTTAAACTTAAAGTGGCTTCTTATATTGCTTTATAGTTCAGTAAGCGTAATTCTGTGTGCTGTTGTATTCCACCTTCGTAGTCAGCCTGTGATCTTGGAGTTGTCACTTGTTAAAATAGCACCCTCCACTCCTTCCTGCTCATCAAACTGGACACATAATGCTCCCCTTTGGGATTTTCATGCTTTCTAAGTATTGGAACTATGCCAGGAAAAGCTTAGTCTCTCTGTATATAGGTGAATAAACATTTATAGAAGGAAGTCATTTTTTTATTACAATTTTTCTCAGCTTAGATCCCAGAGCTAACTAGCAGGCTAAATAGAAGAGATTCATATGAACAACTCAAGACACTAAGAAATAGTTTTGGTGCTGTAGACTCAAACATAACTCCTGAAATGTGCAAATGGCCTGGCAACCAACAAATAAGAGCACATAATGTACATCTATTATCTGAGGTATGTGTGCACATGTATGTGTGTGTGTGTGTTAGTGTTTTTAATACCACTCTGCCATACCCTAAAACTTAGTTCCGTCCATCTCTGGCTACAACTAACTAAGGAAGTATCAGAAACATGAATATATGTATATGTGTGTATATATATATATATATATATATATATACTTATACATATACATATATATATATATACATATACATATATATAATACTTTTCATACATTTTCATACCATTAATATTTTGTTTTCATCATCATTTTTCTTTTCCTTTTGTCTTTTGAGAAGCTTTTTGGAAACTTCAAACTTTTTGTGCTAAGTAAAACAGAAGACATTTATGTGTACAGGCATCTGATAATTAGAGGGGAAAGGAACACTGTTGAACTGTATTTTCCCCTAAAAATATAACTCAGAATGAAACATTTAATGTCAGTGATCTAAGCTCTTTCTTGTTGCTTAAAGACCAAGCTCTCACTCATTAAATAATAAGTTTCATTGAAAATTACCTCCCCGTTGAAAATACTTGGTGTTGCTTAACTTAGATTACTTCTTATTGTGGTTTGGGTCTAGATGTCCCCCAAAGCCTCATGTGGTCATAGGCGGGTGAATCTAGAGTGTGATGCTAGGGTTAAGGGTGTGTGATCACTAAACCACTACACATGAGTGGTCGGTTTGGTGCCTCCCTGATCTCGGTAGTCTGAATAAGATAAGAAGAGCAGAAAGACACTGGTAAACTCCCTTGTTGCCTAGCTGCTTTCATTGCCATGAACTGTCACTCCCCTGCCCCCTTCCTTGGAGCCAGCCAATTATGGATTGAAAGCTCTCCAAACTGTAAGACAAATAAATCTTTTCCCTATTAATTTTGGGTGTCAGATATTTTGCATTGCAATGAGAGAAAAGTAAGTCGCATACATCTATATGCTAATTCTCTTATTTAGGAATAGCTAGATCAAAACTCAGAATTAATGATAAAATTTGCAAAACTACTAAAAGTTAGAACCTTCTTACTCTTTCTTCTGTTGGAAAAAAACCCAAAGTATTTTTCTCAACACTGAAGTCCCTAGAATAAAATGATCCAAGTGTGCTCCAGGTCTCTGAAGTGTCCATGACTTTCACTGCTCTTGAGGTGGCTCATGGAGCGAAGAGATGGGAGACAGCAGCTGTGCAGTGGGAAAGGGTCTTTGCAGAGCCACCACTGGACGAGAAAGCTGTGCGCTAACAAACCTTCACGTATTCATCTTCTTAATGTTTTGTTATAACGAAGATGGATACAAATTAATATATCAGTCTTTCTATTGTTTGTTCACAGGTTTATACTATAGTATATTCTGCTTATCAAAAGTTCTTATTATCAAAACAAAACTGTCTTCTGTTTCATTTAGTGGCTTTGCATAGGTAAAGAACAGAGGAAACGAAATAAATGCAGCCAGAAAGTGAAAACCACAAGGAAAAAAAAACAAGCAAAGGAGTGAAGTAAAAGAAGAAAAGAAAGGTCCCAATTAATGTGACCGTACTGGGAAGCAGAGACCTGCAATCTACCTGTACTTTTGGGTGCGTTTTTACTACTCTCGTCCCATCGTGCCGCAAGTGAGTGATGACACCACGTTTTCTAACAGTGATGGTGACAGTTTTCTTTACTTACATTTAATTTATGAAGAAGAAAAATGGCTTTGTATCATGGAAAATTGTCATGCAAATATTTATTATGGATCTGTTGATCATATAACTGAGAAAAGAGTCTAATATTTGTGATATAAAAATATTTTATGAAAATACTGACTTTACATTCTAACTTCTAGAAAATATCAAAGCTTTGCTTCTCTCATCCAACGCTCCTCTTCTTGACCTCTACTCCCAAACTAAAAAGAATTTCATATTGTCCAAGGCATAAAGTTGGGCCTCAGATATAGTGAATCAATAAAAATGAGTAAAATTCTCACTGTCCTTTAGCTTATCTTTTGTAGATTTCTTCCTCCACTGGATTTCTTTGTCTGCTCTTATTCTCATAATCTAGGCTCAGAGCCATTCCTTTACGAGGGAAGAGTCATCATTCTTTATCTTTCTCCTATTTTAAAGAGTAGAACGATGAAAAATGGGTATGCTAATGAATCAAAGAAAAAAGTGTTAAAACTGAAGGCATGCCCAACGCTATAAAGAAGCTAGAATGTTCACAGATAGAACTGGATCATCAGGTTTCTTTAGAAAAATATAACCGGTAAGAGGAAGCTCATAAATGAACTTCAGAATATTAATGTTAATAGTGGTGTGTATCAAAAGACTAGCTGTAGAATAAAGTAAAATAAATACTAATGAATATATAATGAATCAAACTACAAAGAGTATATTTACTCTTTATGTGTTTTTAAAAATATTTAGCTCAAACTTAACTTGCTTAGTAGAAATTTTGTGTGATCAAACAAGCTTTCTTAATGAGAACGCCTTCTTCCATCATCTGTCCTTATGTGTATAACCTAGGCATTTGAAAAAGGAGCTCATCATAATTTGAGCTGATACACAAACTGTTATATGTGGTCAAATGCTAATTTAAAGATTTACATCGTCTTCTGCGGAGCAGAAGGGATAGGATAAATGAAGCTCATTCTCTTTTTTCACCGCGCCATGTATATAGTTTTCTGCTGAGTCCTCTGGTAGTGTGTTCGCAGATGCCGGAGCAGGCTCCTTTCAGCTGGAAAGTGTCTGGGCTTCACATCCAGGATAACTCACGCACACGGACAGCGGCTGCATGTGACATCTCGGTGTGACTATACCACACGTGACGGATTCTATAGGATCGTCCTAAGAGTGAGTACTGTCCCAAGAGAACCAGACGGAAGCTATATTACTTTTGTGGTAAATACTCAAAAAGTCACACGGTAACACTCATTTTCCTATGCTCTACAGGTTAAAGAAATATTAGTTTTATTTCCACAACATAAAATAGTGGATTTGTTTTGAATGAAAACTAAATCATTAGCAACTCCTCTCCTCCTCAAGTGAGTTTCAGATAATATTACTTTAAGGAACATATAAAATGGGTTGTGAAACCCGTGCATAAAATAATGAGATGTTTTTAAAATTTACTGATATAAACGGTCAAAATGCTAGTTTAAGACCTATGCCATAATTCTACAGAGGAGAAGGGATGGGATAAATGAAACTAAGACCCTTCTCTCTCCTACGCATGTGTATTTTGCTGCCAACCTGGTTGATGTCACTCATGATGTGATCGTGTCCACTGAAGTAGTCAAGACAAACAAAATGAAAAAGTTTTGGGCTCAGTGTTTTTGGGTAGAGAAAAATCAACTAATAGTTGTGACAAAAAGAACTAAAATGACAGAAGAAATGGGTCTGTTCAAGCATCAACAAGGGACAGGCTAGTCATTAAACAAGGCAACTAAGATACAATATAAGGCTGTCAGTATATTATAGCTTTAGAAAGACTTAAAGTAAAGATCTATTAGGTCTACAGAACATGGTAGTGTATTAAACAGATTATACTAAGCTCTTATGTTAAGCACAAAACTGGTAAGGAAAGAGCAACTTGGAAATTATTTTATGCATGCACTCCAACACCTAAATTTCCTGAAACATTGTGCTCCCAGCCAATAGTACCTTGGTCACTTGTTTGTTTAATTGATTGAACTGCTCTGTCAACCTTTATGACCAATGTCAAATATTTACAGGCTGGAATGCACAGTGCTTGGTGTAACATGCTCCTCTCTGTCAGGCTGCTACAGATTATGTAGTTTAAATAATATACCCAGTCAGACAGAAACCCAAATTTACTCAAATATGCAGGGTTATGTCCATAGACGGCCTGACATCCATCAATATGACTGACAATCGTGACTGAAAAGAAAATACAAAAGAAAACTATACCAGGTTTCCAACTCATTTGTGTTGCTGAATAGTATTTACACTCCCAACATTAAAAGATTCAATAAAAGGAGTTTTTTTTAATGGATTTGGAGATCTCTTCTGAGCATCTTATTCTACTAGAGGTTCATCTGCACTGGAGATTTTTTCCATTCAAATGAAAAACATGAAATGGAAATTTGCTATGAATGTGTCAATGGCTTGATAACTTTTGTGTGGGAATATCTCGTGGGTCCACTGCTTAACACTGTTCACTTTGATTTGAGCATGGCAGCAGTGCCTCTATATTTTCAGGAACAGCCTTAGGGCAGGGTCTGCCAGGGCTAAGACAAGAGGCACTTTACCAACTGTGCTGGGCCAGACCAGTGCTTCCACAGGGTGAGCAAACTGTGCTGGAACACAGTGGGCCAGCAATGCCTATTGACTCCCTATAGTGGTTTATCGTGCTTTCTTCATATTCCACATTCTTCAAACAGGGGTTCAAATATGAAACCAGCCTTCACTACAAGGAAAAATGAAGATTGAGCATCAGGGCGTAAGATCACCACCACAGCCGAGGTGAAACATAGGGAGCTTTTGAGGTGGAATACTTTGTCCTGAGGTTGTGGCTGCCCTTTCCTACCGGAGAACCTGTGTTCAAGGAGATAAACTAATTCTCCCAGAGCAGCAGACATTCACGAAGCAGACAGCCCAATTGCAGTGCATCAGACTTCAGAGCTCATAATTTTTCTATAATCTGATATCCACAAATATATTTTGAAACAACAAATAGCTATATCTTAATAAATACCTAATCAAAATGACAACTGAGGGCTTCACAGTGGATGTAGGACTCTTTGTGCAAATCTGTGAAGGTACTGAGGAGAACACTGGAGAAAATTAAAAGTTAAAACTTTCTGTTCCACTAGAGCATGCACCGTGTTTTAGTGAGAAAATCATCAGGTGGCTTGACAGAACTAAAATTCAATTTTGGGTCTTTAACCAACTTCTTCCTATCTTTATTATATCTCCCCAGGCCTCAGTTCTTTGCCTGTGACCAAATAAGCTATACAATTTAAAAGCCTTTTTAATTCCAATATCTCCCACTTAAGGACAAAATTACCTTACCTGGAAAAAAATTCCACAAATGATTTGTAATAATGAGAAGTAGTAGAATTAAAGAAAACATTAATGGACAAGAATATGCCAGCACCTTCCCAGTCTTCCCAGTTTTTAGTACAGCCTAAAAAAGCACCTGTATGTAGGAATGTGAGCATAAGAAAATGCATGCTTTCTTGTCTTGAGATCAAATAGAAGTCTTTCACAGATAATTCCCTAATTCTGAAATCAGGAAGTGGGAGCTGAAATAGAGGATACAAATGATCTTTCTTTTGTTGTTAACTGCCAGTTCACACAAGATGTATGATGTATGATGCTGCAGGCCAGTCATCTAAGTCTTTATAATATCATGTTGAGATGCATTATTTCTGCACCTAACTTGTTGAGAGTTTTGTGCCATAAATGTATGGGAAATTTCATCACATGTATATTGAAAAAATAATAATTTTTTTTTAACCTTTCATTCTGTTAAGTTTTAGTATCATGTTGATTTGCCTGTATTGAACCATCCTTGCATCCTGGGGACAAATCCACTTGCTCATTATTTGCAAGGCTGTATGATGCCGTATATGCAGGATCACTGAAAGTTAAACTCATAGAAGCAGAGAGTAAAATAGTGCTTTCCAGAGATTTGAAATGGAGATGGGATTGGGAAGATGTTGTCCTAAGGACACATTCTGAGCTGAGCAAGATAGAGTAGTTCTATAAATCTGGTGTACTGGCAGTTGAACTCAGGCAGGCATAATGTCACTGAACTACATCCCCGGCCCTCAGACTTGAAATTATTAAGAAAGAAGATCTGAAATGTTCTTAACCACCAAAGAAAAAAATTTAAAATGTAATTATATGATATGATGGATATGTTAAATAGCTTGGTTACAATGATTATTTCTGCATATATATATGTATTTCAAAGCATTACTTTATGCAGTCTAAATATATATCATTGTTTTTGCAATTATACTTTGATAAAACTTGAAAAAATTAATAAAAGAGTAATTAAATGCCATGACTGCTAAAATACTATTATGGAGCTTTGTTTTGCTGTAGTTCTTAATCATCCATGACTGTAATAAAAACTAGGGCTACTGTAAATAGTGGACTGGCCCTACTGTATATTAATGCATGATTTGTCCAATAATGATATTATTGAAGAGTCAAAGTCAGACAGAGCCCAGACATAAATGTTTTCTCTTCATTTCTCTTCCCTCAAATCTACACACATATACAAACAGACAGACACACACACAAACACACACCCCATTAAAATGTCCCTTTGCACTTGGCAAATATCCAGGATTCAACACTCAGTGACAATTACCCTATGAAATGTTCTATTAGAATTTTCTATAGAGCTTTAAATAACTCTAATGACAGTTAGTTTCTTTTTTCTTGCCTTTTTCTTTTCCTCGTGGCAGCTAAAAAGGCTGCCCTTAGCCTGAACCAATTTATCAGTTTCAGAGAAAAGGATAATAAAGCTGTCATCTCTAGCCATAGCACCAAGAGTGCCTCTGATACCCTGATATTAAAACTTATTAAAAGTAGAGCCATCCCTTAGTTTCCGATATCAAAATTGCTTCCAAGTCTTGTTAAGACTCCATGTTATTTTGGATGGAAAGGAAGGGGAAAAACAAAAAAATGAATTCAAAGTGACCTCAATAGGTCTTTGAAGTGGTTGAAAATATTAAAAACCTGGCTATCTCCTGCTAAGAGAAAATTAATTTAAAAACCACTTCTGTCATAGAACTGCTCAAAATACTCAAAATGTGGGAAAAGTTTACTTAAAGAGAGTAAAAATCATGGCTGACTCGCCCCTAGATACTTCCTGGTTTCTCCTCTTCCAGTAACTCCCACCTTCTGACTTTTCTTATTAAGAGGAGCTTTGGATGAAGGAGGGAGGTGAATAAATTATTCATCCCTAAATCAGAAAAAAATCCACAGGAAATGGTTGTGAACTGGGAAGTGTGGAGTCCTTGTAAATGATTTCTCCCATCATTTGACTAAGTTGAAGAACTGTTCTTGTTTTTTTGTAGGAAAAGCCAGTTTGTTATTGCAAAGAGCTCTGGAGTCCATCAGGAATGTCTTCCAATTCTGGCTGTTCTGATTATTAGCTGTACACATGTGGGTAATTTTGTGAACTTTGTTGAGCTTTCTTCATCAAAGAAGTTGAAATATCATGATGTACACTTTGGGATTTAAGAAGAATGAATTATATAATGTGTTCTGCTGGAAATGTTTTTACCAGCTTGTTACAAAAACATCTTCCTCAAAAGCATCTGAAGAGCCACCTGGATGCTGTCTCTCTGGACACTTCTCTTACCTGCCCATGTGAAGTTTCTTTCATGTCGGTCTTATCATCCAGTTTATTTTCTTTACTTATCTATCAACAACAGAAATTTCTGGCCGGGCCTGGTGGCACATGCCTGTAATCCCAGAACTCAGGAGGCTCAGGCAGGAGCATCACTGTGAGTTTGACACCAGCCTGGGCTACATAGTGAGTTCCAGGTCAGTCTCAGCTACACAGTGAGGCCCTGTCTCAAAAAAAAAAAATCCTTTCTTTCTTTCTTCTAAATATTTTTGAAATGAATGAAAAAGCAGCAATAAAGTACCTCATGGATTCTAGTCTAAAGAATGTTCTCATAATTTTGCCACAACTACCACTTTTGCGGCTATGATATTTGTTAAATTATGCTTTGTCTGCATGATTAATATGTATGTAAAGACTAGAAATTGGACAAAACCCACGTAGATCTTTGAATGAAGCTTACAATGGCTGTTTGTAGAAACTTGGGACATTTTATAAATGTTTCTGTAGTAGGTAAAAGAGTATGCAAATCCTTCTTTCCCACTCTGCTCTTTATTGATTGGATCAATTCTTCTGTGGTGAAATAGCTTTTTGTTTTTGTTTTTGTTGTTGTTGTTGTTGTTACTTTTGAGACTGGGGATCGAACTCAGAGCCTTGTGCTTGCGAAGCAGGTGGTGGAACAACTGAGCTAAATCTTTGGCACCTGTGGTAGATTAGTTTTATTCATGACCCTGCATATTAATTTTTTGACTACACAGCATAGATTGATGTTCACCCTCATGGCCTAAAAGTTGTCAGATCAGCTCTATAAAATCAAGATTCTACAGGCCAGGTATATAAGTTTTGGAGCAAAGCCATTTGGCATGTAAAAGAATGAAGCAATTTGAATGCTAAAACAAATTATTTCCTTCTCTCTGCTGTTTTCACCACACCATAGACACTAGAAGAATTCTCCAAATGAAAAAAAAAAAAGAAGTTAAAATAGAGATTTGAAAAGCTTAGCAAAATTTCTGATGTACAGCCTCCCTTCTGAGTTCCACCCTACCACTAAGCCAGGAGATGAGCTTGTAGAGATCCTACACTTCTGAAATTAGGGGGCATGAAATATGAGAATAGAGAAAAGTCGGGCTGCTCTGACCAGTTCTAAACACCAAATAAACAGCTTTGAGGACTTTTGGAAGCAGAGGGCACTGACTTGCAGCTCTGAGTTTCCTAGAGTGACTGAGTGTCCTGAAACAACATTGCAAACTCCCTATGGAGTCAAAGGGAGTACAAAACATTGGTGGAAGGGAAAAGGAAGAGTGGAAAAGGAGGCAGAGGAAGTTCATTGATGAGATTCGTGGACAGGCACCAAGGTCAGATATCATCCAGTACTTTCCTCCTTGAAGATCTTGAGACTACTGGCTTTCTGGCTCCATCTCTAGAACCTCAGCGTCAGGAAAATCTCTAGTTACTATTCAATGACATCTGTACATGACTAGGCCAAAGCCAAGCCACAATAACACTGACGTCATGAATGGGAACCTCAGAGAGAAGCAGCAGAGAGTTTTACAAATACTGTATGGCTATTTGCCAACAACAGCTTTCTAGGGGGTCCTCATAGGTCTAAAAGCAGTGAGATTGACAGATCATGGACAGGAACTTCCAAAATTGTGAGCAATAGCCTTTCTCTCATTCCAAGGTGATCGTGTTGGGTGGTTTATTATGGTGACAGACAGCTGCCTGACACACTTAGGCATGGTAGGGTTAATGTAAGTTGCATATGTTTATATAGCTGTAAGTTGATCATGGAATATGACACTTAATATATACTAAAACTGATAAAACTGCTTTATATATAAAATAAAAATGTCATGTTTGCATTCCCCGTTCTGTGCTTTCAGTTTTATGAGTGCTTTCTTGGACTTGTCCCATGATGACAGATAAAATTTTAGGATGCTGCCAACTGCAGACTCAGCATGAAAAAGAACCATGTTAAGGGGATCTTTGTAATGACATATTAGAAGAAAGGATCATATGTGTATGTGTGAGAATGATACCTACTCTTAGGTAGATACTCCTATTTTTTTGGTCTTCTGATTCTTAGAGCTGTATTAATGATTTGCTATAGGGATCCCTTGCTTTCAAGCCAACTAAGTATAGTGTTTTATTTCCTGCAGTGAACCCTTGAGAATACCATCATTGCTTGGAAGGCTTGTCCACTCAGTATGCCCAGGGAAAATATCCTGAGATTATAGAAATTCATATATTCATATGTGCCATAATAAATTAAAAATATAAAATAGAGAAACCCAGCTAAATACATGGATACTTAAATAGCATCACTCTCCACAGAGTTTCTGGCTTTCCTTATCCCACTAGCATTTAAAAATTACATTGTAAAATTATTTCCAAGATCCCACTACTAGGAAAACAGATTCTTTCTTGGTGGTTTTCCTTCCATAGTCTAGAAAGCTGGAAGGGAAGCTTTGGTTAAGAAAAGACTGTTAGAATCTTGCTGAGTGTTCCATTGTAGAGCAAACAGCCCTGGTCTTTCATGCAAGGCAGATCAAACCATGGACACATTATTCATTATTGTTTAGCTGCCTCAATTTAGGATGAAATTACCAGCTGCCTGGGGACCCAGTATTTTAGCTTCAGATCCAGCTGTGTTCATAACACAAGGCACAATGCTTAGTGGCATTGCCAGCCATTTAACATAAAAAGAACATGCTGTAATCAAGTGGGGACTATTCGACTGTGTCACTCTTGGGTCCCATTTCAGGGAGTCTAGAAATTTGCCACAGAGTTTTTAAAAGGAGTAGAAAAGAAAACAGAAAATGCTCCAAATGGAGCAAAGGTAATTTTTCTCTACAATTTTTTTCTTAAAAATAATCTTTAGTTTCTTTTCCAACATGTGCTCTTTTTAATAACTGTAAATTACTATCAGAATCCTAGTTTTATATCCATGGATGAGAGTTAAATCAGTGTAAGAAACCCTCCAAAATGCTACAGGGCATTTTAGCCACCATGGTTGACACAGTTCTTGAGAACAGGACCTGATTCTTAGCAATAATAGTGTTACTTGCCATCTAAATAAATGGTAAGGCTTAGTGTGCAGAAAGAATAAAGTCAAAGAGATGAAGTGGATTCCAGGTGTATTAAATCTTGGATAGCTTCAAATAACAGCCATCACCAATAAAGTGAAACGTCCATCCTGTATTCATAATGTCAGTATGTTGTGGAAATGTTGGCTTTAAAATACAAGCAGTCAAGGTTGTCTCCTCCAAAAATAATTTTGAGTCATTATGAAAAGCTCCTTAAATATGGAAACATAGGGTCACAATGCAGGACAGCTGAATTTTCATGGAATGAATTACTACTGACACCCTCTGCCTAGAAATGTTTCTCTTGAATTATTTAGAATTGAAAGTACACATTTCAAGAAAAGAGAACTATGGTGAAAAGCTAAGGCAAGATAGCAAGAGAATGTAAATAGCTGTATATTTATGAAATTATGGAATAAACCTAGCAGGTATAGGATAGTTTGGGGAAGACAGATGTCTTGTAGGCATAGAATAAAAAATTAGCATGTATTAAGTACAAAATCCACTAAAGAGTTAAAGATTTTTAGATAGTGGCCCTTAAACATGTTTCTATATATCCTATGTGCTTATAGCTAAGGCAAATACATTATAGAACCTTAAATATGTTGGATGAAAAAATAGTAATTGTTTCATTTCTTCAGAAAAGGTCTAGAAATATTCATTTAATTTTAGAATTCTCATGTAAAAGCACCATACTTATGCCAGCAATATGCAAGCATTTCAAGCCTCTTCTTTTCTTCACAGAGGGGAATATGATCTTACTTTCTAATTCCAAGGGATCTCTTTTAATAATTCATTGAAATTTTAATATTGAATCAATTCATAAAAGGACTAATAATTAATTATTGGTTCTCTTGAAATAACTAAGCCCTGTGGAAAGGTGCGTATTCTTATACACATCAAGCTAGGTTAATAATAATGTTAAAATAAAAGTAAATGGGGTTCTACTGTGCAAATAAGAAAGTTGTATGTTACCTCAATAAAAATGTACAGTTGACAATGGCCTTGTTATGTATGAGACAGATTAAGAAGATAGCTTTCAAGTAGCTCGTGTTCATACACACACACACACACCAGTGCTGGACTTTGTTTTCAAATGTAACCTTATTATATTGAGTAGAAAAAAAACTCTCGGGTTTTTAGCAATGGAAATGTCAAATCATTATGTATTGGATTTTTTTTCCTCATCCCTTACTGTCTCTCAGAAATGAAAATTTACTACTATGAAAGTAATTATGTCTTTATAATAACTAAGTTTGTAGTTTTGTTGATCTACCAAGAAAATATATCAGATAGTGTCACATAAATTTTTTTTTCTTTTGGTACCAGGGATTGAACTCGGGTCCTTGCGCTTGCAAGGCCCATCACCGAACCACTGCGCTAAATCCCTGGCCCCACATAAAGTTTTTGGATAATGTTGAATAGGACTGGACTTTATCCATAGCAATAGGAAAAGAATTTTCTAGATAATTTATGGGATAAATAAGTGTGCTGGAAATATATTTAAAACATTTAAGCAATGATTTTCAAGGGTCCTGTAGCACTTGAGAGGTACCATTTATAAACAAGTAATTGCCACACTACCTATTTTTTCTTCCCCAGTAAGTTTATTAATACATTTAAGGTAAACAATACAGTTACATTCATCACTGGGATCTTGTACCTTTACATGACAGGTCTTGGTTCTTATTTTTCCTCATTTCCCTGCCCTCCCTTCATCCCCTTCATCCTTCCCTATTTACAAAGGCTTTGTTTCCATTTTTCCTTTTTTCATATTTTTTCTTTTCCCTTATTACTTAGAAATCATCCTTACGTGTATGTTAAAACAACAGCTGCCTAAACACCATTATAATGTAATATTCCCAACATTATTTCCATCTATTTTATATATTTGAGAGATACAAAACTGTCTTAAAACTATTCTAAAATTCAGGGGATCTTTTTCTTTGTGAATCGTCAAACTAAAATGTGCTCCCCATAAGAAGCCACAGTAGAAGCACATCCATACATTCATTCTGAAATACTGAGGTTCTACTACATTCCTTTACCATTCAGAAACAAGAGTTTATGTTGAGTGATTACTCTCCCCCCAATTTTTGGTACCCGGCAATCAAACTCGGGACATCACGCCTGCAGCACCACTGAGCTAAATCCCCAGCCTGAGTGGTAACTTACTACAGCACAAGAACAAGAGCTCCCACTGCCTTTAGGGGAGCTCTGCTTCTTCCTCCTTCTCATGAAAGGTCTGCAATAACAGAAACCAGAGCCTCTCCCATGGGCTCTGCCTTGTATCCCTGGAAGAATAATTCATAACTGCCTTTCACCTGGGTTTTAGCAAAGAGCAGAGTCCTGTCTACCTTGGGGAATTGTCCAAATTACTTGTCCACTTGAGCGATGATCCTGGCGAAATGTCTAATTGATTGAACTGCCTGGTGTTTATTATTCTAACAGTCCTGAAGAAAGCCTGGATGATTCTCCATTAATTCACAATGAAACTCCGGGGGAGCATTTCTACAGCACTTCAGTGCTTGTTAACCTAAAAGTAATTGGACATATAAATTTGAAGGGTCTTGTTTGTTCTGCCAGTATTCAGTGGAGGAAAAGAGTGGCCATATTTACCCTATTTAAATATTCCGTTCAAAGAAAATATGCTGAAATAATGCTGACTATCCTGAATCCTGAGAGAGAGCAGAGAGATTTTGGAAAGATACTATAGCTGTTATATTACCCTTATTCCATTACCAATGGCCGCTCATCTCTGCTCTGGCATCTGTATCTTATATGTAATGACAAAAGAAGCAACAAATGTGTCAGTCACGTAAGTGATATGATGGCTCGCTGTTTTACCCAACTCTAAGGCATTTCATCTATTAAATGGAATATCCATAGGGGATGGAGGGCTTGGGAGGAAACGCCATAGCAGTAGGCATGCAAGTGTCAAGTCAGTACAGAGAAACAATTGCAAAGCTAGGTAGACGGGTGGGTAATAGCACTACCAAGGAGGACCAGGGAGAGTCTTAGGCTGGCGCAACCACAGAGCTGAAAGAAGAAAGGAAGAATTGCGAACAGCAGAATACTTGGCATTAGAAATGATTTGCCATGATTTTATCCAGATCAAACTTTGCTGAGTAGAGGCGATGTGATTGCTATTGTATTTTTCTTTCATCCACAGCTTGTGTTAGGCATTGCCTCACCTGGAAATGCTCTAAATAGAGGTAATCTTCTTGGTATAGGCTTCCTCTTTCCTCCCTCAGATGATGCATGCCCTCTACAAGGACAACTACATAGGTGCACAATGGTTCAAACAGTGGAGCCCCTGATATGATTAACAAGTGTTTTGCTTGGTCTCGTTGAGTGGAACTAATCGGAAGTGAGCCAGATTAGAAGTGAACAAGATGAAGCTAACCTGTTGTAGCAGACACTTCTAATACTTTAAACTTTGTTGCTTTCATCCATTTCTGGTCCTTTTGGCCACATTTTCGAGGTCCTGATGCCCTATGATGAGTACCTTTCTGTGGACCTGAAGATCCTGTGCCTGCATCTCCGAAGCCCTTTGATGCACACCTGCCGAGGTGTCCTCAGGCCCACCCCAGGATCTCCCTGTTGATGCTAACAGATGAAATGTCACATGTACCTGCTGTGTACGTGTAATCAGGAGGTCTTGTGGCATTACTACCCCTTGGCATGAACTTTTGACTAATGAGAAATGGGATCCAGTTGATAAATTTATTTTTCAATCTTATTCAATGACAAGTACTTGGAAGATAACTATGGGTGGTAGGAAGTACTACGGATAAAAATTATATTTGCTGGAAAAAATAAAACCTGAAATTTGAAGTATAACATGCACTGGTACTTTCTTTACTTTTTCACTGCTAGGACAAAAGAGCAATACCCACCAAGTTAATGGAGGAAATTTTTACTTTGTCTCATAGCTTGTAGAGGTTTCAGTCTACAGGCTGCAAATGCCAAGGCAGGGCATCATGGCAGAAGGGCATCACAGAGGAGCAAAAGCTCATGCCATGGCAGAAAGGAAGCAGAAAGATCAAGGGAGGAGAAAGGCAGGTAGATCCGTCCAGGCTGTGCACCCCCATTGACCCAGCTCCTCTGACCCGGCTTCACTCCCAACATCACAGGCAGCTCTACACTTATCAGTGGACCGATGCCATGATGGGTACCAATCCCCTACAAACTTAGCCACTTGCAAAAGCCCCATGAGGGCCACATGAGGCTGGGGGGGGTAGATAAAAACCATAACAATCGGCTTAGCAGAGCAGAGCACTGCAGGCCATTGTGAAGCAATTCATGTCTTCCTATTACAAAGTGCTTCATCTTAAGTTAGTTGACGTTTGCTTTCATTCCTTCAGATTTTAGAAACATTTATTAATATAACCTCTGCAAAGATCACCACAAAGATCTACAATAAGTTTCATTTGATACCAAGTAGAGGCTCCCTTGATAAAATACCTTTATTAACCCATTTCTGTACTCTGCTTTATGTCTTTTTTTCTTCACTTACTCTTCAGAATTTCACTTTCTAATAAATTAGTAAGATAAAAGCCCTTGCCTCAGGCACTGCACTAGGTTACTAGGACACATTCCTCAAGGTCTGCTGGGAAACTGGTAGAAGACCATCTTATCATGTACATTTCTGACTTAAGTAGTTGGAGGACAACTCCAAGAGGTGGGAAATGCTAGCCTTTACTGAGGGAAAAAAAGAAAGTGAGAAATTTAAGGTAGCATCATGAATTAGATTATTGTAATCCAATACTGTGGGGGTTTTAAACTGATTTATATCTTCACACAAAGTACAACATTTTGGGAATTGTCTTGCATTATATATGGTATTTGCTTTTGTTGTTAGACAATTAGCAATGTGTATATGGCTTCCAGTTTAGAGGTTTCTGAAAGGATATGCAAGAAACAAAACAACTTTAGAGGCTGACCAGCCCAATCCCATTCCACACAAAGCCTGAAGATTTATTGCAGAAAGATCACAGCTAACTCAGCTCTTTGATGCTCTGAATAAAATGCCTCATTTTGTATGAGGAAACTCATGAGGGCCAAGAGGGTATTATGCTTCTGAGTTGAGAAAAAGGGCTGTTATATATTCTATGACAATGTTTCTCAGGATACTTAGGATTTAGACTTGTTGAGTTTCTTTTTAATTTTATTTTTTAATTGTAAATTGACAAATTACAGATGTATATATTTGTGGATTATAAAGTGATGTTATCTATGAATACAATGTGGAATAATGAGGTCAAGATAAGTAATATATCTATCATCTCAAATAGCTATCATTTTTCATGGTAGGAATTTGAAATTTATTGTCTTAGAGATTTTCAAGCATACAATATATTACTGTTTATTATCCTCCCATGCTCGGTAATATATTTCAATCTAAAAAAGTATTCCTTCTTGTTAACTGAGGCTTGGTGTTTTAACTACCATTGGCATTTTTCCAACCTTCAGTATTTCATGACCACCATTCTAGTATTCCTTTGAGTTCAGGAATTTTAGCTTCTACATATGAGAATGTAGGGTTTTGTCTTCTTATTTCACGTAACATAATTTTCTCCAATCCTACCCATGTTGTTGCAAATGACAAATTTTCCTTCTGTTTTACTGTGGAGTTACATTCCCTTAAATGTAGATATATCATTAGTTTCATCCCTTTGCACAGTCGTTGGATCCCATACCCTGGCTAATGTAAATATTGCTGCAATGGAGCAGGAGACTGCAGATATATTTTCAATGTACTCATTTCAAATTTTGGGGTGTATACTCCACAGTTGGATTGCTGGGTCATATCCTTATTTTAATTTTAGTCTTTCAAGGAACTTCCATGCAGCTTTCCATAATGTTTATTACACTAACTTACATTCCCTTAAAAGTTTACAATATTTCCCTTTCCTCCAGAGGACATTTTGGCTTTTTAGTGACAGTTTATTTCATAAATTAGTGGCCACGTATCATGTTACTTTGTAGCTCTTCAAAAAATTCAGTTGACATCATTTAAGATATTAGGCACATATTTTTTACTTTGCAGAATTCTGGAACCCTCAAATTATATACTGTAGTAACATTCATGTTGAAGGTGATCTCCAGGGAAGATCATCCATGCCTGACTCTGGATTAACAGCAAAAGCATCTAAACATTTTACACAGCTGGTTCATATGGGAGTTATCATTAGTTACAGGGAGGCAAAGATTTCAAGGTGGACAGTCTTTCTCTGTGATAATGATTCCATAGCATCTGAATGAGCAGAAACTCAGCACGGAGGTCTTATTTATGAACATTTTAGATTAGTGAGGAGTCAAGAATTATTTGGAAAGGTGATTTACTGGTGTAAAAAACTTAACTCTTTGGATGTATGATAAATTTAAAGATGTCATTATCCTTAATCCTGCCTCAAATTAATGTACCTTGTCTAGGAAATGGTGTCAGATTACGATATGTCCATATTAGCCTGATTTTCTCCCAAACATTCATCATGGAAGTCAATATTGGGGTCCTGTTACATAAGGATGATGTTGAAGACAATTCTGGAAATATTTATCTCTTTGGAGAGCAGATGGGGCATGTCAAAATAGGAGTTGCTGTAAAGCGGTACTTTTGTTTTTTATTTACATTTGATTTTCTTATATAAGAGAAACCATGCATCACTTTAGCTTATTGGTCTGATTTATTTCATTTAATATTATGATCTCAAGAATCATCACCTCATCTACAAATGCTTAAACTTCATCATCTTTATGGCAGAGTAGTACTCCATTGGGTATAAATACCACATTTTCTTTCACCGTTCATCTTTTGATGGGCAAAGAGGCTGATTCTAAGACTTAGCTGTTACAAATCTTCTACTTTAGACATGGGTATGCATATATCGCTGTAATACAACGGCTTTAACTGTTTTGGGGAAATTATCTAGAAGGGGAAGAGCTAGGTCAAGTGGAATTTCTCCTTTTCTTGTTTTGAGGGATTCTCCACACTGATTTCCATACTAATTTTTAATCAAAACTCACTTTGCGGAATGATTTTTACTTGTTCTAGCTTACATTCCCACTGGCATCGTAGAAGGATTCTTTTTGCCCCTCAGCCTCAACTGCAATTGTCTGTATTTTATTTCTTCTTCTCCCCCACCCCTGGCACCAGGATCAAACTCAGAACCTTGCACTTGCCAGATAGGTGTGGCAACTCTGACCTAAATTCCCTGTCCCTTATTTGGTTTCCTTTATTTTTATTGAGTTTATTGGTACATTTTAGGTATACAGCACAGTTACATTCGTCATTGCGATCTTCTACCTTTACCTGACAGATCTTGGTTCTCGTTTTTTCCCCTTACCTTTTACTTCCCTTCACCCCCTCTACCCTTCCCTATTTACAAAAACTTTGTTTCTATTTTTTCATTTTCTCGTGTTTTTTTTCTTTTCCTGGTTTCTTGATGACTGACATCTCAGGGTTTTAATCTGCCTTTCTCTGATGCCCAGCTATGTTGAAGATAGGTAGTAGGAAGTAGGGAGATCTTTTTGCAATTGAGAAAAGCAACAAGAGAAGGAAGGAATGGGGAAGGAAAGAAGGGAGAGGGAATAGAAAAAAAAGAAGTGAAGGAAAATTGAAAATAGATCTGTAAATGGGAGTGGGATCAAGAGTTGGAAGAAGTAGGGAGCGGTAGAGGGGTAGGGAGTGAATAAAGACTTGAGATAGGTTGTGTACATGCATCATCTCCCTGCAGTAATGTGCTCGTTATGTGCTATAGCCATGCACTAATGCAAAAGCGGTACTTGGGGTTTCCTCAGTGACTGACAATATAAGAAATGTCTGACCATGCTTAAGAAGCTTTAAGGGATATAAAGGGAAAGCTAAAGAGAATTGGAATACAAGATATGAGACACAAAGTAAAGTCCAGAAAGTATTGGATTTTCTTCAAGTTCTGATCAGTTCTTTTGTTAACCAGTTCTAAGATTACACTATGATATACGACATCCTCTAGGGTCCCCCATATGAGGGTAAAACCATCTGTTAAGAAATCATCATACTATTTTTCTCTTCCTGAAGTGTGTATACATCATTTTGCCTGGATACATATTCATGTTACCTGCAAATACAATTGTATTTCTTCCTTTTCAATGTGTCGCTTTTAATATTATACTAACAGAAGTGATGAATATGGGGAAACATGTTTTTTTCCTGATCTTAGTGGAAAAGTTTTCACTTTTTCTATCCCAAATATGATGTTGACTACGGCTTTGTCTTTACTGTGTTAAGGTACATTCCCATTTTTCCTAATTTGCTGAGAGCTTTTAATAAAGGTATATTGAGTTTGATCAAACACTGTTTTCTTTATCAAATGTGATTTTGTCCTTCATTTTGCTAATGGCACCAGTGCCATGTGAACATTGGAGTAGTGTTGAGCAATCCTCACCTCTTAAGAGAAATCTCTCCTGATAATGGTATGTGGTCACTTCAGGGTACTGGTGAACTCAGCTTGGTAGCATTTTCTTGAAGAGTTTTAAAGTTACAGTATCTTTTCCAGGGTTTGATTTCACAGTAATGTTGGCCCGTTGAAACAAATTTCAAAGAACTTATTCATTTAAAAAAATTTTAAGAATTAGAAAATAATTGATATTATTTTTTAAAAAAAATATGTGGTGGAACTTATCCTTAAAGTCATGTGGCCCCAAGAATTTTATTTAAGGGGATTTTTGTGTTCGTTTATTCTGTTGTTTTAGTTTTTAATGGGTTGATGCCTTCACTCATGATTTGCCTGTTGATATTTTGTATTTCCTCAGGATTCACTCTTGGTAGGTCATATATGTCTAGGTATTTATCCACATCTTCTAGGTGAGTCAGGTTTGGATTGTATGTTTTTTCATGATATTTCTTAAGATATTTTATATTTCTTTAATCTCACTTATAATATTTTCTATAATTTATAAATGTTAGTGCTCTTTTTCCTAAATATCAGTTCTCTTTATCATTTCAAAAATCAAATTATCTGTTTCTTTATTCTTTTCTAGTGCTTTCTAGTCTCTGTCTCATTTATTTTTGTTTTGATCTTTTTCATTTATCATCTACTAATCTGGAACATCATCCATATTTTTTCTAGTTCCTTGCACTACAACATAGGCTGTGTGTTCAAGATATTTAATTTGTCTTAATGGAGTTCCTCATTGCTATAGTTTTTCCTCTTAGAACTGATTTTCTGTATTCCATAAATTCTGATATTTTACATTTCCAATTTCATTAATCTCAAAATAGTTCTTTTATTTTCCATTTGATCATTTTTTGGATGTATTGTTTGTTTAAGAGTATTTAATTTTCAACCAAGTTGTGAAATTTCCCTGTAAAATGATTTATAGATTCTTCCCATTGCAGTCAGGAATGATATTTGATATGAATTCAATCTTAAATTTGTTGAAGCTTCTTTTGTTATCTTACATACGATCTGAGAGAATGACCAATATACCCTTGAAATAATTTATTGTTCTGCAGTTAGAGAGAATGTTACATACTGCTATGAGATGTATTTTGTCAATAATTTTGTTCACCTTCTCCATTGTTGGTGGGAGTGCAGACTGGTGTAACCACTATGGAAATCAATATGGAGATACCTCAAAGAGCTGGGACTAGAGGTTCCATTTGACCCAGTCATCCCCCTGCTGGGTATCTTTCCAAAAGAATTAAAAGAATCACATCACAATGATATATGCACACCTATGTTTATAGCAGCACAGTTTGTAATAGCTAAAACTTGGAAACAGGCCATTTGCCCATCAGTTGGAGACTGGATAATGAAGATGTGGTTTTTTATAAAATGGAGTACTACTCACCTATAAAAAACAAGAAACTAGAATCATTCATAGGAAAATGGATGCATATTGAGGTCATACTCTTAAGTGAAATAAATAAGTCACCATGCAAATACCGAATAGCTTGTCTGGTGTGAAAAACTATAATTGTAAATAAGATCCTAATGGTATATTTGACAATAGAAAATTGGAAGAAAGGGGCTAAAGGTATAGGGGAAGTGGGAAAGGTAGGGAAAAGGAAATAAGGGAAAAATATGAGAAAGTGAAAAAATGGAAATAAAGTCTTTGTAAACAGGGAAGAGAGGAGGGGATGAAGGGAGGGCAGGGACAAGGGGAAAAAATGAGAACCAAGACCTGTCATTTAAAGGTACAAGATCCCAACAATGAATGTAACTGTACTGTATACCTAAGATGTACCAATAAACTCAATGAGGAAAAAAATAATTTTGTTCCTTTGATATTTCTTTTTTAAATTTTCTTTGTAGATGATCTGTGCGTTCATGAAATATATATCATTTGCAGTTAATATGTCCTCTCTGTTGACTCCTTATCATTATGCAATAGCTTTCTTTGTCTCTAGTGATAATTTTTGACTTAAAGTATCTTGTTTGCTACTGAACCTAGCCAATTCTGCTTGGTTTTTGTGACCTTCTGTACAGTGTCTACTTCTGTCTTTTTATTTTCAGCATATGAATGTCAGTTATGGTTTGTATCTAAAAGTAACCTCCAGAGCCTCATGTGTTTACAAAGTATCTTAGCTACTTCCTTGTTGCCAAGACAAAATCCCTGACACCCACAAATTAAAGAAGGAAAGGTTTATTTTATTCGCAGTTTATAGAGGTTTCAGTACAGAGTCAGCGGGCTCCAAGGCCGAGCAGTACATCACTAAGGGGCCTGGTATATGAGACACTTCCATTGCAAGGCAAGCAGGAATCAGGAAGACACCCTTTCCCTTTTATCCTATCCAGGCTACAAACCTTTTGGTGGTGTCGCTCAAACCCAGGGTGGGCCTTCCTGTTACCCACACTCAAAACAATGCTAAACCTGTCAGTGGACTACTTTAGTTAGTATATCCTTAATCATATTTACACCTCTTTAATCCATGATCTGTCCACCTATATACAGCCCCATGTATGAGCCAGCAGGCTTTGGGGGAAACATCTAGATACAATCCATAAGAGAAGGGCATTAGATCATAGAGGTACTACAGCTGACTATAAGAGATGAGAACTGGTCAGAAGGAGTCTGTCTCTGTGGTGCTTGGGTCCATATGAACACTGATCCACTTGGCCCACAGGGCCCTGGAACTAGGGGATTGATGTTTTACTTGCCCTTTGGATAACAGCTTATATTAAGTTGGCTTTTCTGTCTGGACATGCATGGCTGGCCTGGAGCAAAAGTGCGTGAATGAGGGTCTTAATCACGAGACTGCAGGACATGGGTTGGGATGTGGAGTACAGCCTGGACCTGAGGCCCCTTGGGTAGGCACAGTGCCAGTGCCCTTGGTCCCACTGTCTGAGTCTGCAGGAGCCGTACTGCAGCCCGAAGCCACAAGGGTCATCCAGGCGCCAGGGGTCTCTGAGCTGGCCAAGCAGTGGGGTCAATTGCTGCACCTGTTGTTGACTTTACTTCTCTTCCCAAAGAGAGGTTTCCTATTTTGCACTCTGTTGCCTGGGCTCAAAGGGAACGAGATGCTGGTAAAGTATAAGTGTTCTTCCTCCCCTCCTCAAGGAATTTTCTTGTGAAAATTTATAAGCAACCCTCTGATGTCTTGATTATTAGCTTTTGTGAACATTTTTGAGTGCAATGGTTTTCCTAGTTGGTATTTCTGTCAGGGGACAAACAGTAGGAAGATCTGCTTTGTCATCTTGTTGACTTCACTTGTAGATGAGAAATTTTAAATTATGAATCTTATTTTTACTGTGTTATGGTATTTTCTTAAACATATATATGGCTGTAGAACAGTTCTTTAAAATATGCTTAAATTTTCAAGGAATCGTTCACAATGCATCAATTTTAATAAGTATAAATTTATCAATAAAAGGGGTAATGCAAGTTTTCCTGGAGTTTAAGTGGTATCATGCCTTTTAAATTGTTTCTGGTTCAAATCCTAGGAAGTTCTTGATCCTCCAGGCAGAAACTCGAAAAGAAACCAACCAGCCATGAAATAGTGTCTCTTACTTGTCCATTAGGCTAACAAGTGATGTGAATATAAAATATCACCTTACAAATTGCCACTCTTTTATTCCCGCTAATGGTGCTTTAGCTAGCCAGGTGTAGGTATATAAGTAAGTTTTATTTTACAAGCTAGACCTGAAGAAAGACTATTCCATGCTGTCTGTGGGGCCAAGCATGACCTCAGGGTCCTGTGGAAGAAGCCCAGTGGCCTCCTGGGAGTCACAGTTGGTTCCTGTTTTGGCTCCTTGGTTGGTGTTGAGAAGCAGGGACCACTCTGTAAATACTGGCTGAGCTGAACCTGGTGACTCTAAAGCCACACACAACACAATATTTACATGTACTATTCTTCTTTTTTAACTTAGATTGTTTCCCAAAGAAAATATTTTCTTATGAAAGGGACTAAGTGTAAGTTATTTTTAATTAAAATTTTATTTATATTGGTGCATGTTTTTAGTACACAATAATTACAGATTGCCTTGTTTGGGGGAGTTAGGATATGTCTGTAACACATCTTACTTCCTTGTCATCCCTTTTCTCTCCTCCTTCTAATATTTTATTTTCATCTCTGACGCAGACTCAGTTGACCTCATACAAATGAGAATATCTCCAAATCTTTAAAACATCTGTCAAACAGCAAGAATTCCTTTCACACTTATAGAAATATTATTGTACACAAAAGAGAAATTTGGATGTACAATTCCTTTGAAAACTGTTCAGGCATGACACCTATATGAGCAACAGTATTTCAGTATTAAAATCACATACTTTTTGTAATCAGATCCAAAGTACTCTAAAATATACGCACCAAATAAAATCAATGGGAGCTTTTCAATTTAGTGCCAATGAGATTTGGTAGCACTGATGAAATGTGAAAGTAAGCAAGTCAGGTAGATAGTCACGAGTTTGTTAAATAATAGAACAGGTGGTTTAGCAAATGACTTTTCTAATTATGAAATATCTACAGCAACAATCACTGGATTCTCACACCCAAAGGGAAAAGAAAATGATGCGTCTTTTCAGTTAGAATTAATAAAGTACTTTTCTTTGGCACTAAGTGAAGATGTAGTGATCAATATGAATAAGGAGACCAGTTAGGGAGTTAAAAAAAATTAAAGCTTAACATGCTTTTATTGTGAGTGACAAATATGTTAATCATGAGAGATTTCTGATGCCAGGCAACCATGGTACCAAAGCAAGCAAGGCTGTGGTCCTCTGAAAGTTAAAAACAACAACAACAACCAAAATATCTTAGTCACTTTTCTCATTGCTGAAACAAAATACCTAACTCACACTAGTTAAGGGTGGAAAGGGTTATTGTGGCAAACAGTTTGTAGAGGTTTCTGTTATAGTCAGCTGGCTCCAAGGCACTGTGGCATGGCAAAGGACACCACAGAGGAGAAACAGTTCATGGAAAAGCAGGGTAAGAAGGCAGCAGGCAACAAGACCCTCTTTCTGTCCGTTACATCTTATCCAAGATACCCACCCTTAGGGCGAGTAGCACTCACACCCAGGGTGGGGCAAATTTAATCCAAGCATCCCCCTATGAATCAGTCCCAGCATTGCATCCTCTTAATTTTTTAATTTTTATTTTAATGTAATACAAGTAGATATTAATAAAGAAAATATAAAAGATGTTCTGTGAAAAAATAATTTTTCATAATAAAACTAAATAGAGAAAACAATGGTAAATACATTATATGTGTTATGACCTTAAAGCATATATTTTCATTTGCTTATCTATCAACCCATTTCCTAGTAATACTATACCTTTTTGCATAAAACATTTTAATTATTAACAAAGTATTTATCTCACACCGCATATAATTTTGAAAAATCTCTTCCTATTTTACAATATTTGTTATACTTTTTGGTCCTTATTTACACTTTCAGTTTCTCACAGCCAAGAGATCATGTGATATTTACACACGTGCTCGATTTACTTCACTTTAGAGTGGTTTTACCTAGAAATGTTTCAAGCTTACCTTTCTTTATGACTGAACAGTACATAAAGAGCAGGCAAAGACTCCATCAACAAAATCCAGACTGCATGGAAAATACTACCAACAATCAACAATTGGGAATTCATCTTATCCAAAAGCGCCATGTCCTCGATCTTAGCAGCACACACTCTAGATACAGCCAGCACTGAAAAGTCTAATCTAAGACCACGCGAGGCCATGTTGAGATATCTAGCTATAAGCCAGAACTATGTATTTCTTTTGTTTTACTTTCAGGAGTGAAAAAAATAGTATAAATTAATGTTGTTCTTAGAAAAAGCATAAGAATGTTGAAAGTTGAAATTTGGTGAAGGAACAAATCCTACACATATACTTTTATGTCATTAATGAAATCATCTAAAACAGTTCTAAAAATAAAATTAATCTTTTGCTTTAATGCAGAGGTATTTCTATATAAAACTCTAAATAATAGGCATGTAAATGATTTTTAAACTATGCTATTCACATTGGTTGTAACAGAGTCAGCATCACAAACGTTTTAACTAGAAATAGTTTTTCAAATAGTATATGTGGAGATTACAGAAGAATTTTTAAAAACACAGTGGATGACATAAAGGCCCATATATTATGAGGTAGCAAAGCATGCCACCGACTTCTTTACCTTTTAAATCCAGATACTTATCTATAGGATTTGTAGGACTATTTTACTAATGTCACCTTTTGTTAACGTAAAAAATCAACTTTTAGTCCCAGTTCTACCGCTTCTCCTATTACTGACCCTTTGTCCACATGCCCTGATACAGGTCTCTGGGAAAAATGACAAAGAAATATCAGGAATAATTCTACTTCTTCAGTGTGTACTTTATTAGTATTTTGTCTCAGAGGAAGATGTACTGGATGGGAAAAAACTGGAAAATGCTCTAGAGTGTTCGGGGTACTCCCCTCCGGTGACGTTACGCTGGCGTCAGTGCGCACCGGGTCCACCAAGATGTGTGCGTATCGTATCATCTTCTGAACTAGTCTGCAGGCTCATTCCCCAAGAAAAGGAGGTGGTGGCCGCGTCAGCAGCGCATACCACTCACTTCTTCTCCTTCCCTCCTGCTTTTTCTCCTCAGTTCAGAAGACGAAATGCACCCCCAAATGCACCCCCCGCTGGGAGCATATTGTCAACTCAAAGGAAGCGAAAACCTTTTCTTTACCGAAGAGGAGATTTCACCATAACTTCAAGGCGCCACAGTCAACGGACTGTACGTGGTGCATCTGTGGCATTAAAATTGTACATGGTGGGATAACAGGGAGAAAAATGTGCAAATGTCTCCCTTTTTCTGAATAATGGATAAAATATTGAGGAAAATTGCAGCAGTATAATAGAGAAAAAAAATTACAAAACAATTTATTCATCTCATTGCTATTTCACAATTAAATAAAATGCAATTTAAAAATACAAATGACTAATGCAGTCTGAAGGTCACTTAGGTAGGCAATAAATGGGGGAAAATGATCTGCTGGAAGGGAAATAATTGCTATTTGTTAAATATGATGAAAACCTGACTGTTCATCAGAGCCTACAAATTGCTACAGATGGGGCACGTTTCTGGATAAAATACTCAGAGGCCTGCAGGACCCATTCCCAGACTGCTGATAGCAGAAAAGTGCTGGTACACACATTGGATAAGCTGATGCTTGACTCTTTAGAAGAGGAGTCAGGAGAAGAGACCAGATCCACAGGTATTCCAGGCGGTATTTTATGGAGCAAGCAGACTCCTGAGCAAGACGATATGGTCACTGCCGTTGAGTCCTGTTTCTTCGCTGTCTCATGAGAGGGGAGGTCACAGCTCTCCAGCTCAGACGTGACAGGATCTCCTCTCAGCTTGTCATGGAGTTAGAACCACTGAATGAAAGGATAAATCCAGGAACGTCTTTGGCCTCAGTGTGCTTGTCAGCGAGTCAAAGCAAGGGTCTGGATGACTTTTAACCTTTACAATTGAACATTAATGATGACTAATGTTGAAAGATAAAATCATCATGGAAATGTCTCTTCTCTGGCATAAAACTGATCTCAGCAGGTAATATGGCACAGAACTAAAAAATAGTGTTAAAATCTCAGGATAATAAACTGTCATTCCAAGAAGTTCTAGGAATTTCTGTGCTCTTAGTACTTCACCACCTCCTATCACTTTGAAAAGTGTTCCGCAATCACCCAAGAGCAACTCAGAACTGCAAAAATATGAAGAGAGCAAGATCTCTGATCCTACTTTATCTTTTTCTTCCCCTTATTAAAATACAAAGAGACAAAGGATTCATGTTCAACTGTTTACTTGACACAGCATTTTGGATGTGAGATGGGCAAATAAATAAACACCCTCAAAGCATAGCTTCTTAGCATCTGTTTCCTATTCCTCATCTTTCTGTTCTTTAATCTTCCACATATGTGCTAAAGACAGTTCTTTTCTATTAGCTGAACAGGTTAAAATCCTATCTTTTAATTTTGAAAATTCATGAAATCTTTGATCTATGTTTCAACTCTCCTCATGAGGACATCATTGCATGTTAATTCAGGACTTTTCCAGGAAAAAGAAGACTGTATTATTATCATATGGAAATCTGGATCCTTCTTGAGCCAAACTGCGTTCTTCTTAAGCCTAACTGCCTTCCTCAGACAGCAGCCATTTCACCTTGTTGACTCAGAGAAACTGGAGCCATTTCAGTCTCTTCAGCAAATCTAATCCCGAAGATTAGGCAAGGATTCTTTCTGTCCTAGAGGGCTAAGATTAATGGCAATGCTCAACTTTCCTGAGTTACTTAACTTCATTAGCAGATGTTTTATCTCCAAATATTGCTTTGTTTTTTGTTTTTGTTTGTTTGTGTCAGGGAGAAATTATGTCTTTTGGTTTTGAATCTGGCTAATGCTGCTAGTCATCCACCTGGTCCCACATCAACCTCAATACGAATGCAGAACGCATAGCTTTTGTCAGCAAGCAAACACTGGTAGAAAGAGCTGCCTGGGTGTGTGATATGAGTGTGTGAAGGCAAAGTTTGAATGTTACACAGAATAGGAACAAAGAACAAGAAGGTAGAAGCAAGGATGATATGGAAAGGTTTCACTTCAGGTAGCCTGACTAACCTTGGAAGCTGGGCTGAGTTTAAAAGAGCGAAGAAGGGGGTGCTGAGATAGGAAAGTCAGAATCTGGATTATGTTAGACTGAATATTTATCCAGAATCCCTGGGATCAGATAGCAGACACAAATCTGAATTGCCATCACAGAGAACAGTTGTGGTCATGGTCCGGGAAATGGTGTGAAGTTTCAAATTTCCTGATTGTAGCTGTGACTGGAGTCACAAGAAGGGTTCAGTTGGGTAATGGCACACAGAAAAGATAGGGCAGTAGTTCACAACTGAGAACAAAAATGATAAGTGGGTGCTCGAGACCTGCTTCTAAAACAGCAGCATTACAGCAGCTCATCAGCCTTTGCAGTAATGACAGAAAGATCAGAATCACTTCCTATAATTGGATCAGAAGTTGCCACTAGTCTTGAAAATGGTCTGACACCAGCAACTGAAATCCAGCAATGTAGTACATGAACTCCAAAGTGTACAGAAATTGCCAGTCCACCACCAGATCCACACAATCCTCTTTGAAAAAGGGTGTGTGACATCACACAATGACATATGTCTTCTCTGTCAAACAGGTTAACAAAGGGGCCCATAACTTTGCCTATTAAAAATTGGAAAGCTTGATTGGTCCAAGTATTTTGCACAAGGAATGTTCTGTCCGAGAGCAAAGGGCACTGAGGGCATTTATAGGAGTAATTGGAGCTGCACAGTGAGATTTTCACCTTGCGCCTGAACAATTGCTTGTGAGGCCTATGCTTTTGATTCTCCAAAGCCCATCTTTTTGGGTAGTGAAATGTTCAAATTGTATAGTTTCTACAAGCCTTTTCTTGTCTAGTTAGGTGGTCCCGCCATTCAGAGCTATTTGGATCCAGCAAAAATAACATCCAGGATCCAAAGCAGAACAAAGGGAAATCTTCAAAGTTTCCCCAGTACTATAGCCCAGAGGATGATCTACGTAACATTCCAGTTCAGGATTAATATAAGCCAGTATCAGAGTAGTAAGGCTAATGGTCTACATAGCAGGACTGTTTCATACTGTGTGCTTCGAGAGCCCCTCCTCCTCTCCTTTTCCATTTCCTCCCCTCCTCCCCCTTCTCTCCTTCTCCCTTCCTCCTTTCCCTCCTCCCCTTCTGCTGTCCTCTTTATCTTCATCTTCATTGTCTTTCTTCTTACCCTTCCTATCCAGCGTCCCTTATATTCTTCATCCTTCCGGCTGCTACCCTCCACTTCCTCCTCCTCCTCTTCTTCCTCTCTACCTGTAAAACTGATCAAAGCCACGGAAGGGTGTTGGGATTCATTTAAGGTGTGGTATAACGATAAACTGTGCTTGAAAATGAGATTCGGAACTTGCATCTCAGGTTTACATAGCGCCCTTTATGAACCACTAGGCAAGACACAGCAGCTAAGTGAGCCCCGAAAGAAGTTGATGTAAAGTTCACTACATACAGTGAAGGAAATATGAACCATTTACATGTGTGCCAGCGCTATGCTAAGCTACTTAGATAAATTTTATGAGATAAATGCTATTCCTCTCATCCTAAGAATTGTTGATATCTAAAACATTAATTTTCCCAAAGCCTACAGATAGTCGTGAAAGAACTAGGAAAAGGCATAGGCCTGCCTGACTCAAAGGACCATGCTCGTTTTCACTACAATATAACATGTCACAACTTGGATCAGAGTGAAAACAGAAGCTATCATTCTTAGAAAAAAATGTTCATAAATGTGTCTTGTGATTTTTAGCTGTGAGCAGGTGGTCATGACATAGGCTTTGCATTCGATTTGTCTATTGCTTTCTTCCTCCAAGCCAATCACGTACGAGGATATCATTTGCCAGACAATGTCCTTTGTCTATATTTTTCATCTGTAAATGTATATAGAAACTCATTTTAAAAAATAACCATTCCTGTTAATAATTCAACAAAGTCTCGGGCAGGTATTATAATACAGAAACAGGATATAACCAGGAATGCAAGAGACAAGACGTGAAAAGCTTTCAGTTGAAGAATCTGTACTATCTCTAAAAGGAGAGACACACAGAGAAGATATTCTAGAAAATGTAACAAAGCAAACATTCCAGAGGCCTTTCTCTAGCATGGGGAGAGAGATGGCTGGTCTTCAAAGGACGAGCTTTCTGTGGAAAGGGACAGGAAATGAAAATGACAGACTGGCCACACTGAGCCCTTGAAAAACAATTATTTCAACTAGGGGAACACTGTAGTTACTAAGAATGTGAATTCTGATGTCAGACATACTTCATAGCTGTTCCTAAAGTGTTCTTGGAGCTATGAACAGACCCAAGTAGTTTTATTTTGATCCATGAAATTTATGTCCACTGGGACAGACACACACTCAGACACAAATATCTGAAATAAATCTCAATACTAACCTTTTAGGAATGCTACCGATGGCTTCCTTTAAGATATAATTTGCAATAATTACCAAGTCATGCTGTTTTCCACCAAGCCTGTTTTAAGTAGAGCGACACTCAACCATGCACACGGTTAATCTGGTGAACTTCTAAAAAGTGATGCTCGTATTTATTCATGTAGTTACATATTTTGAAGCATTTTCATCTTTTTAAAAATGAGGACAATATAAACAAACTTCTCTTCCGCTCAGCCGCACGGCAGGGCCTGGGGAGGCATCATCCCAACGTTACTGACTGTCCTCAGTATTCACGAAGCAGCCTTCCTGGGATCTCACCGTCTGCCATACCTCATCTTCGTTCATTCTTGACTTTTAACTCTCATCTGCGGGTTGGTTTCTGGACTTCGTTGCTGGCACTTTTACTTTTGTTAACCAGAGTCTAGAAATTTTCTACAAAAATACCTGTTCCTTCCTTCTAACATTTATTTTAGTAATTGTTTCACTCATTTTTCTCAACCCTAATTCTATCCTGGGCTCTCCTTCATCACAACATTCATTCGCTGAGTTCTCAAAATTGGTTTCTACAGGATGTGACTTTGATTTCCACAGTAGTTGTACCCCCAACCCTATCACTTGGCTGTGTGCTTTCATTGCCTGTCTCACCTTAGGGAGAGAGCACTTTAGGAATTAATATTAAAATACATGCTATACATACACTCATGTATACACATATTTCTTTATCTGCTATCAAAATACGTATTTATGCCAAAGGAATTATTATAATGCAATAGTCTCCCTAAAGAATTTTATATTTTAACAATTCATCATACATCCTAACCCTCAGGGACATTGCTTTCTAGCTCTATCAATTCTGCATTAGCACTATTCCCTTTATATTCTTTCATTCACTCAGTAAATATCTGCAAACCACCAAGCAGGCATCTCCTCTTCTGAGATGCTATTACGTGTCTGGAAGAATCAGCAGCCCTCTTTCTGGTGTCAGAGTTGTAACATGTTGCTACAAAGTAGCCACAAAACCATGTAAGCATTGCATAAAGGTTCAAATTAGAATGACTTGTCTTCCACCAATATAACAGTGCTTTCTGTGAGTCTCTTCCATTTAGAAAGTTTCTTTTTATTCTGAGAATGGAAAGAAAAACTCTATACTAATGGCTGTCTTCTTCTTTCTCATAGGGAAGATAATAGCTAATCCAAAATGTTTCAGCTCCTTGTTGCCAGCATGAAAGCTCAAATCAATTTTTTAATCAAAATTTACACAATGGAAGTTATATATTTTAGAAGCAGCTGCACTGGATTCACCAGTGCACAGCCTGAACATTTGCTGTTTGTATGAGTGTTTACTCCTCAACTTCCTTATCTGGAAAGGTGGAGAATTAGTATTTCCCAGTAGCTTGTTAGGAGGGATATGAACGTTGGCCTGTGTGCAGCATTTGGTACAAGGACTTGTGTGTAGGAAATGCTGTATGCATTTGCTGTTATTATTAAATAACCTGCTGAAGACTACATTCAAAACATGAATCCCCTAGTGACCTCCATTATCAAATTAGACCTGTATTTTTTTGTGAAAAAAAATAAGCCTGGAGATATGACAAAAAGACATTTTTTAAATTCAGCAAACCTTTTAAAATTGCATGCATAAAATAAAAAGAGAATAATAATTTTCTGATGAAGTATTAAAACAATACTCAAATCAAGTCATTGAATATGAATGTGAAAGCAGCCAGAAGGTTTTTGTTTTTCTGCATGACAAACAAACAAGACTAGAGAGGAAAAAAAAAAAAAAAAAAAACAG
>NW_022900930.1:7062890-7117399 GCF_012274545.1 Fukomys damarensis | reverse complement strand
GGAAAAAAAAAAAAAAAAGACAGTGAAACCCATCCTAGCTCTGAGTACTGAGCAGTAAGTTATTATGCGCTGCTCCCCAACATCTCTGAGCAGAATAGTGACACTCTGAATATTTACAAGATGCAGACTGCTTGTGTCTAGGAAAAACAAGTGATCTGAATTGAAAGGAAATACGGAGGCTGAAACCTTACTGATGTACAGAATAACCAAGGGCCACCATTGCCAAAACAACCAGTCCGATTTCTACAAGACTCTCCCAGGGTCCTGTCAACACCTGTGTCCTTGGATGAGAAATTACATGAAGCGGTTATCCGTGTTCTTATCATCTCACTCAGCTGATTTCCTGAATGACATTTGCTACTTTGATTTAATGTCTTGATTCTGCTAAAATGTTCTTCTCAAGATGAGCCTTTCCTGAAGCAACGAGGTGTGCCAAGTTTCCCTTTAAATCTAGCGAATGCTGCACAGCTCTTGAATTGTGATTGCATGAACCTTGAAGGGCCTCTGCTTTTATGATACCTTCCCCACTGGCTTTTTCTCACTATTATTTTCCCCAATTAGTAAAGCACAAAGGTTTCTAGTGTCTTATTTTATCCTAATGGAAAGGGTGTACCAGGCACTGGGAGGATGCCAGGACACCAGTGTGGAGGCCATGAGTGGATGGGCCAAGAAATCCTGTGTGTGTGTGTGTGTGTGTGTGTGTGTGTGTGTGTGTGTGTGTGTGTGGTGGGGAGTGCTACAGAGAAGCCAGGGCTGCTGTGGACACAAAGTCTACATCCACTGTCAACTCTGCTGTTGGTGTGCTGCAGCAGGTACCTCCTGGGAACTAAGTGTAAACATCTCTTTCCACCTCTCTGTTATTTATACCAAGGAGATCGTTTGAATTACAAGGGCATTTTACCATGGAAGTATGCAAATAATGTGAAATAGAACTTTTATTTTGTGTGTGTGTCTTCTCTTTTCCTTCCTTACCTTCTTCCTTCTTTGTGTCTTTCTTTACTTCCTCCTACCCTCCATCCTTCTCTTCCTCCCTTGCTTCTTTTCTCTTTTCCTTTTTTTCTTCCTCCTTCCTTTGTTTTTTCAATACTGGGAATCAAACCCAGGAATGCTCTGTCACTGAGATACATCCTTAGTCTTTTCTATTTTTTATTTTGAGATAGAAGTCTTAGTGTCTTGCAAAGTTATCCAGGCTGGTTTTGAACCTGTGCTCTTCCTTCCTCAGCCTTGAAAGTTGTTGAAATTACCATCATGTACCACCACATAGATTTTTCTTTTCACTTTTTCCCCCAATGGCATTGGCTTTTAAATATTTACTCAACTCACCACAGCTAATGATAAATAATATGTGTACAAAATACCACAACCATCTAAATTGTATTAGTTTATTTTGAAGAGATGAAACATAGGACATGTAAATATTGAATCAGTCACTACTTATTTAGAAATGACAATATGTGTTATTGTTGGAAGGCAACATTTGTTTTTCCTTAAAAAAAATCTTTGTACTTGACTCTAGTAATTCCTCTGTCATGAATTATAATCTTTTTACCTATGTCTGCTTTGTCCATGAAACGGTAAGCTCTTTTCCCTTAAGACCATGTATAATTTATTTTCACTCATTTAGTGTTTCTTTGTGCATAACAGATGCCTAAAGTTTCTTATACTTGCTACTTGCTGATCTCTTTACTTCTAAAAAAGTAACAGTATTATCAGGCCCAACAATATCTTGTGATTTTTGAAAGAATTAAACAATAGAATGCAATAAAAGCCACTGGCCCAATTAGGAACCTCATCTATTATTTTTAAAGTGTCCTATAAAATGCTGAAAATTTTAACTTTGAACTTGAAACCAGAATGAACTAGGTCATATTTGCTGCTTAAAAATTCAGGACTGAACATCTTGTATGTTTTTAAGGTAGCACATATACTTTTCCGGTGAATATGTGAGCTTCCTCCACTCCAAATTAAGACATCAGTCCGAATCACGCATCCCTTCCCTCACTTGTCAGATGTAGTTTTCCACTGCCCACAGTGTAGACGATCCAGATAGGAACCCATATCTGGACCTTTTTGTTGGAATGGCCAGTTTTCTTGTTCATTAAAATGTATTATTTTTCCCATGAAAGAGTCAAGGATTGAAAAAGATGAAGAGAAATATATGAACATCAGTAAGTTTAGTTATTTTTAGAAAGAGTCAGATAGACCTTTGTTACAATGATGATTTGTTGCTTCCCAAGTTTATAACCTTTAGGGAAATCATTTAAATCTTTGAGCCTACCTTGATTTCATATATATATTTGGAAAAGGAGGCTGCTATCTTTCAGTTTGTACAATGCAATGAAAATTTTTCCTTAGGCCTACCAGGTGTGTCAAACTGTGTGACTGTGTGTGCTTGAGAGATAGACTGGTTTTCTCCTTTTGCATCTAATTTGTGAGTGGATCTAAGGAAGTTCGGGGCTCTCTTCTTTTCAAAACAAGGATATAAGACTGAGACCAGAGCAAAGGAAGTGAAATTCTGCCTGACATCTCTGTCAATTTTTTGGGTCTTTGCTTTACTTATGGAAATTTTACTGTAAATCATCTAACTGCACTGTTATTGAAATGTGCATACTAAATTAGTTCTGATGACTGACTCTTCTTTGATGTAATTTTCTAGATCCTAGGAGTTGATGGCAGTTTACTTGCCCCCCAATCTTACACACCATAATCTATGTCAAAAGAGACATCAGACGACTTCCAATGTTATTCCAAGATAGCATGCTGGTAGAGTTACTGGAATTATATGTTTGTAAACAAATTTTTGCCAGTTCAAAAGCAAACACAACTTTTTCAAACAAGAAACAAGTGATGTCACTATCCTGTGCCTTCAGTAGTAAATAATGTTTATTCCAGAAATATTTTAAATATTTTTAAAGGTCTTGATGCATTTTTAAGGGCCGTGATGATTCTCTGGGCTTCGAAGTTCCTTGTGTACGCAATGATGAATTTATGTCCTTGTCTCCTTCACTGACTTGGTGCCTTGGTTCAGGAGCTCCTCATAGTCTCATTTCTCTGCTGTGACTGCTGCAGAGCAGATGCTCCAAAAATGCATTTGTTTACTGAAATCCAAGTCCAGAAGGGTGGCCAAGATGACGAACCATGCCTAGCAATAGCAGTACACAAATCTTAGGTGAATGAAGTTGTGATCACCTGTATCTAATTTCTCTGAGTCGATGGTTACCTCCCAGGGCACCTCTGGGCTAATTAGATTAACCGTTACTGTCAGGGCTATCTCATTGCTTGTACTGAAGAAAGCAAATTGCAGACAGTAGATATCAGTATAAAATCAAACAGGAAACAGGTGTTTGCTAATGAAACCTGAGATTTTAATGAATGACCCATGCAGTTTTGGTGAATAAATACCACTCACGGCATCTGCTGTGTAATTAGATCTTCTCTGTCTATCTCTCTTTTTCTGTCTTTCTCTTTGTCTCTTTCTCTCTTTCTCACGCCCCGCTTCTCTCTGAAACAAAAACACACTAGTAAATAACATAGTAGCAAAAAAATGACAAATTAAAAAATACTATAATTGCTACTATTTGTAAAGGGAGTAAAAGTAGATCTTTCGAAACACATCCATCAAAGCTAAAACAGAATACAGCCCATTCATAGTCTCATACATAGGCACACGAGCACAGATAGGAATTTTATCTGTTTATATCTTAAAAGACATAATATATTGACAAAAGAAATGACAGAACTGAGAAGGATGGGGAAAGATCACATTAAAACATTTTAATGCCTGAATTGGTCACAGAACCCTGAGGAAAGCTTATGATGAGCTCTGGTTCATCTACCATTTGAGACTTTATTTTCAGTTAATTGGGCTTCCTGCTGAGATGACCTCATCTGATAGATGCTGCCTCTTGCTTTTCAATCCATTTGAAGGGAAAAGGGAAAAGCTAATTTTAAAATATAATAATAAGTTGTAGAATGTGCCTGGTAAGCAGGTTTAACTGTACAAAGATGCTTTGATGTTTTTTCTCCTTTGGAAAGGCTGAAATGAGAGAAGAAACTTAGAATGGCTTCATAGAATGTACACACACAAGTGGCAGGACATTTTGTTGAAGTCTTCTTTGTGGAAACATTTTCCCACCAGCAGTTGTCTGTGAGTTTGAGTGCACTGTTCATTGACTTTCTAGTTGTAACTATTTTCTGCAATTAAACCTGCCTGAAAAATCTCAGTCATGGCAGCTGAGGACTTAGAAAAACTACTGAGTGCTGTGTCAAATAATAAACAATCAAATGTGTTGAACTCGAAGGACATCAAGTAGCCTTTGGTGCATGAGCTGCTGAAGCAAGCACACAAGCAGCTTTTGGAAAAGTTTTTTTTTTTTTTTAATTCATTTTAAGTTGCAGGACCACAAGGCCATAGGCTAAGAACACAAGCAGCATGACTTGTAGATCAGAAGTTTGGACTGATCTACTATTATCTTTCAAGAATGAAACCAATCAGGTATGGTGGTGCATGCCTGTAATCCCAGCACTCAGGAGGCTGAGGCAGGAGGATCACTGTGAGTTCAAGTCCAACCTGGGCTACATAGTGAGTTTCAGGTCAGTCTCAACTACATCATGAGATCCTGTCTCAAAAAAAAAAAAAAAAAGGAAAAAGAAAAAGAATGAAACCTGGGCTGAGGGTATAACTCTAGTAGGAAGGAAACCCTAGGCACAATCCTCATCACAGGAAAAAAAAAAAAAAACAAAAAAAAAAAACAAAACAAACCAAAAAAAACGTGCTGCTAGGCCTTTAATGAAATATGTTGAATAAATATCTGTGACACTTATATCACACTTCACTTGCTTTTTAAGGTGCATATTTTTGGAGAACTCAACAGCATTGCTTTTCTCCGAAAATAAACAAGCCACAGCCTTGCACAAAGTCACAGGCTGTATACTGCTCAGAAGTGTTAGTGTGTGCACTACCTGCATGTGTGGAGTACAGCTTCCTAGGTGTGTACAAAACGCAGGCTGAGTCAGAGGACTGTGGGGAAAATGAACTCATTCTGATACTTCAGAGCAGAGTGTCCCCTCCCTAGCCCCGCGATTGTTTCAGATGGTCCCCGGGTCCCAGTCTCCTTTTCCTCAGTTTGTAGGGCCCTGGCAGAAGTCCGCTAGCAGGGACTCTGACAACATCCACCCAGAAAGGACGGTGTCCAGAGCTCTGAACCACTGCTCTCGGCCTTCCATGTTCAGGACTAAAGCCCGGTACCGTTCCGCTTCATTTCTGGGACATCCATGGTTACCTCGGGCCTGAAGAAGTGGGTTTTGCTTGTACTTGAAGTGTCCCCAAACCCTTAATTTAAATACTTTAAGCAACGAATGACCCTTAAATCTCAGACTCCAAGGAGCCTGGGCCAGCCTCTGCTTGAGTGGAGAAGGCTCTGTCCTCCCTCCTCCCCATTCGCCTCTTCTGCTGTTCTTTCCGTGAAAAAACTTATCCCCGAATCCAGCTCATTTCACTCTTATGACTTGAATTTTAATTTTAAAGGTCCTACTCCAGTTACTTACAAAAGGCGATTTATATTGATATGTAATTTACAAAGCACTACTACAGTGACAAGAATGTGGGATATTTATTAAGAAAAGAATACTAATCCTTTTGCAGCCTCTCATTGCAGAGACAGCCATCTCTCTGAGCTGTTTCCATTTTCCCTTAATGATTTTGATACATCTGTATTTCTCCCTACAGGTACACTTATTAATTTTGTCCATTTCCAACCATACAGCGGAAAATCTTATGACATGTGCTCCTTTTTAATTTGCTTATTTTTATTGTCATTTGCTTAGAAATCTCACTCAATATTAGTGTGTCGAATGACACTGTTACCAAATGATAAATCAGCCTCATCTATGGGGGGAAATTAACATGCTTATTAATAATTACACTTTTTATATAATATTGACTTTGGTTCTGTCAACATTATTTTCAGGATCTACATATCTGTATTCATGAGTGACCTCAGCTCCAGTTTTCATATGATTCACATTTTTGTCTTGTGTCAGGATCAGTAGTTACCAATGTCTTTTTCTCTTCTGATCTGAATGATACTATCCATTGTGGTGTCCTTGCTATAGCAGAGGGAAGCTGGTCATTATTTTCCTCTTTCAGGAATCGTTTCCCACACATAAGGATCCATTGTTTTTATCAATGCAGAGACTGACAGAACTGAGTTCTGATTCAGGCATAAGCAATAAACAGTTGACACGTTAGGTTTTCTCTATTGGACGGGGACATAAGAGTCCTTAAAAAGTGGAAAAAGCAGTGAAATGCATGTTTGGCTGTATGACATGACTGTATGAAAAGCCTATTGATCAATCATCGAAGCTATTTCCTTTTCTTTTCAACACCTAGCTATGATTTATTTTTTCATATGGCTTGTTTTTTTTAATTTTTTGCCATTTCTTTATATTATCTTTATTTTGTTTTTACTTTCATTAGTCCACATTTGTAATACATAATGACTGCTTTTACTGTCTGGGATTGGTACATGTAGCATGCAACAGATTTCAGTTCTCTTCTTTTTCCCCTCTCCTTCAACACCCCCCTTTTATTTTTCCAGCATCAGATTCATTTATTTATCTTATATGACCTTATAAAGATATATAGATAGAGAGAGAGAGAGAGAGAGAGAGAGAGAGAGAGAGAGAGAGAAATTGAAAACCAAACTAAAAGGCCAAAGAACATATAAAACATGGAAGACAATTGCACTAAGTCAAAGTACACTTTTAGATACACTGTCCATGCTGGACTAGAATATCTTTTTTTTTCTTTGTCCTTTTTTCTATTATCTGTCTATTATTTTGTACTTTATTTATATATTAAATTTTTCATATAAGAGAAACAACATGATATTTAAGCTTGTGTGTCCAAGTTACTTCATTTATTATGGTATCAAAGTGCATCACTTTTTTTTAACAAATGACTCAAACTTATCCTTTTTCAAAGCAGAATAGCACTCCACATATTTTAATCCATACATCTGTTGATGGACATATGGCCTGTTCTGAAGTTTTAGCCATTATAAATTTTGCTGCTGCAACATGGATATGATTACATCACTGTGGTATGATCTCATTCAGTCTTTTAAGAACATACCTATAAGGGAAATAGCTCAGTCAAATGGAATTTCTACTTTTGGTTTACTGAGGAATCTCCATACTAATTTCCACAGTGATTGTACCACTTCACAGTCTCACCAACAATGGAGAAGGATTTTTCTTCCCAAAGCCTCACCAGCATTTGCTATTGATTGACTCCTTGATGGTAGACATTCTTTCTGGTGTGAGATGGACTCTCAGTGTTTTTAAATTTTGTATTATTTTGAATAGTCAGTAATGTCGAACATTTTTTCATATATTCATTGAACATTTATATTTCTTCATCAGAGAGGTACCTTAATTTGAGATGCCAGGTTTTAGTTCAGTGTTTAAATTTGGGTGTGTCTAACGCTTTAAGTTCTTTATATATTCTAGATACTAGTCATATGTCTGAACAGTAGCTGGCAATTTTTTTCCCATACTGTATGTTGTGTTTTTACTTTGTTAGTGTGGTTCCTTTGCTGGGTAGAAACTCTTTTTAACTTGGTGTGATTTCATTTGTTGATTCTTGGTATTACGTCTTGTGCAACTGGGGTTTTGTTCAGAAACCCACACTTCTGTCTTCAAGAGTTTTACCTAGTTTGTCTTCCAGCAGATTGTTTCTATTATAATGTCTAGCTCTTTGATCTATTTTGATTTTACTTTATTGCATGCTAAGCCATATGACTCTAAATTCAACCTTCAGCATATGGATAGCCAGTTTTCCAAGAACAATTTGTTAAAAAGGCTATCTTTCCTTCAGTGAAGGTAATTGGTCCCTTTGCCAAAATAATATAGCTAAGTGTGCCTAAAATTATTTTTATATCATTTTCCATGAGTCTCTCTGTTTGTTTGCTGATACCATGCTGTTTTTTTCACTGTATTTTTACAGTATAATTTAAAGTCTGGGATCATCATGTTCCCTGTCTTAATCTTATTGCCCAGAATTTCTTTGGCTCTTCTGGTTCTCTTTTGTTCCTGTATGAGTTTTAAGACTGTGTTCTCCAGTCCTATAATATTATCAGGATTTTTACTTGGATTGCATTAAATCTATATAACAGTTTTGAAATATGGTAATTCACAATATTGCTTCTGCTTATCTAGAATATATAATAATATATATTTTATATATATATATGTATATATATATAATATCTTTCCATTTTCTGATATCTTCTTCAATTTACTTTTTCAGAATACAGTAGTTTTCAATGTAGAGGTCTTTCACTTACTTGGTTAGGTCAATTCCTAAATATTTCATTTTCTTGATGCTGCTGTGAATGATACTCCCTATCAGTGAGTTTGTTTTTAGTGTACAGAGATGCTATTGATTTTCAAGGGTTGACTTTGTGTCTGGGTATACTGCCAAATTTAGATATTAGCTGTAGGAGTCCTTTGATGGAGTTTTTGGAGACTTCTATATAAAGGATAATGTCTTCAGTAAATAATGATAATTTAACTTCTTCATTTCCTTTCTGTATCCCTTTAATTTCTTTTTCTTGTCTTATTGCTCTGGCTAATATTTAGAGAACTATATTAAACATAAGTGGTGATAGTGGGCATCCTTGCCTTGTTTTTTTATTTTAGAGGAAAGCTTTCAGTATCTTTCCATTTAGTGTGATGTTGGCCATTGGTTTGTCATAGATGGCTTTTATTAAGTTGAGAAAAAGACCTATTCCTACTTTCTTCAGTATTTATTTTTAATCATGAATGGATGTTGGATTTTTTCACATGCTTTTTCTATGTCTACTGAGATAGTCATGTGGTTTTTGTCCTAGTTTCTCTTATGTGGTGTATTACATTTATTGATTTGCTTATGTTGAACCATCCCTGAATACTTGGAATGAATAACACTTGGTCATGATGTATGATCTTTTTGATGATTTTCTGCTTCATTTTCTGATATTTTTAACAATTGCATATGATCACGTAAAAACGTTCTTGCAAAAAAATTGAGACAGATATGATGGACATAATTTCTATGACCATCTCACAAAGCCTTCCCATGGGTAATCCTCCACATGCTTCCCTCTGGCCTGATGCCCACCAGAATAGCCACATTTTCAGAGATGGTTAGGAGACAAGAGAAGGTTCCTCAGCCTCTATCAAGGAATAGGTGACCTGCAGCATAACATTGCATATGAGAGAGAAATGTCTGTTAATTTTCTTTTTTTAATTTTTAAATTTTGTTATTGCGTATTTGCAGTACACAATGATTACAAGCCTGCTAGAGAGTTGGTACATGTGCATAACACATCTGAATTCTTACAATGGGTTCAATGGGATACAACTTTAAGAAGAGCTGCTATTACCTCAGTGAACACCCTTAGATCTGTTCTCCTCCTTTTCATCTTCAGATATCTAGAAAGAAAGACAAACTTGGGTTTTCCTCAAACTTCTCAGAATCTTTCTTTCACATGTCCTTTCTCTTTGGCTATGCTGCATTGCCGATACTTTCTTTCCATCTATGTGTCATTCAGTAATTTGCTAATATAAGTGATTCACTTTAATTCTAAACACTTTATGAAATTAAAAATGTTTTGTTGATCATGCTAATAGTTTGTATCTCTTTCTTTCATAATCTTAACATAAATATTAGGCTTTCATATTTTATGGTTAGTTTTTCTTAATCATTATAAAATCCTTTGTATCTACTTGTGCTTATGATTATTATTCTGTAATTTTATTTCCCCTGTACCTTTAACTTTGTTGCTTGATTTTCTATATCTAAAGTGTGTTCTTTGATACACACTTTGAATTCACTTCTTTCTGGTGTTTGCAGATGCCATCACCTCAGAATCATTTAAAACTAAGCATCCAATTTAATTTTATTTCAGTATTGGTAGGAGCAAATAGATAATATTAATTCACTATAAAAAATAAACATAGCCAGTATTGGGATCCACATTCTTACGAATTCTATTTTTTATTCTTTTCCTTTATTCCACCTCATTTTTCCGAAATCCAGATTGACAGGCAATACCTTTGTGGTTCTTTTTGTAGAAAGGGTTTATGTTGCTGTTTTTACTTACCAAATTCCTTATAAGCTTCTTTGCTTTTCTTGATAAGAAGGTGGAATGGAATGGAAGAGTCTCAGATTTATTTACGAGATCTTCATTTTATCTACTTCCCTTGAAGCTTTTCTCTCTGGCCTCTTCTTTCAGCAGCCCACTAAGATGAGGCTCAAGCCCTCACACCAGCAAAAAACTGGGACAAATATTGCCTTCTTGGGGATCTCATATTGCTCTGTTTTCATTTTTTGACTTAGCTATCATTTGTATTCTGTGAAAAACGTGCTGTTAATACCTTACCCATTGTTTTCTGTTTAACCCCATAAAGTTCTTCATAAGCATCTACCTTCTTGTTTATTTGTTTATTATTCTTAAAAACAGTATGACAGCCACAGTCAAATTGAGTAGAAGATACAATTTATTATATCGCCTTTATTCTGCATACTGCACATTCTTTCTCATTGTCAATATGATTAGCCGTAGGCACTGAAGCCTATAGCTGCATAGGAATTCAATGTTGCTGTTGCAAATTGTACGCATTTGGACAAATGTGGTATTTGTGATATAATGATAATGTATTAAAGACATACAGTATTAGAGTATTATAGTATTAAAGACAGTAGTTTTCCTTTCCTGTAAAGTGGCTGTCCTCAGTCTGTTCAGCCCTCCTTCACCCAACATCTGACAACCAAAGATATTTTTACTGCCTTTATGGAGTTTTGCCTTTTCAAGATGTCATTGAGTCAGAACTGTATAGTCTTTGTCTATGCTAATTGTTTTCCAATTAGTAATAGGCATTAAGCCTCTTCTATGTCTTTTTATAATTAATAGGTCATTTCTGTTTAGTAATGAATATTAAATTGCTGGAATATCACCTTTTATATATCTATTTGCCTATTGAAGGTGACTGTGGTTGCTTCCATGTTTTGGCAATGTAAATAAAAATGCTATAAACAGCCACGTGCATATTATTATGAGAACATAATATCCCAACTCGTTTGGAAAAGTAGCTAGTGATACAAATGATGAATTTTATCATAAGACCACGTTCATAAATTTTTTTTTAAGAAGCAACACCTACTAACTGTCTCCCAAAGTTGTTATAGCAGTTTGCACTCCCACCTGTAATAAAGGTTTCTATCACTCCACATCTTTGGCAGCAATGGAATTTCCAGTGTCCTGGATTTTGGCCATCCTTGTGGGTATGTGATGAGGTTCTTTATATTTTTAAAAATAAAGTTTTCCCTCCCAGTCTCCATGGAAGATAGTAGCTATATGTAGTGTGTGGTAGCTTCAGCAAAGTCATCCACACTATGCTGTTACACACATACAAATTTACATTCGTAAAATTTATCCTTAGGTAATGTCAGATGGATGGATAGATGACAATTCTGCCTAGTGGTCCCATAGTTGAGAGCCAGTAGGAAGAAAACACTTAAGAAATATTAAATAATGATAACGTTAATTATTACATCACTGGGCTGAATAATGTGATGATGGAATCTTGTTGGTAAATACAATGTGTAAAGTATGTGCAAACATTTGTGAGTATAAAAATGATTCAAGTTTGTTCCCAAAGGAGGGATTATGGAAAAATCCACAGAGAGAAATACTAGTTGATATCAAGTTACTCAAAATACTTCAAACCTTGTGGGAGAGAGAAAATAATTTAAATGTTCTTTGAACATTATTTAAAACCTATATTGCTTTAAAACATATTTTTGTCAGGATATTCATTTTTTTCTTTACCTACACCTCACTAACTAAATCCAGATATTAGCACTGGGCCCGAAAAACAACAAAAAAAATTATGATTTTTCTTTCCATCAAAGAGGAAATTTGCTGCTGTTGACTTTTTAACCCCAAATACAATTGACTTCACAAAACTGGGAGCCTATTTTTATTCTGATAGTGTCCACTTTCAAAAAGTCTCTCTTGATATCCCTGACCTTTCTCTGTGAGTGACTATCATAAAAGAGCCAGCCTCATTAAGCTACCATAAGAGGTTCTGATTAAGTTTAAGGAAATAACCTCTTCCAGTGATGCTTGCACGTGGGAATCATGCTGGACCATTGCTTATCAAAGCCACATTTTTGCTTTGTTTGGCTCATGAAATATGCAGAAGACATACTGCATGCAACGCGTACATGCTAACAAGCTTGCATACTAACAGTAAGATTTCTCTCCAGGCAGACAGCTTCTAGGTACTTTTATTTTCTAAGGCAAATTGGAAAATTAGTAAATTCAATGATAACGTTTACATGGCATGAAATCACCTAGTTTAGGACCTTGTTCTTTTCCCCTTTGTGCACAGGCATATTTTAATAGTGAGAAGAGGAGAAAAAAAAATCCTGCCGTTTCCCCGCTTGTGGCAGCTTGCCAATTCTCCCATCTAAAGTGATCAAATACTGTAAACACCATGTGAGAGATCTTTTTTAATAGTAAGGCTTTTCTGTAGTTTCATGAAGCAGTAAAACTGCAGGCATCAGAGGTGAGATTTGGGGAGCACAGTGGTCATTTTTATCTTTCAGGTTCTAAATGACAACATGAAAAGGGAGTGACTTCATAAAAATTCCAATTTCCCTTCCATGAGCATACCAGTATCACAGGAGGATTTAGCTAGTCTAATGTTGAGATTTTTCACCATGAATCCTGTACTAATTATGCAGCCAAGAAAGGTCCTCATTAGCACAGAATCTGGTCTTTTGTAGGTTAAAGTAACAGGTTTATTGTTGCCAAGGTGTACACCTTACATAAGCCTTACATATTGTGTTGTGAATGGCCCCTAAGAGGAAAAAGGTGTAAACTATGGAAATGTTACATATGCATTTTTATATTGCATTTATGGAACTCACAGTGCTTTCCCTGACTGCTTTCTCTATGGTAAAAACTCTGAAATATAATTTTTAGTATATTTTTGAATGCCCCAATTCAAGCTTGCAATGATTCTTACTGTATTCAGGCTCTCGGGGGGTAATAAAAGATTTATTAATCATAGTAACAATAGGAAGAAAATTGTAAGGTAAGAAATTTTTAGGTAGATCTACTACTCATAGTTTAATGGTTCTCCCCATTAATTCTAGTTAATGCGTTTAGGACCCTGCTTCATGATTTCATGCTGTATTGGGATATTTCCTCTGGGGATAACTAAGACATATGGGGTGGGGGAAGAAGGGGGAAGGGTTAGAAAAACAGGTTGAGATGTAATGTGTGTGTGTGTGTGTGTGTGTGTGTACCACCAAGATGATTACAATTTGTATGTATCGTGTATACTAATAAAAAAGAAGAAAAATGTATTGTCTTTGCATGGCTACAGCAAATGTGCCATAGACGGTGAGTCTTAAACTACAAATAACTTATTTTTCAATGACTGGAGATTGTGAAGTCCAAGAAGAAGTTTCAGGCAGAGCTTGTGATCCTAGCTTGTAGACAGTGGCCTTAGAGATCAGTTCTTATGGGGTTCATTCTTTGTGTATGCCAGGAGGAAGCCAAAAGAGGGAAAGAACGCTGGTGTCTCTGTCTTGGATTGAAAGATGTATTCACTCTTCTACCTATCTGACATAATTTAAATTTAATTATCTGCACCGAGGACAGATCTCCAAATAGTCAAAGTGAGGGATAGAATTTACCTATGAATCTGGAGTTAGGCGAGGCACAATTCTGTCCATGTGACTATTTCACTGAAACATCTCTGCTGACCATCGTTCATGCCTTCCGTTTTCATACCTTAGTGTTAGAGCCTCCGACTGTGCCTCTGTCCCCACTGTCTAGCATGGTCGATTACACTGTCTTTCTAGAAGCACTTTCTTATATTGTATTTCTTACTGTTGTTGTTACCAATTTGCTCAACTGGAGAATGAACCCAGGGCCTTTGTACTGAGGTACCTGCCCATCCTCTTTATTTATTTATTATCGTTATTTTTTAAATTTCGAGACAGGGTCTAACTCAATTGTTAAGTTACCCAAGTAGGGCTTAAACAAGCAATTCTGTCTCAGCCTTTTGGAGCACTAGGATCACAGGCACACCTCTGAGTTGGTATTTTGTTTTAAAATATTTTATTTTTTAATATCTCACCTTTCCTTCTAACATAAGTGTGAATCAAATGGAATCAAAGTCACCTTTTAATAAGCTGGCGTTAAAATGCAAATTTTTCATTACTTTTTTGCTTGACCTACTTAATTTCATAAGAGCCTTTGATTTTCTGGACTAGAAATTGATGTCCTCAGCGTGCTCATCATGACATATGAGTGCAGGGAAAGTATTTAAAACTTTATATTTACTTTTATCTTAAAAAGAAAGTAGCCATTAACAAATTCATCGTCTAGACTTCCTGTGGCCTGCAACAGTTTCCCACGTCCCTTAAGGTCAGGGAGTGCAGGTGGCTGTGAGCTCTGGTGCTCATCTTGATTCCCCTTTCCAGGATCTTGAGAAATTATATTAAAATCCACCTCAGTGGATTTAAGCATTGTATACATTTTAGATTTTAGAACCTTGGCCATGGTTTACAATGAAATAAAGATTATTTGGCAACATACAAACATTGTTTAATTTATGGTAAAAAACTTTTAAAATTTTTTCTGCTCATAAAAGCCTAACAATGAAAGAATGTTAAAAAAATTCATGTTATGCCACAAAGCAGATGATAACACACCCCCCCACACACTTTCTGTCAAAGATAAGTTATGATTTTGTATGACAAGCAAAAACAGAATGAGTTTTGCCGAACAAGTCTGTTCTATGAAAAAAAATTCTTTTAAAAACGAGTTGGAAATGTCTTCATAATTAAATGACTTAGTCACTGAAAAAATGTAAATGTGTTACCTTGAAAGCTGTGATGTCTGAAGTTTAAAAACTAACTTAGGAACAAAATGTTCTAATATGCTCAAAAACCTTCTAAATAAAAAAGTGCAGTGTGTTTAGAATCATAATTGCTAAATGGCACTGGAAAATGAGTGTCATAATTTATAAAGTACTACTATACATTAGTCATTTTCCCATCCCTGGGACAAAATACCCAACACCTGATAGCTTCAAATTTAACTCACAGTTTCAGAGGATTCAGTCCATGATCAGTTGACTCCAGGGAATAAGTGGCATGGCAGAAAAGCTTGAGAGAGGAGAGCTCTTCACTGCACAGTGGCCATCAAGCAGCAAGTGAAACAGGAGCTGAGGAGAAGAGTGCGTCTTACCAAGCCAGGTTTTGCCTCCAGATATGAGGCTTTTGAGGGATAATTTACATCTGTACTATATCGCATTCCACCTCTGGCCATTAAAAGACTCACGTCTGTCTCAGTATCTAAGATGCATTAAGTCTGTATCTCAGGGTTGCCAAAGTCTTAAAAGTTTCAGTATTGCTGAAAAACCTAAGTCCAAAGTATCTTCTGAGTCTCAATGAAAACACTTAGCTAAGAGGTCCTTGCAAAAAAAAAAAAAAGAAAAAAAAGAAAGTTAAACATTTCCAAAATACAATGAGACAGGCCAAGCATTCTCACTCCAAAAAGGGAAATATAGAGAAAGAGGAACTGGGTCTACACAAGACCCCACCTAGCATGGCAAACCCTAAATCCTGCAGCTGTATGTCCGGCTCCCAGGCCAAGTTGTAGAGAGAGGTGAGTATCATAGAATTCATGGAGAACTGCTTCCCCAGGCTTTCTGCTTATGCCTACATGGACTTTCTCACAGGTCTGGTGTTCTCATTGCCTGTGGCTTTCTTTACCAGATAATCATGTTCCTGGCCTCTCCAACTTCCTGAGGTCCCACCTGCCGTTTTAGCTTTACTCTCAGCTTCAAACACAGACCTATTGTGTGTTATTGTCACATATTTGTCCCTGCCCTTTAGACCTTCATATAATCTGGGTGACAGCTTACATGACCCCATAACTACCACATTCCTGATGCCTGAAATGCCAGCATTATGCTATAACACCTGGGACCACTATCAGCTTGAGCAACAGCCATATCCCCTTAGATCATGGCTGCAGCAGTTTGAGTGCCCGGGTAGCTAAACTTAGGGATGTTCTTCTTAGGTAGCACTGAATAAACTGGGACTCTCTCCTTATATGAAAGATTTACACATCATTAAACAGTAGTGGGTTGGATCTTGCTGTCTTCTGAGATGTCTTTGTGCCATCTACTCAGTTTCTTGGTTCCTCACTCAGGGGAGCAGACACCCATACCATACTTTTCTAATGAAAATACTTACTTTAGTATGCCAATAGCAAAGTGTGCATCTCAATAGTTGAGCTGGGGAAATTCACAAAGCAATCTTTGTGTTCACCCACTTGGTACAATACACTATAAGGTATATGCATGTCTGTCAGTGTGTCAACAGGTGAGTTTTAATCACATCATGGGTTGTGTCATATTTTTGTGTATTTATACTTCATTTTATTAAATATTTGATTTTTCTTATCAATTTAGTCCAATTGAGTAAAATGTTGCATGAAAATCTACTTTTACAACTTCGGGAGGAGGTTGAAAGTGAGGCATCAGGTGAGTGGGCTTCTAATGATGCTTGGATCATGTAAAGCCAAAGAAGTTGCAAGAGTGAGATAGAGCAAGATAAGTCAGACAGAGAAATAAAGAATGAAAGCTTTGATTCAGATGAAAAAGAAAACAGTAATGTAAGTATATATGTGACTAGTCAAAGTGTTACAAATTGGTCATATTACCTGACTGATTCAACATTAGAACTAGATTGGAAAACGTTATTAGATTCTTACCAGGGGTAAAACCTGTTGGACAGAATGCCAACACTGAGATTTAAGATTAGAAATTATATTGGACTATATGTTACAAGATGTGAAATACACTACTAATGAAATACAAGTATGGTGAGCCTTTATGGTGAGCCTTGACATAGGCACAGCCATGATTGAACTTTGAGTCACCTCGCCGGCACGGACGTGCTGTCGCCCATAGCAATGGGCTAGTTCAGCTGGTGGTCTGACCTGTTGCCTAGCAAATGTAACCCATAATACTTGTTTTGTAGAACGTTGTGACCTTTGCAGTCAGCTACATCCTGTTTACACTTTTGGTTTCGGTTTTAGGCTGTATATACCCCACCCTGAAAAATAAATGGGGCCTTGCTGCGGTAGAGCATGAGCCTGGAACTAAATTCGTGAAACTGCTCTCCTGTTGTTCTTCCCTCGGGTTTGGGACCTGCTGGCAGGATTCTGACGTTGTGGCTCGCGACATACAAGCATTCTCTGTGTACTCATAGTAATACTCAAAAATATGTTTATCATGACGCATCACTATCAAAACTAAAAACCTTTATAACAGGACTTTATCATTGTAATGGTCAGAATCTAAAGGGTTTATGGAGTAGTGGCAGATGTGGTGTTGAGATTTTTAGAACGATAATAGCGCTCAAGTGATTTAGGTTCCTTCAAAATTTCCTAAATTTTGATAACACAAAGACCCGCCAAGAAAACAAAATCTGACAATTTGGCTGCTATTTGCTCATTTTTTAAAACTTTACTTCCAACTGTCAATCTCTTCTCGGCCTTTTGGTGAAGATCAAGTGAACTGTCAAGGAATTATACATCCAAATACACGACAACTGATGAACAATTTACATCATTTCATGGTTGTGGAAGCTTTCAACAATATATGCCAAGTGGTCCAAATAGAGAATACAATATATGGCCTCCTAGGTGTGAAGACATGTCACACCCTGAGTGTAGAAATTTATCCTGGAACTCAGCCACCAGGTCTTTGTTCATCCAGCAATAAACCATAAGACTTTGTGGACAGCACAGACTTGTTGCAAGTGTTCAAAAAAGTCACCAAAATTTCACATCCAACAGTTGGTACTCCAGATATCCGCTGAGGCTATTTTTGCTAAAAGAGCACCAGTTGAGCAGCACAGGAAATATTCACAAGAACAAAGGAGAGATTCCTGAAAATACGCTGCCACTTCACAATAGAGAAATGTATATTATAATTTGGATTTCAAAAAATACAATAACAGCCTCATACATGGTGAGGAAAACCAGTATTGGTACTATCAATCTTGCGCCATGATGGTAAGATTGCTAATGCATCCCAGCTTAGCGGTGCGTGCCTGTAATCCAAGGAAGGTAAAAGAAAAGACAAAGAGAATAGAAGGGGAAACAATGGAAACAAAGCTTTCATGTAAAAAGGGGAGAAGAGAGGTCGCAGCAAGGTCAAAAGATTGGGGAATAGAGAAGAATTACAATATACTTTGTAAAGATACAAATCCCTTGTGATGAATGGAATGTTATGTATATCTAAAGTGCAGCAATAAAATTAATTTTTAAAATTACTCATAATAACTTGAAATTTTACATACAGAAAGAAATCCTTATGGGATGATTTACTATGGCTCTGAACATAGTGGTTTTTTTATCCTGATAAAATTTGAACTCATTTACCTTCTTATTAATATATTTGCATCAATTTATTTAGAAAACCTGATAGCTGGAAAATCTTGTAATGGCATTTATTCATGTTTTGTATCCTGTGTTTGATTCACTATCTACTTTAATAATATTATCTATCAAAAAACAATAATTACTTTGCACCTGCCAGTATATTTTTATAAATTATGAGAAAATTATTTTTTCCAAAGTACTTAGGGACGACTCATTGATACATAATTACTTCAAGAAGCGGGTATTAATTCTGAAAAATGAAACCTAGTTGCTTGCAAACATGATGAAAATAAGCCATTAAAAATGGGTCGATTTAAAAATTCCAGAATTGAAGAGGCTGAGGCCCACCTTACGTGTTCAAGGTCAGCCTCTGTTACATACTGAGTTACAGGATAGCCCGGACTATACTATGGCAAAGAAAATAAAGTAGTATTGATGCTGTCAGTGTTACCCCATGACGATCTGATGAATAGTGAAGCTAGGTGTGATGGGAAACTGAGGCAGGAGCATCCTGTGGGTTCAAGGTCAGCTTTAGCTCCATAGTGGGATCAAGGTTAGCCTGAACTACCTAGTTGGACCCTGTCTCAAAAATTAATAATAATAGTAATAATGAATCTTCAACACAACTGAAAATAATAATGAATAATATAATGGAATGAATATAAGTAATAACATAAGTAATGAATAATGCATAAAAATAATAATGAATCCTCAACACAGCTGAAGACACACATGGTAACATTTTACAAAAAAATCAAAGGTAGAGTAGATGTTGCCGAGTCGTGTAGCAACTGTGATGTCACTGAAAGCACAAATCATTGACCAATGGTTGTGTTTTACTCCATCCTAAGCATATGAGGCATAAATAGTTGCATAGCTTACAAAGGAAATATCAAGTCCGAAATATCATGGAGAAATTCTTCCTCTAGGCCTGGGGTGTAATTGTGAATGATTAACTACAACAGAGGAAGAAAAAAAAAATATATAGCTCTTCAAATAGCTTCTTCTGGAGCAGACCTGTGAACAGACAAGTGAATCACTGCAAGAACCTAAGAAAACAAAAAGACAAGCAATATGCCAAGCACGGCCTGCCAAAAACTGATAGGAAAGCAAAATACACATGCTGTCATTGTAAGCAGTATTTGTGTGGGGAACACGCTGCTTTAATGTGTGAAGACTGCCTCAGGTGTGATAATTGAAGTGAAGATTATTTCTGTGGTAAAATTTTATTTGTATTTCACACTGGAATGTATTTCTGTTGTTTCTATAAGCAACTAAAGAGTTGAAGTTGGAAATATTGATGTTTATTCTAAAAATGCAGTACATATTAACAATTTAATATTTTATTTTATTGATGTTTTATTTTCCTGTAAAATGCACATTGCATAATACAATACAACTCACATAATTACAATAAATATTTTTTCAGTGGAAATCCTTCTAAAAAATATGTCCCTTTGTAATGGCCCTTTAAAAAAATTTTATGTTTGTGATGTCCCCTCCTGCTAATGTGTTCATCAATGGAAATAAAGTTTTTGTAAATAGGGAAGGGAGGAGGGTGTGAAGGGAGGGTAGGGGTATGGGGAAAAAATAAGAACCAAGGCCTGTCATGTAAAGGTACAAGATCCTAATGATGATTGTAACTGTACTGTACACCTAAAATGTACTGGTAAACTCAATGAGGAAAAACAAGAGAGAAAGAGAGAAATCCTGTTTTCCACCGCCCTAAGTTTTCAGCTACTTCCTTTCTAACAAGACTGCAAACTTTTCATATCTGCTTTTTGTTCCTCATTCTCACAGAGAATCCAACTAAAAGCACCAAGCAGTATCCATTCCACAGTCTGAGGTTTGGGCTGCCTTGAAATATCCTTCCTCGGACTAATTAGCCCAACACCTTTATTATCAGTCTCCTGCAAAGTGTCAAAACATGGGCAAAATGTGGACAAACGTTTCGCTAGAGTGTAACACGCATGGCATCTAGTAGAGTTCCCAGGAGAGTCCTTTTCCCAAGTGAAAACTCCCGAGTCTGATCTTTATCGTCCACATTTCTATCAGCACTTTGGTTTTCTGAGTTCTGACCAGAATCACTTGTCAACACCTGCTTACTGAAGTCTCCACCTTTTCTAGCCTACTTCTCCAAACTTCTCCAGCAAACAATCTCCACAGACTTTCAAAGGATATGGCCAAGTACAGTGACATCTCGTTCTTGCTTCTGGTACCAATGATCTGTACAAGTAGACAATATGTATATGGAACATTAAACATTATTGGTCATGGTGAGATGGCAGTCATAAGCAAAATGAGATGCTAATTCACATCATCTAGTAGGATACAGTCAGAAAAGACTGACCAGAATAAATGTTGGCAAGTATGTAGAAAAATCCAAACCTTCATTCACTTCTGGTGTGTATGCATAATGAGGTAGCTACTCTGTAAAGCATAATGAAAAGTCCTCAAAATGTTAATGTGGTCCAGAATGTCTTTGTGAGAGATACACTGATCATTAATAGATAGACATAAATATACACTACAGAAAATAAATATACATCCATATAAAAACATATACTAAACATTTACAACAATTTTATTCATAAGTGCTAAAAAATAAAAACAACTTGAATGTCTATACGCAGAAGAATTAATAAAGAAAACAGTATAAGGATCTGGGGAAATACAATTTGATAGTAAAATGAAAATAATTGCTAATATTAATTACAGCAGTGGTGAACCGCAAAAGTAGAGTGAGAGATGTCAGCCATATAAAACCATATATGGTATACTTCAACTTATATTAAATACCTCTAATAGATATTTATTATTTTAATTAATTCTTAATTATTTATTGTTAATATTTCATTATTTATTTATTTCTGTCTAAGGAGTGTGGGTTATATAACTGGAATTTCTTTTAGGGCAGGCAGCAGTAATCTAAAATGAGGTTGTGCTAATAATTGTAAAGCCACAAGAATGTACTGAATTACTTAACTGCTCATTTTACAGGATAAATGAACCTTGTGCCAAACCTTAAGATTAGATAACTCAGATACATCAGATAGTTGTACTTAAAGATTTTCACATCGAAGACACAGGAATACTTTGTTCTTTTAAAAATTACATCAAATTAAAGGTCAAATGGTGCTTACTTTGTATTTATCTGACCAGTTTTAAAGATCTATTAAATGGAAAAATTGCATGTAAGATGCACAGAATGTTAAATATCAGGAAATATAATTCTATCTATTTTGATGTTTGAAATGGAAAACAATGTGTAAGATCATCTTCTCTTTTGGGATGCCTCACTTTCCCCATGGTAAGAAAGGAAGTCTCGGCTCTATGACTCATGTCCTCATGTGGAGTGAAATTACTAATATGTGTGCTGTCTTGTCCTACATCCTGACGGAAGAGAGGAGAGTCACACTCTGGGAGCATCTGGAGAGGGGTGGACAGGTATGACTAAACACTTCCTGGATGCCATTTGCAAATTGTTTTTATCAATGAAGAAAGAGTGAATACTGGTTTGTTCTCTGCCATGTGAGATGGGACTCAGTTAAGATTTAAGAGAAATGGCAAGTGTAAGCTTATGAAATACTAGAAAGAATGATAGGGGTAAAGCAGAAGAAAATATTTGTGACCATTCATGAAACAGCATATTTTAAACCATTTTCACCTATACTGAGGCTATTGAAAACTTTACATCCATATTTTATTTTTTCCAGATACTGGTGGAGGATAAGAAGAGCTATATTTCCTCAGAATTCAATAGCACTCAACAAATAACATTGTTTTCACTATAGTAAAACCACCATTTCTCCTAGGAAAGAAAAGATCATTTAGGGTTGGGCATGCCACTTGGGGAGTGGTAGAGTGAGGGGTAGCTAATTTCTGGTACAAAGCAAATGCAGTCACTGGCAGCGGGACAAAATATGACCTGCAGGGATGCATTTAAGCACAACATGAAGTAACAGAACATTTACCTTGGGCTCGAGTTGGAAAATGCATTGAGTGAGCAATACGTTTCTTTCTCTTTCTTCGGATCATGTCAGTGGTTCTAGAAACCCAGTCAAATTGAAGATAAAAGAAGCCAACCTTACAGAAAATTAAAGATTGTGTATTTCTTCAATACACGGGATAGCAGAAATTCTCTAGTGGAATATTAGCTGGCACATTAATGTGAAAAAGTACATGAGAAGATTTGAAGGAGCTGTTGTGGGGACTTCCTTAGGAACAGAGGAGAGGATATTTCCTGCTCTCATCTCCATTTTTTAAAGTTTTTTAATTTTTTGGTACCAGGGATTGAACTTGGGATGTTTTGCTTGTGAGGCAGGTGCGGCACCACTGAGCTAAATCCCTGTCCGCTAATCTCCAAATTTTAAATTCTATACTTCACAAGGAATCAGAATATACAGACAGAGGGTTTTTTCCTTCCTAAGAAGGAGACATCAACTCTAAACAAAATGCTTTTCTGATCCCACCTTGTGAAGATTAAAAGCAAGATTTGAAAGGATAATTTGAAAGAGGGAATATAGGTGAAGATCATTATAGACAGAATCCACGCTGCAGAAGCAAACACTAGAAAACGCGATATGAGAATAACAATGATCAAAAGTGAGACGAACGAAGAAAAAAAGAACAAAATAAGCAGAGTACCTGTGAGTTTTCACTATGCACATAAATGAACTTAAAAGAAATTATAGTCCTAAAAATAAAACACAACACGATAAACTTTCCAGAAAGAAGGAACAAATATTTCTGATCTTAGATTAAGCAGATATTTTTTGCATCAGGAACCACTAACAACAAAATTATGCTTCATAAAAATGTTGATATGCGTGTAAATACACCCAATATTATCAGGATGAGTACATATAATAGATATTCACATATTAAATATCTCAATTTTTGTACTTTCTATGCAGTTTACGTTTGCCAATTATACTTAAAGCTGTTTTACATTTTTAAGTTGCACTGGGGTTTTACAATAACTCCACCAGCAGGAGATTGAGTGCCACTCTGAACATTAAAGGTTGGCTGGAATAAACTCAAGCTGAAATGAGAGGAGAGAAGCCAAAGACACTAACTGTGGCTGTGGTGGTCAAACAATAACAGTTCTCCTCTCTTCTGGGTACCAAAGAAGATGGTGATTCTTTGTTCCCTTGGACTTAAGCATAGCCATGTGAAACAGTTTGGTGAACAATTTATGTGCCAAAGGAAGACATCACTTCTTATGGAAAGTACTAAATGCTGACTTTCTCCAGCCTCGATGCAGGTGGAAATACAAATTGTGTACATTAAATATAGTACATTAAAATATCTTTGCTAGCTTTGTCCACACTTGGTTTTACTTTCTGCTGTTGCCAATACCCATTCCCAGCAGACTTTAAGTGAATCAGACATATGTCCTTGCTAGGCTAAACAACTGATATTTGAGGGTTGTCTTTTACTACAGCCTAACTAGCTTATTTTTATTCATATGATTTTTGACTTTTGGAAGTTTTGTTCTAAAAGACAATCAGAATTTGGGACAGTAACTGTAAGAGAAGGTAGACTTTTGAGGAACTACAATACTGATTTCCATGATGACTGCATTAATTTATTCCCATCAACAGTGTGAAAGGACTTTTCCCCCTACCTCCTTTCTGGTACTTATTGGTTTGCAGATTTATCTATATGCAGAAGAATAAAGCTAGATCACTATTTTTCCTCCTATACTAGAATAAATTCAAAATGCATCAGCAACCTAGACAAAGAACCAGATGAACTGAAACTGCTAGAAGAAAACATGGGGTAAGAATTGTAGCCATAGGCACAAACAGAATTCCTGAATAGGACTTCAATAGATAGGAAATAACAAGAGTCCACAAGGAGGACCACCTCAAATTTTAAAAAGCTTGTGTCAGCAAAGGAAGCAATCAAATTAGAGCTTTGTGTCCCCTTTCTCTTCTCTAACCGGACCGTCTTTTCTTGGGGCTGATGTGAAGTCCCTGTAGCCAAGTGGAGCGGGTAAAATTCATGCATCTTCACTCCAAGGACTGATGAAGTATCTCAGCCTGACAGCGCTCTCATTTTCTAAACTTCCTCACGAATTATTGTGGAGTCCACTCAACCGCTAATCTGAGCACCAAATACTTGATAATTATGTAATTTACAGTAAAATCTTCAGACATAAGCTCTTAAACTCTAAATTTCAAAGCTCATAAACCCTTAGACTTGAAAGGAATAAAGAGCTGTAGCTCTGCCTTTGAATTTTCACTCCAATTAAGCATTGCTTTCTTAAAAGGTGAGCGTCTCCACTAGATGTTAGAATTTATTCTTTATTTTTTTCTTTAATTTTCTTGCCTTTAACAAAAACACAATGATTCCTCCCTCATGAATAACTGATCACTGGAGAAAGTCTCAAATGCATTCCATTGATTAGCATCTCCAAGTAAAACACAGATTTTAAATCCTGGCTTGGCTTTGCCTCTGATTATCTCTGGGAGAAAGAAAACACAAAACACCCAGAGGAGAGGTTTTAAGTTTATTCTCTCATTTTGTACTTATAATAAAGACTTTTCATTCCAAACCAGTCAGCAGCTCATTGGCTGAAATCCAGGGCTGGCTCCAGGCTGAAATGGACAGCCGGAAGTTGTCTTTTTTTGTGTAATATCTCAGGCAAAGGTAAACAAATTGGATCACTATGAAGCCCGGGTCACCTCATTACTGCGGTGTACTCCTTGATTTTTATGAATGGCAAGAGCTTGGAGCACTGCCTGCCCCCTTGTTCTAACTTACGATTAACATCAGCCATGCCGCACAACTGCTTAGAAATCCTGAGCAACTGCCTTTCTTTTTCTTTATTTTTTTTCTTCTGGAAATAGAATAGGAAAACATTTAGTTTTAGCTAAAATAGCCTGGGTCGTCACTCTGTGACAAATTCCACTTTAGATACATTTGAGTCCAAATCTTAAAGACTAAGGGCAAAAGGAAAAGCTACCCAGAGTACAGCTAGAGCAGAATGGACTTTCCCCAGAGGGCAAAAAAATTGAAATTAAAATCCAGATCTTCAAAATACTGCGTGCATTTATGCCGACAAATTTTTTAAAACACTAGCATGAAAATGTGTTCTAATGAAAGGGGACAAAAATAAAACATAATGAAATCCATTTCTGATATTTAATTAAGCTAAAATATTAGGTGCAGTTGATTGTGTTATGCTGCATCTAAGCATGTGAAGTTTAGTGTTGCTGTTGTTGTTTCCAATTAGCAGAAGCGGCAGAAAGTGCAGAACATCAGGGCAAGTGAGGGCATCAGCACTAACTTGATTTTTCTGGGCAGAGTGGTCGATGGGGAAAAGCAGAGGGGAGAGAGAGGGAGAGAGAAAGAGAGAGAGAGAGAGAGAGAGAGAGAGAGAGAGAGAGAGAGAGGGAGGGAGGGATCTAAACAGCAAGGCACACACTAGCAAATTACTGTGGGTCACAGAACATAAGCGGGTGCATTCTAAGGCAGGAATCACTAGTGGAAAGGTTTGCTTGGAGCTCAGCAGCAGCCGTTCGTTGCAGACTTCTTTCACTTTTACTCTTGTATGTGCATCTTTCCTAGAGGATCACACATCACACTTGTGCTGAATAGACAGCATAAAGGCCGGGGCTAGGAGAACAGGCAAGAGTGGACATGTCGCGAGCCGGCGACGCAGAGCACTGTCCAGCAGTGTCTCAAACCTGAAAGAGCAGCGGGGTGGAGATGGGGCAGAGAGAAAAGAAGGACGCCGAGACAAGAGTCTGATCAAGGCGGCGTTTATTGCCGGCAAGCACCGGCCTTTTAAAGCAAAAAAACCACAAACTATTATGGGATGGGTTTACCATAGTAACTGAAAGGTCACACAGGAAAAGAGCAAACAGGTTCACCAAAACAACCCACCGTGAGTAGTAGTAACCCGGACAACTACACATCTAAAGGTCAGAGACAAGAAACTGTAACTTTCAGGAATTCCACAAAGGAAACACTCTACCTGCTAAACTGGAGAAACTTAACACATATGGAGTTACTAGAGTTAACAATACTTACAACCAATACTCATGATCCCCACATGGACATGTACATGTCTGGGTCTACAAGGACCCGAATTTTATGTCTATCAGTTCACTCAGTTCATTTTAAGCGTGTCTTGCGTGTTGTCTTGTCTTGCTTTAGTAGCAAGAGTCCAAACTTCTTTTGTGTAGGAGGGAATGGACTGTGTAAGAGAGAATGAACAGTGTAACTGCCCCACTAAAAACTTCTAAGCAGTTCTCAATGAATTAAAATAACAGCTAAATCCTATGTGCACAGGACTTCTTTACCTGACCAGACCTTGCAAACAAAGAGAAACTCTTTCCTTCCTCCCTCCCTCCCTCCCTCCCTCTCTCTCTCTCTCTGCTGGAAACTTTTTAATTGGAAACAGTCACACTTGTTGATTCTTGTCATTTCCTGTATTTTGAAGTCCTCTTCAGAAACTCTGCCTGCACCAGGTCGGCGGTCCTCAGCCCAGTTTTCTTCCAGCAGTGTCAGTGCTCCCCCGTCAAGCTGTCCTTAGCGCTCCTCCCAGCTCTCCCACCTCAGCTCACTGACTTACTTGCCTGCCCTCTTTCCTTGGTACTCACTTTGCCTGGTGCCTAGCGTAGCACCTTGTGCAATGAACTACCTAATTCTCCATGTATTTAACGGAATCAAATTGACAGGGAAATGGCAGATCTTTGGGCTAATATCAACTGTGATATTATAATTAGAATTAACTTTTCTGAGCCTGGATATCATGATCTATAAATCAGAAATTTGACTGTGATTCTTCTGGCAGGATGCTTGGGTTTCTAAAAATACTCTCCCCCTCCCCAAATGAAGTAGCATCCAGGAGAGAATTTAAGTATTTCCTCAATATCCATATCCAGAAATTACAGGCTGATAGATGGGAGCACGAGGGCAGAGCTGGGAAAGCATAGGCATCGGTTCGAGAAGATGTGGACGTGCGATTGTGCCTCCTGATTTTTAGAAAATGTGCATAGTGTTGCAATAAAGATTTAATTCTCATTTCATGATAACTGCGTCAACATTTGCTGTTCTCGCTATGTAAGTCTGTCAATCCTTGTGCAACACACTTTATTATATGCTTGAATTAACTGTCAGAGGACTGTCTTTTTCTCCGTTTTTAAAGTTGATTTGGTAAATCCTCCTCAGATGACTTCTAAGTCAAACTGGTGGGAAGAAAAATGAGACGAAGAAAACGAAGACATTTTTATTGTTAAAACAGGAAATAAATCTCTCCTTGATAGAGATGCTGTTAACATTCTGAGCCACATGGTCAAAGAAAGTTACGTTTCCTGTGCAGGATAAGAAACTGAAGGGTAATAAACAAGACTTTCTGCGGCTTCATTTTTCCAGCTGTTTGTGGAAAAACTTGACATTTAACAACATGTACTCGGCTGTTCGACAGCAAATGGGATTATCACATCTTTCCAGCCACTGTCCACGGGCAAATCTCACTCCATGGTACTGCCAGATGTCTTCTTGAGCCTGCAGTGAAGTTCCCTAGAGAGGAAATTTCAGATGCAGCAAAAATAAAGGGTAGGGGACATTTAACGCAATTGCAATAAAAAGCTCTTGCTCTTAAGTTTTCTAGGCTATATCTGACTTTTCTCATGTAAATGAGCAAAAAAGTTTTTTTTTTTTTTTTAAAGATCAGTGTGTCTCACATCTCAGTCATGTCTTCTATCCCTTGTTTCACAAAATATATCATCTTTAGCAAATAAAAGTAGTACCGTGCCATTGTCATTTGTATCATTGTTCTACATTCTCCCTCTTGGCAGGGAAGGTAGAAACAGAACGTCCTACTGGAAGAAGCAGGGAAATTAGCCATAGAGAGCCTGCTTAGAAACGGAGCCCCCCACTTCTCGCTGAAATGCTGAGACTTCTGAACAGTGCCATTGCTTAGCAACGGATTGGACCTGTCCTTTCAAGATGCAGGTGAATAGAAAGGTATAATGGGTGTTCAGTCAGAACTCTCACAGGTTCACCAGCCCTCTGCACATCTGGGTGGGTGGCATGGGTGACTCTGTCCTCATTCTTGTAACTCTTCGTGGTGCTGTGGATTGAGGCATCTATCAAGACAAGGAGCAGGCCTAATGGCCCAAATGAGGCCATTAGGAATAGCAATTATTAATTTGCCTAAGCCATCCCATGACTCTGCACCTCAGCCTCCCAACTTGTAAGGGAAGGCACTTGGAGTAGATTATTGTTTCTCAAAATTTTACCAGCATTGTCTTATCTGATGAAGATAATCCAATAATTTCTGAATCAGTAGATTTTAGAGATCATCTAGGCATCAGTACTTTAAAACAGTCTATCCTAGTGATTCTGATACAAGCCAAAAGTTGGGGTTGATTGAATTCCCCCTTTTTTCCCTAACTAAATGAGTACAAAATGATACCCTGGGCAGAAAAATAGAGAGAACAGATCCTTAGGAAAATCATACCATGAGTAAAACAGAAAACTGAAAATTTTATAAACCTCATTTTATTTAAACTTCTTATCACTAGAAGCACTTTGTCCCCCTGCAGGTTTCTGAAGTTGTTCCTTTTTCATTTCTTATGTACAACTACTGTATATGTAATGATAACAGTGGTCTATGTTTATACAGCCCATATCTATGTCAGAATTCTTCAAGATTTTTTATGAATGAGGTTAGACCTTATATAATTCTAAATCATAAGTATAATTTGTAATCCTATTTCATAGATGACAATATTAGGTCCCAAGACTTTAAATAGTTTATTCAAGATCCTGCAGATAGTAGTAAATGCTTGCAATCCAGCACCTATATTCATACTTAGCACTGTGCTGTTCTGAATCAAGGTTATTGGTATGGTTTTGCTATTTACATGATTTAGTGTCCTCCGGTTCTATTCTTCTTGTTTAACTCCTACCAGCAAATTTCTAATTAATGTTGATGCCAATTCTCCATAAATAACTTCAGAATTTATGGAGCACCTTAATTGTGAGAATTGGGCTACAATATGTTATGATAGCATTCTCTACATTCAAAGAATAGCAAACCCGTTTGGGAATTTACAGTTTTTTAATTTCTGATCTGAAACCATTTCTGCAAGCGGTTTGGACCATACCTGTGCTCACTTCAAGAGTGCAAATTTGTTACCAACTTTTACATGTTTAACCATACACTTTAAATTACAATGAATGAAAATCCTTTAAGTTCTGCTTATATTCTACCTATTATTCTACCTCAGCATATTCATTTCTGGTCATCTGACATAGCTATTATAGAAAACAGTGAAGATGTTACAGAAAAATGTGAAACTATACATAAATCTATATGTTTTTATCCACATCTTTGAAAATCCTATAAAAATTCACATTTACTAGGAAGTCTTAATTCAAACTAAGCAAGATGATTTCAATAGTTTTTTAACTCCCAAAAGCTATTTTCACATATGAGTGTAGATGTGTTTGAATACATTTTTATAGCAAACTCCCACATAGATAATATTTAGAATTTGTTATAGTGAAGGTTCTTTTAATTCAGTTCATATCTAGTTGAATCTGATATCATAAAACCAATCATGTGTCAAATGTAATTCTCAAAATGTTAAAAAAATATAATTCTTATTAAACTAAACAGTGACAACTTGTCAGCTTGTATTTAATTCATTAGTAGGGAACCAGTGATTTGTGAAAACTAATTCAAAAACAAAAGTAAAATACATAAAAAATTGTGCACATGTATCAAATCTATAACACTGTACATTAGCAATATGAACCATTTTATGTGTTCATGCATTGGTTTAAAAATAAATCCAATGAATAAAAAATAGCAATACAAACAAAACAGAATTTCATATAATTAATGAAATGGAAAGGAAAGCTAAGGTCAGATTTTTATATTAAAGTAAAAATAAACTGGCTCCTATATAAGTAACAATAAAGCCATAGACTTTATCTTTCCTATTATAAGAAATAAAGTCATCTTGTTTTATTGTTCTAAAATTTAACCTACATCATTATGCACTGAGCCTTAAACAATAGAAAATATTATTTTAAACACAGGATATCAAGATAGTTTGCTAGCCTGTATATAAGATCCATGAAAAATGCTCCAGAACAGTATTACACTTTTGCATAGTCAACCTTTTGCTTTAGTTTCAAATTTTGGATATTTTTGAATACGTACATTTTTATTTCATATTCTGTCCTGTATTCAGTAATTCGGTTCATTTTGTGTATCATGGATAATTTGAATGCTAAAAGTAGTTTCATTGAACAGTCTCTTCTCCTAGGATAACTTGAGATTAGTAGATCGTAGTATATCAGTGAGGTGAAACGAAAATCCATGAGTCCTTGAAAGAAGTTACTGTAGTTGCCCAAGAGATGAATGCAGGACAGGGTATGAGAAATACCAGACCACCATCTGTTGTCCGGACCATAATAAATGCTTAAACTCACAAGAAATGGTTCGTAAGCAAGGAAAGTCAGTAACTAGTACATAGGAGTTGGTGCATAAATATTAATGGAATAAAGAAATCCAAGTACAACCTTAAGCAGCTGACTCTGAAAGCTGTCTCATCTAGTCTAAATGTTTGTGTCCCTTTAAAATGTATATGATGAAATCTAATTACCCAGTGACAGTATTAGTACTTTGGGGAGACAATTAATTCACATGGGCAGAGTTCTCCCAAATGGAGTTACTTTTCTTATAAGAGGCTTCGTTATCCAACCTGCCTCTCTAATGAGCACCAAAATATATGTAGACGTGAGGAATAAGTTCTAGATTCTACAACACACTGGGTGACTGGAGTTGAGATCAGTGTTTTCAGTACCTTAGAAAGAACTACAAGAGAGCTTATGGGCTCCTAACACAAGACAACACATCCTTAAAGAAATCAAAATACTGTGATTACTGTTTTGATCACGAAACATTTTACACATGTGTCAGATGATCATCCTGTGTCTGCCCTCATATTGTGCCACTTAAAATCATAGAAAGGCTCCTTTGGACCACAGCTTCCACTATGTGAGGACAGAGCAGGCACCACCCTTGCTGACGCCACCTCGGCCTGCACCTGGACCGTGGACTTCACAGCCCCACAACCGTAGGAAGTAAGAACGTGCTCTTGAGAAACATCTGATTAATAGCATTTTGTTGCAGAGGTTGTTAAGAAGCCCAAATGGGCAAAGTCATTTATTCATCAGAAAAAAAAGTGAACACATGAACAGAAGATAGGATGTGCAGTCCTTTTATAAATACTCTGAGGAGGCCTGGGGTTTAGCTCAGTGGTTCCGCCTGCCTCGCAAGCGCAAGGACCCGAGTTCCATCCCAGCTACAAAATAAGTGAAAATAAAAACGAAAATATAAAAAACCCTGAGACGTGAGGCCACTTTTAGACCTGTCTTATGACCTGTCATCACATCTATCTTAAACTAAGAACTCCAGATGGAAAGAAATCTTCTAGTGTTTGCTTTGCCACTTAACTTTTGGATTCGCACTAGCTGTGCCCTCCGCCTGAAATACTTTTTTCCTTAATACAAAATGCTCATTCATGCCCTTCCCTTGAGTTTCTGCTCCAGCAGTTCCCCTCATAGGAGCTTTCCTGGCCGCCTCCTCTGAAATCGCAACCTTGTCCCAGGTTCTCTTTATCCTGCCTTGGTTTCCCTCCTAACTACACATTGTAACATCGGTATTAATTTGTTTTCAAGCTTTGTTTTTAGAGAATGTTAGATTCACAACAAAATTATTCGCAAGATACAGAGTTCTCTTCAAGAGTATCTTAAACTCAATATGCTCCCTGCATTCACCTGTAATATCACATAGGTCCATGCCTGAAGTTAGGATTTACTCTTGGTGTCATCATGTGGGCTTGAAGAAGTGTAGGGTGATGTGCCCCTGTCCTGTAGCACTCAGAACAGCACATAAAGAACAGATTTACTGCCTTAAAATTCCTCTGTGCTCTGCCTAGCCTCACCTCATTTTTGCCTAGCCCCTCACATAGGGTGATCTCTTTATTGTTGTGGGAACAAAAAACAACTTCCAGCATCATTATTTAACTCTTTGGCAAAAAAGTCAAATCTTCAGAACATAGAAATTATACTGCATCAAAACCTTTAATCTCTAAACACCTAATAAAAAAATGCTTGTTATAATGGAATACTGAGACTTGCTAAAATGTCAATGATTTATTGACTTTGGGAAATGGAAAAAGAAAAGAACTGATATACAGTGGTTGCAAATAGTATAGAAAACGTCAGCTAATTTTTTTTTACCAGAAATTGTTTTCTTATTTTAAAATGTTTTGTTTAATTGACCCACCCCCTTTGCTTTTTAGTGGAATGAGACCAAATCCATATGATGATTGATTGATATGTGTTCAGAAAGTTCATATCAGAATTTCTCTAATGTCAGAAAATCACTTAAAAAGTCCAATCTGCACAATCTGTATACACCTGCAGAGTCAAGCATGTCTGAGATGCTCCTGCTAATGTTTCCAGGAAACTAACTACCATGCCAGGTACATGACTTGTTGCCTGGCAACCTCAGGAGCCAAGCTCTAACTGCCTTCTGCAACAATTTATCTAACATTGGTCCATGGTTATTTTGGGAACACACCTCAGAACACTATGTCTTGGTGTCCATAATGAAAGCAAAGTTGAACCAGGAGACAATTTTCTAGAATATTCATAACACAATCTTATTGCTGTAATTACTTCCAAACTATTATACTTTTTAAATGAAGCCCTCAGATTTGAATGCATTTTTATCACAGTCAAATTATGATGATTTAATGGACATGAATAATCTACTTCTTTTTCAGGTTGACCTAGAGCACTAATTTTTTAAATTTTGGTTCAGAAACATGGGCAATTGTTGGAATTAGAAAACTATCTCTTTCAATAGCTGGCATCCCTTGGCCCTGGACTGTATGAGAAATCTAATTGCAGCTAGCAATTTGGCAATGGTTAGGAGAGCAGGCTGTATGTTAAGCACTTCACATCAAGTAATTTATGCAGTGATCAAGATCAGATGACATAGGTGCTACTATTTAATTAGACGAGAAAGGAAACTAGAGAGAAGAAGTAACTTTAAGAAATTTCACAAGGTCACCAGAAATGGTTAAGGTAGGGTTTGGGCTCATGCTGTCTGACACTAGTTTATATTTTCTTTAGGCCTGGGAGTTAACTCTGACTTCAGGAGGGATTTAAGAAATGCAGCGCTAACACATGGCTTCAAGGGATTTTTCTGGCATACCTCTAACCTGATAAACATTCATAATGGTCATAGATTATACAGTCAACTCTCTAATGTCAAAAGAACAGGAACAACGGTAACGACTTAAGTGATTTCTGTGACAACAAAAGTAGATTTCACTGAGTTAAGGCAGTGTCACTGCGAAGGGTCCATCTGGTTCTGTGGGAATAATGCCCAGGAATGGGACCCACCATCTCAGGACAGCCGTGATGATGAGAATGTGTCTCATGCTCATATAGTCTGCCCCACGCTTTGCCTTTTTTCCCTTGCTTGCAGGGTGTTTTTGTTTTTCTTGAGTGCGTATTTTCTTTTGTTTTGCACAAATAGATGTGACAGACACAGCAGCTAAAGTAGTTTGAATAGGAAAAAATAATGTGCCACATTGAAGCTAGGAAGACAGTATTTAAGGGCCCCCTGTGGTCTGTTTCAAACTTCCCAAGGGCAAGTGTAAACTACTTATTCTTCTAAACTCAGAAACCTTAGGACACACGTTGTTCAATCAAAGGGCAGGTTCGTATTCACTGAGGTCACATACGCCAGAGCACAAAGTCAGGAAATTCACTTGCCATTGGGCACGAAGAACTACTGATGCTAAGGGCCTGGACATCTAAGTCCTGGACATATGTGGGCCTGCAAAATGTGAAGCTGGAGGGTCATGAGAAGGTAGCAGGGAACCCGAACAAAGTAATTTGTTGAACTTCAATTTCTTCTGATATTGAACTAAGGTGTTTTTGGTTTGTTTCGTTTCACCTTTTATTGTGTTGGGGTTTGAATCCAGGGTCTAGTGCATGCTAGGCAAGTGCTCTCAACTGAGCTGCACCACTAGTCCAGGTTAAGATTCTTACTACAAATAACACAGGTAGGCTAGTCTTCATCCTAACAGTCTACTGGCTATAGTGCTCAGGCAAACACCACAAATATTTTCCAGAGTGTTTTGATATTGTCCACAATTTCATGGCTGCTTTGCTTTCTTCTTTTTTTAGTGTACTGCTACAATAACCAGGGCTCTCGTATGGCCCATTTTGTACATGGTTACACTTTAAAGACACCACAGTCTAGCAACAGTAATTAAGAAACAATTCTAGCCTTTAGTTGGAGCTTTCAATGAACTTTAATGAAGATCCAATTCTTAACCCACAGCAGGCATTGTCAACAATAATTCTTTATTTCTCTGCAATTCTCACACAAACTGCAGGTGCCTTGAGCCTCCCATTAGGTAATTACTTTCCACTCTCCCCGAAACACCCAAGACATCCTGTCTGTGCGCCGTCCTGGCTCTCCTCCCTTCCTAGCACCCTGCAGTTGTCCTACTCCCCGAGAGTGGATGTTTACGTTTATTCTCCAACCTACCAGCAGTGCCAAGTTGTTTTCCAAAGGTGGAAAGAAACCACTGCCCTCCCTGCTTCAGTCTCCCTCAATCAGCAACAATGAACATCTACTGAGTGTTTTCAGAATCATATTTCTAGGACCAGGGAAATTACCTCAGTGGTTCCGCCACCTGAGTTCAATCCTCAATACAAAAAAAAAAAAAAATCATATCTCTAATTGCACTCAACTTGTCTCAGGAGAAATTCTTACAGAAATTTCTCAAGGATGAATTCTAGCAAACAAAATTCATCTTATTATTATATGCATATAAAGTAATACATTCGATAAGATAGCTGAGGATATGGTCAAGGTTTATTCAAGGTGATTTGTTTACCTGTACTGTGAACTATTATCAGTAGATAATATAACCCAAATATCTAAGGGAAAAATATTTTCTTCATGCTGCACCTCTTGAGTAACACCTCCTGTAGCTCCTTGACTTTGGAGCCCTTTAATTATCCAAATGGTCAGTGAATATTTCGCAATCTATATGTCTCACTAAGCCTTCACTTTATTTGTGTCTCCATTAAAAAAGTAAAGAGATTAACTTCTATCATTACTGCTTGAAATCTTTCTTAAAAGATCATAGGTAATTTGTAAGTGAGTTAAATGACCTTTTTATTTTATTTGATTGCCAGAACTAATCTAGTAATACATTAACACACTTTTAGTAAGCAAGGAAATCATTCCAGCTTGATATCACAAACTTGGGTGTTAAGAAACCACAGTTTTACAGGCAATGATTCTTTCATTAGACCTATTTGTATATAACATATTTGAGATATTTAGACTTCTGTGGAAATTGACTCAATTAAGGCCATTTTTGATCACTGAAAACATGTGATTTGACCTCAGGGTGGAAGAGTTCTGTGTTTCCAAACACTCCTATCCACTGCGTGTCTGATGTCACAAAAATCACATGTAATATCTGCTATACTTTTTAAGCTATTGATACTATAACACTTCGTCATGTCCATCTTATAACATTTTGTTTGTTTGTTTTTAGCTTCTCCCTATTTTTGACGTTGGGATTCATCATTTTAAATCACCTGTCACTGAAAAATGGTGCTTGACACACAGCATCATTTCTCCAGTTCAGACAGGCTTCAGATGCTAACAGTGCCCACCCTGTCCTCCTGTTGATACTGGGTACAAGGATCTAGCTTAGGCCCAAAATACTTAAACTCTGTGCAAGACTTCATGGTTGATTGAGTACTTTTAAATTCTTCCCATTAATATCAAGCATATCTAGAAGGGAATTTTATAGAAATGTAAATTTTGTTTATAGAAACATAAATTGTGCACACAGTCATTTAGCTCAATTATAAGAACAAAGAGGTTATTTGAGGCAAATAGAATGATATTCAATAATGCTTATTACATTTAGCATCTAAAAATCTTTCACCTATATTTCTTGAGCTGACTGTCATCCCATTTGAACTCCAAAATTTGTAGGGCCATCAAATAGCATCTCATCATATTCTCTATTTTAGCATAATGTTTCACTTAAAACCCCTTAAAGGATAGATGCCTTTGTTTTTCTGAGCATTTTTCATATGGCTTTTATCAATGAAAAGCCAATTTTGCACTTAGGAAAATCATAATCATGTTAATAAAGATAATAATTTAAAAGGATGATTGCTGGGAAAAGGATGGTTGTGATCACACATAATCACCACCCAGCTAATACAAATTATTCTCTTTGGACGATGCAGGCATTGAGGGGTGGGCAGATGTTTCAGAAGTCTGGGTATAAAGTATGAAGCCTAGCAGAGGTCAGACCATATTGTTCTTAAAGACCAATAGCCTCTGCAAGTAGCACGCAATAACCAAAATGCCTTTTAACTCAATCGCTTAAGATAGTGGTTCACAGGAATAATCAATATTTTACCCATTAACCCTAATTGTGATTCAAATTGTTCTATCAATTCTAAACCCAGAATTACTATCCAATCATTATACAATTATTCGGCAAACTGGAAATACCCAAAGATGAATATTATTCTTCCCTAATGGAAGTGCATGAAATTCTGCACTAACAGGTTGAAGCTAAAGAGAATATAACTCCAAAACCGAGTAGATGATTTCAGTAGGATCGAGGCGCTCCACACACACACACACACACACACACACACACACACACATTTATGCTTTACACATGCACACACACGATTTCCTAACATTACAAAAAACTTCATATTTATAAAAAAGCTTTCCCATTAACAAAAATTCAATCTGAAAGATCCAAGAGTGAGAGAGGATGTGTGTGTATTCTACCACCTCCGTGTCAAGTCAGGACTTGCTTTCTGCACTTCTTCACCCTTCAGAGAAACAGGGCCATGGTACAGGATTTGAGTTATCTTTCCTGCAGAAGGGACTTATGCACCTCACCTCAAAGCTACTAGAAGGATCCCTGGTACTGAGGCCCAGGACCCAGCTGTTACGCAGGCTCTGTGATGTCTGGTGGAGAAATTATGACCTGCAACATCTGAGGGATGATAGGGGCTCAACCAAAGATTTGCGTGAACTGAACACTCCTGACTCCTAATATTTAAAGCGAGATAACTAAGTAAAAACTCTCTCCAAGCTGTTTGACAGCCTTATGAATATGCAGATAAGAAACCAAAGACAGATTTCCAGTAGTCTGTAGTAAATACATCAGCACAAATGTGCAGCCAAAGCAGAGGATTTAAATCCATACAGTGTTTTCTTCTAAGTACAACACTTAGAGGCACGTTTTATTATAATGCACTGAATCTATTGAGCATTCAAATCAGTTGATAGCATTTCTAAATCACAGTTATTTTGGCATTTCTTATTGAAAGCAATAGAAGAGCAACCACAAGTAATAAATTTGTTTGTGAAAAGCAGCTGTGCTCGTGGTGGTTGTACATTGTTGTAAGTAGGACAAAATTATGCAATAAATTCACAGATGTATTGCCTTTATTGTCGGCAATGGCTAGCTTTTTCCTGTTTATGCGCAGCACATTCATACATGGAATTGCCTCCCTTTGAATCATCACTGCATGGGGATATACTTTAAGCTCCATCTACTGCAGGACAAGGTTCAAGCTATCTGAACGTATGACATGTCTTGACAAACTCTGGATTTGTTGCAGGCAGTTTCCTCAATGTTTTGACAAACAAATCCAGGAAAACCATTCATATTAAATGCGTATCTCTGCCTGAAGAACTCACAATTACTCTCCTCTCCCTGAATGGCACTGGGGAGAGGGACAGGTGTCTCTATTACTCCTGATAAATTGGGCAAAGAGTTTATTTAATTATTTATCATTGAGCGTAATGGGAAAGAACATTTCTTAGTTTTGGATTTAATGAGCTTGACTAACATATTCATAACCACATTTCTGTTCAGGAGGCCTTTGACTTCCTGTCTTTCCACCCAGAGCTGAATAGCTATACAATTATACTTTATGTATTCTGTAACTTGTGCAAACTACACAAAATGATCATTTCGTTATCTTTCAAATATGAAAAAAATAGAGAATTTAATACAAACAAAGGAAAAATCTGTTTCTAAGGAGAAAAGACAGAAGTGGAAATTTCATGTATTTGTAGTTGCAGGAAAGAGCAATTGTTTTTGGTATTTATTACTGTATCTCTACAAAGGAGAAAGAAAAAGAATAAAGTGAATAGGTGTCCAGAGCCCTAGTTACGTCTATTCAGGCGAGCATGGGGTCAGATGTTCTGAATTTGTAGGAGTCTTTGCAGCTTGATCTACCAAGGTAGGTTGTAACCCCGCGAGAGTGATTTAATCCCTGGACTGAAGCTGCTATGAGAGGCATCCAGGAGGCAGAGCTTGAAACAAAAACTAAACTTGTTTCTTTGGTGGAAATTAAAAATCTTTTTCTGCCCCCCCCAATTCTTAACTTTTCTCATCATCGCTATCTTTTTGCTCACCGCGACGCAGCGATCCGAAAATATTCTATCAAATAAATGATAGAACAATAGGTCAAAGTATTGGCTACAGATGAGTCCAAGTCCAGAGGGGCGTCCTTTCCTCAGCCAAGTGCTCCCACCTCTGCCTCTCTTCATGTCGACCCCATACCTGCTCCTACACTGTCCTCTCAGGCGCTCACATCGCTGGAATCAGTGCTGACGGGAGGAAGTGCAGAGCTCCATTTCAGAGCTACCTGGACTGCCGCTGCAGCCTCGCCACAGCTTGGATCTCTGCTTGAGCTTCCTTCACAGACAGATATTCACAGCAGCACAATTCAGGAGAGTCAACTGCTGGAAGCAGCCCATGTGCCGAGCAACGGATGTGTGGATAAAGAAAACGTGGCCTGCGTACATAATGGAGGACTGCTCAGTTACGAGGAAGGGTCTGTGCTAGCATCTACAGGAAAATAGATACGCATGGAAAACACAATAATAGTAAGTGAGATGAATCAGACACCCAACCTTAAACGCCGCACGGCTTCTCTCGTTTGAGTAAGGCAAAGCACGAATTAAGAGCAAAATGAAAGTCTGATAAAAGGAAACAGGGAAAGAGATGTTTTGCAAACAGGAAGGGGTCCAAGAAACGGAGGGTAATGATTTGGGGAAGGGAAGGGAAAGTAGAATTGTTTAAGATGCGTCATGTACATGTACCAAATACCCACAAGGTATGTAAACATTCTACCGCATGTCGTAAATACGAACCAACAACATTTCCCAGGGATCCTGGGAATTTCGGGAGATGCACAAGCCCACCTGTTCCGGTGTTTCTCTCGGATAATTAATTGCTCGTGCAGGGTCTGAAGATCAGCAACAGGAGTGATAAGCAAGAGATTGTGGGCTGCAAACTGTCATCACCGAGTGTGACCAGACTCCTAAGATGGTAGCCCCACCTCTAAGCAAGGTGAAAACAGAGAGAGGAAAGAAAGCCATGCATCTTACAGCTGGGATCCCAATGCTGTGTGCAGGATCGGTCAGTGCTCCCAGGACTGGCAAAGACGCATACTAATTTGGTAGAAATGGGACTTACTATTTACCCTAAAATTACGTGGCATTAAAGTAGCCTATATCACAAATTACCAGCCTGGACTAAATATCTTGGAGGGAGAAAACACTGATGATGGGAAACTCTAACATCCGTTCCCCTTTCTATGTTGTATCCTCTGAACTCCTGGAATGGTAAGGAATTGTAAAGGAGATGTTGTTTTGAGATTCATTCTTGCCATTTTGCTCAGACTGGCCTCAAATTCCCGAGCTCAGGCAATTCTCTTGTTTCAGCCTTCTGAGTCGCTGGGACTACAGGCATCCACTGACGGCTGGGTTGATTTTTTTTTTTTTAACTGGAAATATTGAATGTTTGGAAATTGCTCTGCCAAGGGTCTTCAATCAAATCTATAATAGAATTATGAAAGGAGGGATGTGGAAGTGAATTCCTATTTCCAAATTAATCTAATAAGTACTTACCACCTTTTGGCTCTCATATATGGATTAGGCTTTTATAATACATGGCACTTTAAGTCATTGTAGGAAAGGATTTTGGGAAATATTCTCTCTAATATTTTATTTAAAAGTGATTGACTCTTCATGAGTCTGACACACTCTTTGATTTCCAGTTTCCTTTCCCTATAAACATTGATGAATTGATATTGCACATTCGTAGTAACACATTATATTAATCACTGTTTTTCTCAAACACTTCCCTAACCTCTCTTTACATTTGACATCACAATCTCTCTTTCATCTCCAATTCCTTAAGGGAAATTGGAACTCAGAAAATCTGAACATGTTCTCTCAGCTCATCTGTGGAAAAACAGGAAACTAGAAGCCTGTTTTAGGAACAAAGGCGATTAAGGTCTGTTCACACCAATGAAACATGAAATATAATTAGAGCTAAGACAATGTCCACAAATGCCACTGATGTGGGAGAAGACAGATTTCCCAGGTCCCCTGATTCAACCAGTTGTCAACACTGAACTGTAGAGACAGGCACTGTGCCACCTGGGGTCTACACCAAATTCCACTCTGAGCTTGGCCATTTTTCTTTATCCATTCACCAGCCAATCAGATACAGAGAAGACAGAGGGGCTTGTCCAAGGCTAGGGGAGTTGGGACAGCCCGAGACAGAAGTTGGTGCTGACCTCAGAATCCCTCCACTTGGAGAAGAACTTCCCAAGAGGTGTTCTTGACTACTAGATTGTACTGTGAGCCAGGGTATATTATTTTAAGTAAACCACTGAGATTTTAAGGATATTATAGAAGTGAATGAACTCAGGGATATGCCAATATCGAATCAAAAGTAATTATATCTATGAGTTACTCTCAGAAGAAAGAATATTAGTTATACCATTTATTCACATTGTTACTCCCTGATTTATTAAAATGCCTTCACGCATTATATAATGGGAAAATTAACCCTGAGTGACAAAGTATTGAGATTCAAATATGCCTTGAGGATTGCTTCTACTTTTTTAAATTCAAAACATCCAGTTGAAAAACAACAGTAACAGGAAAACATTCTCTTTTCATTGCAGAGCAAAGTACATCATTTAGTTGTACTGAAAGAGGGGGTGATCTAGAGCTCTTTCTAAGCCTGTTAGGATAGAAATTTAGCAGGAAATTATGGCACAGATACATGAGGTATAAATACCAAAGGCAGGGATTAATTATGTCTGAGAGGTATTTCCTGAAAAGCTGTTAATCCATTGTTTTTATCTGTTGTCATAGCAACCACTAGAGATGAGTGGATTGCCAATAATAATCAAAGGAGAGTGGAGTTAGGTCATGAACTCTCATAATTTGCAAATGTAAAACCTCCAAATGGGAAGTGAAAAACTCTAGTGCTGAGACCAGCAAGAGGCTTAAATGAGGAGAACAGGTCTCATTGACAGAATGCAGCTGGCAATATGTCAGCATGTGCAAGACCTGGTAACTTCCCTTTTCTCAGAAGCTGTACTGCACCATAATGTTACATAAATGTTATTGTCCCTAGAGCCACAGAATTTGCTCTGTGCTCTCGTAATCATAAAAATTAGCATTTAATAGCTTCATGAGAGATAAATTTGTCAGCTGGGTACAATGACTCAAGCGTGTAGCTCCAGCTACTGAGGGGTGGCTGAGGCAGGAGGATCACAAGTTCAAGACTAGCTTCTGCAACTTAACCTTTTCTCCTAATTAAATAAAAAGGCTTGAGATATAGGTCAGTAATAGAGTGTTTGCCTAACCTGATGTGCAAGATGCTAAATGCCATCCCCACTACCACAACAAAAGCAATATGTTTAACTGAACACTAAAGATCAAACATCTTTTTAATTCTGATTTTTAAATTAGACCATTTTAAAATACAGTATTTGGATAGATCAACACACAGGAAACAATGCAAGGATAAGGCACAGATGGGGTAGGGACTGGAGTGGGATGAACACTCCTCAGAGAAAGTATGTGTTAGGAATCTCCTGCAAAGGTAGGAGAGGTGAGGACAAGGCAAAATAATAAAGAAGGCAGTGTTGCAAGAACAGATCCATTGAATTGTATAAACAAAGATATGAAGGACTTTATTTTTAGCAATGAAAAGGTAAGAGCTTTCTCACTGTGCCTGGGTAATCTAGGTGGGAAGCAGGCTGCAAGGCACAAATGAGCAAGGAGAATAAAACACGAGCAGAATCAAAAACTGCATCCAAGTTCATTCTTCTTAAGGGCTACTTTGTAAAAAATTGATCTTATTGGTACATTAAAGGTATACAATATAATGACATTCATTGTTGGAAATGTGCATCTTTACACAATCTATCTTGGTTCTTAGTTTCTCTAGTGTGAGAAAATGAAAAAGTAAATAAGGACTAAAAGGTATAATAGATAATTTGAAATATGAAGAAAAGGGGCAAACTAATTTCTTCCTTTTTTTTGCTTATAACACTTTAAGTATTTGCGAAGTATCTCACATTCTGTATTATTTTGAACAGTTTCTTCGCATTCCACTGTATTTCTTTTTTTGTTCTTTATTTTCACTTTAAGTTTCTCATACCAGAGAGACAATGTGATATTTACAAACACATGTTTAATTGATTTTACTTAAAATATGTTCTCCAGGTGTACCCATTTACCTACAAATTTCTCATGTTTGTCCTTCTTTACTGCTGAGTAGTACTTCATTATATAAAATAACCACATCATTTTTATTCATTCATCAGTTGATGGGCATTTTGGTTGTTTCCTAAATTCAGCTATTATAAATTGTGCTGGTATGAACATGGGTGCACATATATCACTGTTTTATGATGCTTTTAATTCCTTTAAGAAGATACCCAGCTGGGTAATAGCTGCATCAAGTGGAAATTTTAGTCCTAATTGTTTGAGGAATCTTCAAAAACAAAAAAGGCTAATAATGTAGACTTAAAGTATATAAAAACAATGATCTAACTCCTATTACTTTATGTGTATATAGAAACAGAGTGCAGGAATTTTCAGTGTCATCTAAAGCAATGTAATAATTATATTTATAACACACTATGAAAGTATTATAAGTACATTACTGTACTAGTATAAGTGAATTGTAATACAGACTATGCAACTGCTATAATGTATTAATATTATAAATATTATGTAATTAACATAGCTGATATATATGATATGCCATTCAGTATGTATTATTATAATGCACCTATAATGTAAAATATCTATAATATACTTGTAATATAATATGCCTACAAAACAGTACTGGTAGTATATTTTCTAACAATAATATGTATAAATATATCATATAATACACACACATCGTATACATTTAGTAATGCATATTGTATTTATAAAGTACATTTTGTAATATATAATATATTTCTGTAATATATGTGAAGAATTAAAATTAAGAATATTATGGAATCTAATATAAATACAGTCTGCCAAAAAGTCATACACATCTTAGAAAAGAAAAATTAGTATGATTTTTTAGAAAGAAAACATCTTCTGGTACTGGAGGGGTACCAGAGGATGCTGCCTATCACAGAAAACCTCCTCTGCTGCTGACCCTAAGAGAAGAATCAAAAATGCAGGTATAGCAATCTCAATGACCAAGATTATCCAAGCAATTGTTCACCATGCTAAGAAATATCTGGAAGCTAATGGCTGCACATTTTCACTCTTCTAAATGCCTAGACTTACTCAGTCCCAAAGGTAACTGGGGATATAGTAAGGTCACTTTGCTTAGTCCTGTGCTTCTGAGGTTAGCTCAGACCCAGAGCACCTGAGCAGTTGAGCACAGAGTGTCAGTTCCAGTGGGATTAATACAGTTTCAAAGGAAGGGGTCTGGAGTCACACATGTGTAAATACCGAATAGTTTCTTTGGCGTGAAAAAATATAATTGAAAATAAGATCCTAATGGTATAATTGACAATATGAAATAGGAAGAAAAGGGCTAAAGGTGTAGGGGACGTGGGAAGGGTAGGGGAAAGGGAATAAAGGAAAAAAAATATGAAAAAACAAAAAAATGGAAATAAAGTTTTTGTAAATAGGGGAGGGAGGAGGGGGTGAAGGGAGGGCAGGGACAAGGGGAAAAAATGAGAACCAAGACCTGTCATGTAAAGGTTCAAGGTCCCAATGATGAATGTAACTATACCGTATGCCTAAGATGTACCAAATAACTCAAGGAGAAAATAAAAGAAAAAAGGGAAATAAAGTGTTTGTAAATGAGGAGGGGAGGAGGGGGTGAAGGGAGGGCAGGGACAAGGGGAAAAAATGAGAACCAAGACCTGTCATGTAAAGGTTCAAGGTCCCAATGATGAATGTAACTATACCGTATGCCTAAGATGTACCAAATAACTCAATGAGAAAATAAAATAAATAAATAAATAAATAAATAAATAAATAAATAAATAAAGCGGTCTGGGAAGTTGGGCTTTAAACAGCATTCAGATAACTTTCATGATCATGAAAGATTACTAAATGCAAATAAATGCTTACTTTTCTGGAATATTCAAGCACAATGCAATATGATTTTAATGATCCTAGAATTTCTAATTTGTCAGTAACTAAATATTATAGCAGTTTTTTCTTTATGACAAAAATAAGAAAGAAGAGCTCACAATAATATGTGAAATTTGGATCGGACTCTAGAGTTTTCTTAATAATGTTTCATGAAGGGTGCCTTAAGAAAAAACTTTTTTACCTATTGCTGTACCTAATATCACTTCTGTCCCCTGGATGTCATTTCTCCTTGTGTTACCTTCAAAGAAGAAAGGATCACCCTGAGATCATAGATTAAATTCATTTTATTTTAACAAAACTGTAACTATCTTCATGGCTTACTTAAAATGATAGTCTTTATTAAATTAACATTTATTTGGTAATAAAGTGTGCTAAAAGGAATGCTCCCTTTCCTGTACATGTGAGCTGTGGGAATCAAGGGCAGTGTTTGTGTCCTTTGTCCTGACTGCTACATCGAGTGTGGCCCCACACTAAGGGGTCAGCTGTGCTGGATCTGTACCCAGAAAACATTCACTCTGTGGTCTCCATTGAAGTGTTGCCTCGTCATGCCCTTAACAGTCTGACTTATTAGCAACTGGTTGCTAGAAACACAGGTTTTACAAACATTGGCGTACGTATGCTTATATGGAAATATGTTTTTTATGTATCTTGGGTGAAAATCAAAGCATAGCATGAATGGCCAGGTCAGTAGCAGCTGTCTATTAATTTATTAAGAACTTGCCAAGCTTTTCTAGAACAATTTATCTTTCCACAAGTAGCTCATAAAGCCCCAGTATACCCTCGCCCACATCCTATTGTTTCCCCAGACTGGTGTATAAACATAAATAATGAAGAGTTCATCTGCATAGATTTGCCTTCTCTTTCTCGTGTAATAATTAAATATTTTTTCTATCAAAATGTCATTTACTTTTAGTATGTTGGTCCAAAGTGTAAATAGGAGGCGTTAGGACTAACACGTATGCTGTCTCATTGTGAATTCATGGACATTTATTTTTCAATTTAGACTGTAATCAAATGCAACTTACTTCAATTGTTTTGTCCTGTTTGGGAAACTGGAGGTTCTTGCAGGTGGTTCCTGTGCTTTTTTTGTTGTGGTGGATGACACCTAGAGGTTCCTCAGAGCCACGTGTGTTTACAGGTGGCCCTTGGGGAGGTGACTGGATCATGGGAGCAAGATAATCATCACTGAATTAGTCTTCTGAGGGGCTTACAGCTGCCTTGCTGTTAGGAGGTGGGTCTAGCCAAAAGCATGGGTCACTGGGGCATCGCCCGGAAAGGCTTATTTCTTACCTCTCCCCCCTTCACTGGCTCTCTCCTTCCTGTCTTTCTTTCCACAAGTAACCCTGGTCCACCATGCACTTGTGCCATGTTGTTCTGTCTTGGGGCCTACAAACTACAGACAGAAACAACTACAAACTGTGAGCCAAAACGAAAGTCTCCTCCTTTCAGTTGTGGCCATGAGATACTGTGTCGGGGGCAAGAAAGTCACTAAGCGTTTGGTATAGCCATTGCATATGATTTGGGGTTTTTGTTGTTTTGCTTTGGGAACTTTCTTGCTTTCTGCAATGATAAGATGCCCCAAGTTCTACTCAGTGTTCTCTGCCCCAGACCTCTAATTAGCCATTTCTGCAAGGATGCTTGTTTTGTGTTTTATTGGGAAATGAAGTTAATAACTAAAATTAGAACATGAGATGTACACGCTGCTATTGGTATGACATTGCTTTCAGATCGCCTCAGCTACAGAGCAAAAAATGTGAATAGGAACATATGTATAGATACATACCTTTACATATTCCTGCATATAACCCTGTGTTTTAGAGTATATTCAGCACGCGTGTAAATGATGTTCCTCAATCTAATCCACTGCCACATCTGTCAGTCCAGGTTCCTCCTCTTGCATTTCTGCTAATTCCCACTGTAGCTTGAGAAGCCAGGCTCCTGCCTTCTGCTAAGCATTTCCTTGACTATTCAGTCCCAGCATGCATTTGAAGTAACATCAAAATTATTACCCCAAACCCTGGTGATCTGCTTTTAACTACTGAATTTTTGCCGATTCTATGTAGTATTGATGAGAGAAGTCTGACGTCTTAACCATCTAGAGTTTTCCAATTAAAAAACATGCTGCACTTCGCCATTTAAAAAGATTTTATAATTTTATGCAATGTAGTATGTATGCAGAGGTTTTATAAGTTTATCAGATTTATTTCTATCTCACACTTTATGGTTCTATTTCTTTTTTTTTTTTTCAGTTTATTTTGTGATTCTAAGGGTGGATCCTAGAGTCCAATACATGCTAGGCAAACATTCTGCTGTTGAATGATATCCCTAGCCATGTATGATGCTATTTTAAATTTATTTATAATTTAAAATGTTGATCTTATAGTGTGAATAAAAATGTTCTCTCTGATTTTTCTAGAAGAGTTTATATAAAATTCCTGTTATTTCATTATATGTTTGGAAAAAAACTGCTAGCAATGCCTTCTGAGTTGGTTGTGCCTTTGTGGGAAGATTTTTAATTACAAACTATTACTTTTAGCAAAATGGGTTATTTGGCTAGCTAACTGTTCTTAAGGAAATGTGTCTTAATTGTTCTGTAAATTTTATTTAATTTGTGAAATGCATTGCTTTAAACTATTTAAAATATACTTCCATGATTTTTTTATAAAATGTGTATAAAATGCCTATTCACATTTCATGTCTCGTTCCTGACATAGGTGATTTTGTCTTCTTCTTGTTTCGCAGAACTTATTACTCTAATGGTTTATTACTTTTATTGATCATCTCACATAACCATCTCTTAGTTTTATCAACTCACTTTATTGCTATCTTTTCATTGCCCTGATTTTTGTCTATAAAGTTATTTTCTGCTTACATTTCTTGTTTATTTTCTAAGGGAAAATGTTTACATAATTAATTTTAAATATTTCTGTCTTTATGTTCTTAATGTCATAAATTTTCTTTTAAATATTTTTAGTTTCATTTAAATACTTTTTTTATAATTATTATTCTGTACTCAGAGATTTCATTAATCATGCAGTGTTGCCTCATATACATAATATATCTTCATTTTTTCTTCCTCTTCCTCTCTGTCCCTCAGGCCTCCCTCCATCTGTGGATCTTCCTCACTTTTTCACAAAACCTACCTCCCTACTTCTTGTTACCTATCTTTTATTTTGATCTTTATTTATATGTTGGATTTGTCATATAAGAGAAGCCGTGTGATATTTAAGCTTGTGTGTCTGATTTGTTTTGACTGACATTATAGTCTCAAAGTGCATCCTTTTTACTACAAACGACTCTGGTTTATCCTTATTTATGGCAGTGGTACTTCATTGCAAACAAATGCCACATTGTCTTCAAACATTCATCTGTTGATGGACACATGGGCCAATTCAAAGTTTAGCTATTATAAAGCAAGGTGCTTTAAGCATAACTAAGCATATATCATTTTAAAATGAAGTTTTTAACATTTTTGGGAAGATACCAAGCAGGGGAATAGTTGGGTCCAATCAAATTTCTAGGTTTCAGTTTTGAGGAACATCCATAGTGATTACCATACTGGTTTTATTAGTTTATACTCCTACCAACAATGTTGAAAAGTTCCTTTTTTCCGCAGTCTCACTAGCATTTATTATTTGATTTCTTAATGAATAATAGCTATTCTTTCCACAGTAAAATGGAATCTCAGTGTTGTTTTAATTTTAATTTGCATTTTTCTCATGGCCAGAGATGCTGAACATTTTTCATGTAATTATTGGCCATTAATGCTTCTTATTTTGAGAAGTCTATGTGCTTCTCAGTAGCTCATTTCTTGATTGAGTCTTTTATTGTGGAGGGTTCTAATGTATTTTAGTTCTTTATATTAATTCTAGATAATAATTCTCTTTCCAAGGAACAGCTGGCCAATTTTTCTCCCTTTCTGTAGCTTGTCTCTTCACTAAGTTGTTTCCTTTGCTGTGCAGAAAATTTTTAATCTGATATGGTCCTATTTGTTGATTCTTGGCTTTATTTTTTTCTGCAGTTGGGGTTCTGTTCAAAAAGTCCTTGTCTAATTCTGTGCCCTCAAGAGCTTTATCTATTTTATTTTCTCTTAGGATTGTCCTTGTTTTAACATTTAGATCTTTTAATCCACTTTGATTTTAATTTAGTGTGTGGTGATAGATATGGGTCTAGATTCAATGATCTGTGTGTGCATAGCCAGTTTCCCCAGCACCTTTTATTAAAGAGGCTGCTTTTTTTACAGTTCACGTTTCTGGCTCCTTGTCAAAGATCAGGTATTTAATGTACCTGGAGTTGTTTCTGAATCTTTAATTTTTGTTTCTTCGACACACATGACTGTCTTTTGCCAATACCATCCTGTTTTTATCATTCTAGATTTGTAATATAACTTGAAACCTGGGATTATGATGCTTCCTGCTTTGCCTTTAAGACAAGGCCCTCTAAGTTGCATAGTTTGACCTCAAACTTTAAATACTTCTGCCTCATCCTCAAAAGTAGCTGGATTTGCAAGCATGTGCCACTGCACCTGGCTTAAGCAAACACAACTTTTAAATCAGAGCAACTACAACTTATTCTCCATTAAAATTCTTTAGAGGTCTCCCGAAATCCAAAGATAATAAATTCCTTCCTCGAGGCTTCTCCAAAACTCAAACTGTATAACAGTCATAAGAAATTAATGTGTTATAACTATTATGTATGTATTCAGGGTCCATAATTAAAAAATGCTTAAATATTTGCAGATGAAATTACAGTTACTAATTCTCAGAATCCTTTGCAGTACTTAGCACAATATATTTGCATTTATTAGATAACAAATAAGAGTTTTAAAAAATAAATTAGTCTTAGACATCAGTTTAGTCTCTGAAAAGATTTACCACCACATGAAGAGGGCACTTATTCTAAATTTGGTGGTAACACAGTACATTTAATAGTCTGTGGTCAGAAGAAAGAAACATACCAGTTACTCTAGCAAAGGTCGTTTAAAATGAAAAATTTTTGCCCAGATATCAGAAACGTTGTTAATTCACAAGGTATCACACCAGGCTGGGGATTTAGCTCAGTGATTCCAGCACTACCTCGCAAGCGCTAGGGCCCGAGTTCGATCTCTGATACCACCCCCTAAAAAAAAATTAGGTATCACACAATTCATAACTAAAAGAAGCAGGTATAATGCTACAGATTAGAGGAAGTCGAAAAGACTGGAATTTTTCAAACGTAGAATAATAGCCACAGATTTCTGGAGCTTCACAACCGTCTGAGGAAGAGGAGGCCCTGCTCAGCAGGTGCCTGTCTTGACTGGGAGAGGTGCCATGCTGTGGGTAAGGGGGATCCTTCTGGAGAGGCCGCCAGCTGACCAGCATTGATGTGCCAGTGGGAGTCCTGAGGAAGCTCGATCTTCCAATATCATTTTTAAAAAGTAGAATTATTTGCTGCTAATACGTACATTGTCCTTGCTGGAAGGGAGAAATACTGCTGGAATGACATTAGAAATTGTAGGGGGAAAAACGCAATGAATAGAAAGAAATGTGCTTTTTCTCCTACAATTAATTCGCTTTTCTGTGTCCTTATTGTCAGGGCCAAAAAGAAAGCACCTGGAAAAAGTAAAACATTGATTGGCATAGTCCTAGCCTCAGAAATAGAAAGTAGAATCTAGAAGATTTTAAAACAGAAATGTTGCCATAATTACTAACATATACATGGGCGCGCACACCCACACCCACACACACACACACACCCTTAGCTCCAAATGTTGACTGCTTTCTTAGAAAGGAAGCCAATGGAATGTACACTAAGGAATTTAAAATGAACAAGATATGTGGATAGCTTGTGGAGTTTGATGATATTTTAGAAATAGCCCTATTATACTGCAATGCCAACATGCATATGTTAGGAAGGACAGATATGAAAACACTGATTTTCCCAGAAAGATCCTTTGCAATTAAAAAATTAAATTTATTAACAGATTAATTTAAGATGCACTTCATCGATAACCTTTGGCTTACCAATTGAAATTTTAAATGGTTTTATAATATTTTTTTGAGTTTTTTTAACATTGAAAATATCTTGTTTATTTGATAGCATTATTTTAATTTGCTGCTTGTGTATCCCTAAGTGTTTATTGCAGCTATCCTTTGGATATTTTCTCATACAAATGGTCTACCAAGAGGAACAAGTGTATTACAAAAAATCCCTCTGAAGCTTGCCCAGAAATCCTCTGGTAGGAAAGAAAATGTATGCACTAGAATGTATTTCTTCTGAAATGAATTCCTAAGATTTGTCAGTAGCATTGGGGGAATTGTGTTGGGTACCACTCTAAGTCAGGAAGATTTGTAAACCAGGAAGCTAAGGATGCTATTAGATTAAAATATGTATCTTGTAACTTCTGTGTTTTCTATATCAATTCAAGTGGACCAGGGAAATATGTTGTAGTATAATTAAGTGTTCAGATTAAATTTATACATCATTTTGTCTTTCAAAGAGAGACAGAGAGAAAGAAATATAAATATTTTGTTTTTCTCGCAGTATTTATTTTTTTTAGTACCAGTTTATAGTACATAATGTTTGCATCCTTTGTGCAGAGTTGCTACATGTGTACAAAGCATCTTAATCCCTGTTTCATCACCTTTCCCTCTTCTCCTACACCCTCCTCCATCCTTGACTCTTTCTTTTACAAAAATCTACCCATCTACTTTTTATTATCTACCATCCATTGTGTAGTTTATGTATAATTTAGGTTTCTGATATAAAAGAAACCATGTGATATTTAAACTTCTGTATTTGATTTGTTTCTCTTAATATTATGGTTTCAAAGTGCATCCATTTTCCCCCATATGACTCACATTTATATTTCTTTATGGCAGAAAAGTAGTCCATTGTATGTACATAGTACATTTCCTTTATTCATTCATCTGATGATGAGCATATGGACTGCTTCCAAGATTTAGCTGCTATGACCTGTGCTGCTATTAACATGGGAATGCATGTAGTAATGTAATATGATGTCTTTACGTCTTTCAAGAAGATTTCTAGACAGGGAAGAACTGGGTCACATCAAATTTCTAGTTTTATTTTTGCAGAACCTCCCTACTGATTTCCATGTGATTGTACTAGTTCACATTCCCCATAATAATACAGAAGACTTCATTTTTCCCATAAGCCTCACCACCAGCATTTGTTATTACTTGATTTTTTGGTGATAGTGATTCTTTCTGTATAAGATGCACTTCTGTAATGGCCAGCGAATTCTTCGTGCGTTTATTGGTCCTTCGCACTTCTTCTGTGATGTGTCTATTCATTTTGGTTGCTCATTTTTCATTGGGTCTTTTTTACATTCCTAATACTTTGAATTTTCTGTATATTCTAGATATTGGTTCTTTGTTTTTATTAAAATGAATACTTTTCTTCCCTTCAACACTTGCAAATGGAAAGCCTTTAAGAAGAAATCATTTTGCACACACTGAATCTTTTGTGATGATGTCAGAGAGTCTAAAACGTGGGGGGTTTGCCTTATAGTCTAAGTGCTCTGATGAAACTCTTAGTGCTTAGCAAGAGTATTGTGATAGGGGGCTGGGAATTTAGCTCAGTGGTTCTGCAGGGACCTGAGTTTGATCCCCAGTACCAAAAAAAAAAAAAAAAAAAAAAGTATGTGATAGAAGAAAGTATTCATTCAACCACAAAGTATTGCTTCAATGCCTACTATGACTTACTGAATCAGCTAATTTAAGACATCTTGCTTCTATTCCAAAAAAAGGAAAATTTTCATTTCTTTCTCCTTCCAGGTAGTCTTTATGACTAACTTATAGGAAGACCTATGGACTGGGAAGAATGCTAAGAATTTCACTTAGTAATCTAATCTTGTCTAATCAATTAACTTTGATTTGTTTTAAAATCAATGATGGTTCCCTCCATTTCTCCAATTGTTAGTCACAAGTTTTGCTCTTCACCTAGAACAAAACATTAATTTTTCCAGGCGACCATTTTAAGTTTTAGATGAGATATAAGCAAAAATGTGTAAGTCTTCTCAGTAATAATCAAGGAAACTGACATTGGTCTGAAAGTGTGGTTCTGTGATTTCATGTTTTTTTTCTTTCAGTCTTAAGCCTACATCTCCACCCACCATCTTTGATTCTGACCACAATCTTGAAGGAGAAATGCAGCCTCAGAAGACTGAGACAAATTGTCTAAAATACTCTGTACTAACCTTGCAACGACTGTACTGCAATCTACCTTTTATAACAAAAATTAAATTATGTTTTCTAAAAATCACTGGTATAGTGAGTGTTTTTCTTATATGTAGCTGAACCTCATACGACTGACGAACATAAAATTTTATAATTTTTCAATATTCTACAGCATTGTCAGGTGACTCTCATGATAACCTATTATGTATTTTGTAAAGAACAAGAAGAGAGAAGCTGGAAGGCTCTAAAAACAAAGAGTTGCTAAAACGATGAAAGATAATTATGCCGATTCAATCAGTACCTTTCTTAGGTGTGTACTGTGATACATTGTACCCCATTAGTATGTACAAGGATTAAATATTAATAAAAAATGTTAGTTATTCAGAATTTCTATTTTCCTTTCAAATAAGACTAAGATGTCATAATGCTTTATCTATTGCACTAAAAGCCCTGTTGGTTTTTAAAATGTTGTTAGAGATTTAATTCTATCATTTGTTGTTGTTTTTGAGACATGGAGCCCAGGCTGTCCTGGAAGCCACAGAGAGCTTCTTTCTGCAGCTTCCCAAGTGATGGGACTAAAGTCACGCAGCCCCACACCCGGGGTACCCTATCACTTTATAGCGAGCACACAAACACCTTTTAAATTTAGCATGTGCTGCTCACTTAGATGCACACACATGTATATATCCTGCTTCCTGTACCCACTATTGTTTCTTGGATGTCTACCTTCTTTCCTTGCTGCTTTTTTCTTCTGGCTTCTATATTGATTTAAAACTATTTTTATTACTTATATATATAAGAAAAATGTTTCTATGGCATGAGCTTTTGAAGGTATTGAACTGATATTGAATGAAAATGTTCTCTTCACAGTTTCTCTTAAACCTCTGAAAACCAGTTTATCTTTGTTAATCGATTGTTGCAATGAAATACTTGCGAATCTGCGGCTTAGTTGACTCAGTCTCTTTCTCTGCGACATCCCTCTTCCTGCTGGTGCTCTCCATTTCACACCAGTATTGGTAGGAATGAATTTGTCCTGACCTACCTTGATTCTTGGGGTTTCACTGCTTCTTTTCTGTAGGTGAGAGAGAGAGAGAGAGAGAGAGAGAGAGAGTGTGTGTGTGTGTGTGTGTGTTTGTGTGTGTGAATTTCATCTTCACTTCTGGAGTTCTCATTATTCTCTTTTTACTGGAGTTTCTTCAGTTTATATATTCTAAATTCATTCTTCAATATATATATATA
>NW_022900930.1:7036521-7062810 GCF_012274545.1 Fukomys damarensis | reverse complement strand
AACTCCTCATATATATTGAACTAACCCTTGTTTATGAAATCAGTGATGGCTCAAATTTCAATGATTTTTCTCAGGTTTATCACCTATGACAGCCCCATTTTAGAAGACTGCCCTTTGTACATGGAATTGTCTTTCAATCTTCCTCAGAAATTAGTTGTCTTTATAACAAAGAGTGTTATTCTGGAATTTTATTCCTTTCATTTACCTATTATTCTATCACTGTCTCAGTACATTGTTGTTATTATTTATTAAGCTGTAAAATACTGAAGTCCAGTTCAGCCCTCCAAGATTTGTTTTAAATTTTATTTTGAATTGATGTGTAATAATTGTACATATTTGTGTGTGCTGTGTGATGTCTTGATGCATATATAGTGTGTAATGATCAAATTTGAGTGGCATATCATCTCAAACATTTATTGTTTCTGTGTGCTGATGGCACTCAAAATCTCATTTATTTAGAAATATGTAGTACATTATTGCTAATTACAGTCACTTTATTGTGCCATAGAATACTTGAACTTATTCCTACTATTTGGTTTAACTTTCTACATATTACCTAACTTTTCTCTGGATTATCTTCTTTTTTACCTTTCTCAACTCTGGTAGCTGCTTTCCCCCTTTCTACTTGTAGAAGAACAATGTTTTTAGGCTGCACAGTTGAGTAAGATCAGGTGGAATTTGCCTTTCCATGCCTGATTGTTTCATTTAGCACAGTGGGTATACATCCAAAGGAAAAAAATTCAATATATTGAAAGGGTATCTACATCCCATGATTATTGCAGCACTATTCACAATAGCCACGATTTGGGATCAACCTGAATGTCTATTAACAGAAGAATGGATTTAGGATAAGTAGTATACAATGGAATGGTATTCACACATTTAAAAAAAAATGGAATCCTGCCATTTATAACACATACATTAGCCTGTAGGATATTTAAAAAAAAATCTATTTTGGGTATTCTCAGTACTTTCCCTTTATGTTGAACTTAGAGTGATTAAATCAATTTATACTTAAAATTCTGCTGAAATTTCAAAATTTCTTTGATTTTATAGATCAATTTGGAGAGAAGTCATTATAATAATATTGCTTATCCTGCCCCATAGGAACAAAATGTAGGTTTAAATTTTTAATTATCCTTTTAAAATTTTACCAGTATTTGAATAGTTTAGGTTGTAAGTTTTGCACACATTTTGTCATATTTATCCCCAAGCATTTCATATATTTGATGCTAATGTTCATAATATTTTACATTTCAATTTTGAATTGCTTAGTTTATAATGATATGACTGATTTGTTATATTTATCTCATGACTTACACATGTGTTCTGCTTACAAACTGATTTAATGGACCTATTTGTTGATTCCATACTACTTTTCACATACTCAGTTATGTGATTGGTGAATGAAGATCCATTTCCGTCTTCTTTTCTAACAAGGGTTGTTTTTCTTTTACTTATTACATTGCACTGACTGGGAGCCCTAGCAAACTAAACAGGAGCTGCAGGCTATACAACCCTTGTCCTATTCCTGATCTCAGGTGAACTGTACTCAATCCTTCATTACTAAGTATAATTTCCCTGTAAGTCTTTGGTAAACTTTCTTTATTGAATCGAAGTTTCTTTTTAATTCTTAGTTTGGTACTTTTTCTTTAATTCTGGAGTAAATGAGGAACTATTATGTATTTTCCTCACTCCTACTAAGATGATAATATACTTTAGATGAATTTAAAATATTAAACTATTGCACTCTCATCATTCTGTTAGTTTCCTGATGCTACTTACAGAAAGCAAACACACAGATATAATGCCTTATAACTGTGTAGACCAGAAATCCTAATTTCGTTGTGCAGACAGAATGAGAGTTCATTCTGAGGATCTAGGAAAATTTGATTTTCTTCTTTTGCTACTATAGAGATACCTAGGTGCTTTGGCTCAATGTTGCATCCTATGGCTTCAAAGCAAGCAGCACAGAACTTTCCAATCCCCCCTCCTGTCAATTATTCCTTCTTTTCTTTGCCCCTTTACTCTTCAAGATATATAAAATAGCAATAACAAATCTTTTACATTTCCACACTCATGGTGTACACTCCTTAGCTTATTTCCATACTCCTGTACTGTTCTCTTTCTGCCTAGAGGGTTTTCTTCAATATTTCCTATAGTGCACATGAGCCAATAATTGTTTCTTTTACACATGTATTTGAAAAGCTCTTCTTTTAACTTTTCAAGATTTTTTTGAATATAGATATGGCTCAACTTCATTTACTTCATTTTTGTTGTGTGTACTTTACTTTTATAATACTGTCTTCTGACCTTTCAGTCTGAAAAAGAAATCTTTAGTCATCTTTGGTCATATGTCACTATGGTCTTTCATCTCTGGATGTTTTTAAGGTTTTTCCCTTGGTCGCTTGTCTTGAGTCATATTTGATGTGCATTTTTGAGATTTTTCTCATTTATTATGCTACTGAATCACTGAGCTTCTTGAACTTGTTGATCTTTAGTTTAAATAAATTTTGAAAAAATGACAATTATTTCTCAAATAATTTTTATCTTGTGTTTGGAACTCTCACAATGATTTCAATTGTGCGTAAATGGAGAATTCGAAGTGGCCTTGGGTGTCCCTGATAAGTTTGTCAGTGTCTTGTGATCTCTTGTTACTCTGTGTTTCATTCTGAGTGGTTTATATTGCTACAACTTCAAGTGCTCATCTTAAAAGATAAAGTTTATACTATCTAATTATCTATTAATCCCATTCAATAGATTTTTTTTATCTTACATGTTTTAGTTTTCACCACTTTTTTTTAAATTAGGGTCTTTTAAAAATGCCTTCTATGTCATTATTTTAAAATTTTACAAAATCACATAGGATAAAATAATAATTGTTCTGATGTATTTTTCTGCTAGTTCTAGCATCAGTATAAATTCTGAATCAGTTTTGTGATATTGGCTTTTTCTTTCTCTTCATTGTAAGCTATTTTCTTTTTTGCACATTTCATACATTTTGATTCATAACATACTTCGCGGATTTGACTTTCTAAAAATAAGTCTCTAGTATTCTTTTAATTATTCTTGAACTTTGTTCTTGAATTAGGTGGAGTTTGATTCATTCGTGTCTGATTAAGGAAGCATTATTCATGTTCCATTTTTGACACATCACTGCAGTAAAACCTTTTGAGTGCTGTACTCAGTGGCCACACATTAGGGCACTCTCCACGATGGCAGAGGGGACAGGTAGCACACCCTGGACAGTGCACACATCATGTGTGGATCCCCTCTAATGCTTTCGGATGATTCCTTCCTTAGTCTTGAACGTTTTCCTTGCATGCATCCATAAATGCTGACTAGAGTTTGTTTCATCCCCAAGAGGAGTTCTAAGCAGTCTTTGGAGTTCTTTCCGCGTAGCTTTCTCTTCTCTGGTACTGGGTCATGTGATCTCTTAGTGTTTTTTGTCTCCCCTGGTTTTCAGTTTTGTCTCAATTTAGTGAATCCACTAGGCTTTGCCTAAATTTTCCCCTCTTTGTGCGACAATCTGGCAACAACATGAGGTGCAGGGGAATAATTGTAGAGTTCAGTTCATTTTTTTCTCCCTCCTTTTCTCCTAGGGAGAAAGCGTGTATATTCACATGTTATTTGAAGTAGGAAGGAAGGAGGCTAAAACTAAGAGATTTCTGTTTAACAGTGGTTAAGTATGACTATAAAAACACTTTCTACTATTTTACCTGATTAATTTTTTTTTACAAAATATGCATGTCAGAATTGTCCCGCTCTACTCCTGTCCTATCCCTAAGAGCTATTTATTAGGGTATCACCCTTTTGAGTTGATGAGATATAACAAGATCCATTTCCAGTTTTACATATGTGATGCTAGTCCAGAAGGTCATATTGATCATTCACACAAAGATCTTACAAACTTTCACTCCCTCATCATTTTCCCACTGGCACTTTATAAATATCTATGAGGTAGAGTTTGATGCTTCGATGCCTGTATCTTGTTCACATCAGGATAATTATATCCATCATCTCATGCATTTAGAATGTCTTTATGGTGAGAACTTTCAAAAAGCCCCATTGTGTTTTCAAATGCACAATGCCTTATTGTTAATTGCATTCATCCTACTATGTAATAGAACACTGGCACTTTTAAGGATTTGCTCTTAGAGCTGGAATAAAAATTGTATTATATCCTTTAGAAGCTTGATCTATAATCCTGCAAGCTGTGATCCAAAACAAGAACAAAAGAAGACCACACTGTCACATGGCATGCATTTCTCCACCCACCTTAATCAGCCTCACTGCTTTCTGAACTCTTAAGGGTACAGGTACCAGTCATTAGTCAATGTCATCCTACGTTGCAGGATACTTTTCTGGCTTTTTGCAATACTCTAGAAAAAGGGGGTAAAAAGCCAAATCCAGAATTTTCCTCATTTTTTAAATTAAAAAATTGTTCTCAGCCAGGTGAATTTTTCAGAATTGAAGATAAAGCCATGTTTTAATACCACAGTCTAATAACTCCAAGTGCCTAGATAAACATACCAGCAGCATAGCTCTATTGAAATTCCAGGAAATTAACATTTTCGTGAAGGATCTGAGGCAGTGTACAATTTCTGAAGGTCAGGCATCACCTAGAATGTGTAAATAGAGGAGTGAAAACTTTAGCTTCATTAGTTCTTCATTGAGGATCTTTATTTCAATCCCCAAAGAAAATGTATTTTTTAATAATTGTGATATTACTGACCTTTTCCAGCAGCCTTTTGATTGATTATGTGACCTTTCAGTCTACTGTAGCATTATGTGTCATCAGCCTCTGTCTTGGACACCAGTTTAACTCAGCAGAAGCAAAGCATAGAGTTGACCTACAGAATAAGAAGAATAAAACGTTTGGGATATTGGGAATGCCTGTGTTCCAGAAGAGATAAAAAAGTAATTAACTATTGATCAAGGAAAAGCACCAAGAACATAAAAAGACAAGAGAATAGGTTTTACTTTCCCTGTGGAATCCTAGTTACTCTGGTAACCATATCCCAATTTTAGCTTGTCGATCCCAGGTTTAAATTCGGAAAAGAGAAGGAATTTTATTTTTTTAATTGTTTGACATTTTTATGTTGGGAAATTATTATTTAACACATAGCGTTTGGGAGGCTAGAAAATATGAAGCATAAAATTCATAAAAGCTGAATAACAAAAATGTTTTGTAGAATATTAGCTATTGCTGGGAAAAGGACTGATTGAAGTAAGTTCAAACATTTTTAGAATAGTTATAATAAGCTAAAAGAAATATCTCAAGGTATTTAGAGTCTAATGTCTTCTCATATTAAACAAAGCAAAGAAAAAATAAGAAGAGTAATTTTTTTTATACCTTCAAGATGATAAAATTTACTCTTTTCTTTTTCTCTTATATCTTCTATACCATGTGGAAATCAATTACAAGCAATTGTCCCTTAACTGAGGTAATTTCAAACAGGAAATAATTTCAAAAGTACAAATTATTTGTAAGATAGAGATATCCATGCACTGAATAACTTTTCCTGTTGAAACTCTTCTACCCTAAATAATGCCAAGGCCCCTCAGTAATAACAACCGGAATTGTGTAGCAGATGCAATTAGGGGCAGAAAGACAGCAAGCACGTAAAGTGCTTCTTTTGTGAATATTATCTCTTTCCCTTATGTTAAAGATCATTCCATGTTTTAAAATCAAGATTTTTATTTTATATGAGGTATTCAAAAAATTTAGCACTCTCATCTGGTGATACCTTCCCAGTATTTCTTGGGAAATTTATATATGTTTACCTAATTCTTTAAAAAGTTAATTAAAAATAAGGAAATGGGAAAACATGATTGTCTTATGAGCATTAAAGCTAAAATACCAAAGGAAAGCAAAGAAAAAAAAAAATATTGGGAAGCGAAGCAAAAGGTTTAGGCCAACACTTCTAGAAAGCAGGAAGGAAGAAGTTTGAAAAGAAGCGATCACGGTGTACTCAGCTCCCCTAATCATGCTTATTCTATCGTCAATTTGTACCCCAGACATTTCTCCTGCTACAGACCTATTCATCTTGAAAATTAAATATAGAGACTTTATTTTTGCAAAGAAATACTATCACATTGTCTGAATGACAAGTAAAAATATTCACTGGCATTTTCTAATTATTAATCTTTACTGTAAGGCATGGCTTGTTGTGGTGGTTTGATTTTTTCCACTTTGGACTTTTACAATGCTGTGGATCAAATCCAGGACTAGATCATCTTTCTACCGCTGACAACACTCACACCCCAAGGTATGGTTCTTCTTGAACACACCAAGAGAAGTAGACAGGGAAGATGTTGACATGATTGATCCAAAACAGTATTAGCAAATCATAGATCCATAGATAGGCAAAACAAAAATCAAGGCAAGAACCCAAAATTGTCAAAAAATTATGTTACAATTTTGTCCTAATCACAATGTAGAGGTGTTTTGGATACACTCAGTCATTCAGTTAATTTCATTGTAAATTAAAAGACTATTTTCCATATATAGAATGTTGGTAAGATCAAAACTACAGGCCAAAACAATCAATGCTTTGATATTTTCAAATTTCATTTTAAGAATAATGATTTTTATAGTGTTAAATTTCAAGTTTAAAAATAATTTTAATGACTTTTTAATCTCTCAGTGACTTCTATTATTTTAACATCGCTATCAGGCGTAAATCATCTTCACATGGTATTCAAGTTCATAATCTCTTCAGGATGTACTGGCTTATAACAGAAAATAAATCATACTTCCATTAATACAGTTTATCCCAACAGGAAAATATTCCAATGCTTTCTACCACAGAAAAGCATTAATCCTGTTTTATTTTGGTCATACAATATGCTAACAACATTATAAAATAAAGTATTTTTGGAGAAATCCTTGAAATTTTGCTTTCTTTTTTTTTTTTAATCCCAAGGATCAATACTTATCAGATAACCTCAAACATACAGAGATTTTAATCATAATTTATTATTTTTAAATAAATTTCATGAGTTTCTCACTTGTGCTTTTAGTTGCAGTGTCCTAGACGACTTTTGTCTTGAATTTTCCTCCTAACACGTATTTTTCTAGTGTGCGTGCAAACCTTGCTTACTATAGCTACACAGCTGGCGTGAGATCCTAGCTCAGCTGCGAAGAGTTGTCTGGAATCTCCAGAACTTCCAGCACAGGCATACTTTTTCCTATCTTTATATTGTGCTATCCTATGTAAGTTCTGAGTTCTGCAAATGCCGCCAGTGACAAAAAGCTGAAGAGAAGTGTCAATACAGTGACAGAATTTGGGATGTGAAACTGAAAAAAAGTAGAGAAAAAGAACACAGATCCCAAGTTTCTGATGCTGTGGAACCTTGGATTCAGCTGAGGGTTAGACCAGTTGAGCTTCTTATTTTGTAAAGTCTCATAGTAAATGTCTCTTGCCCATTCTTCTGTTCTTAAAGCTTGAGTTGGACTTCTGTTGCCTGCAGAAAGTTGGAACTGCTTTCATTTGCATGAGTGTCCCACAGCGCTCCTTAAGGAGAGTCTCTGTCTCTAAGGTGACAAAGGACGAGCCGGTGGGGGCCTTCAGATCATCGTGGCTGTGTTTGCGCACATGGGCCTCAGGCTCTGGTCTCCTTGGTTCCTGTTCGTGATGTGAGCCCCATGTCTGAAATGTGTTTTTATCATCATGTGCCCTGCAACAGGGGACCAAGCCATGGGTGTACCAAACTGATCTAAATCAACTTTGTGTTTCCATCCAAGAACTGAAGGATTTATAGTTTATAAACAATCTTTTTCTAAATTAATAAACTTTTGGCAGTATATTATTAAATAATTTCAATTGTTTCACGGAGTTTTACTAATAAGTCATGATTTTCCTAGATTGATTTTAGCAGTAGTATAATTTTAGCAGTAATATAGGAAATGTTACTTGTATGGCAAAGGTTTGTGTACAAGTTTTATTGAACAAAGCCAACTGCTTTTTACACTGAAAATAAAAAATTGCCTTATCTTTTTCTATGCTAAACGGTTTTGTACTTGTTCGTATTTAGTAGGTAAAGAAGCATTTCATTTGGAGCTTCAGATTTCACATTTTTGCTGGTGATTATGACATGATTTACTAAATTTTCCTTATTTTTTTCTATTTTATAGGAAGGATAAAAAGTTAATTATCCCCCCATTCATGACCAGTTATAGCCACTGTCGCCACCAAGCACTTTCTTGTTTTCCTCACACGTTTACTCATATTCCCCATTACTTCCTGCTCATTTTCATATGGTTATTATGTATGTTTTTTATCTTTATTGTTTATTGGTACATTTTAGGTATATAATACATTTGATCATCAGGATCTTATACCTTTACATGACAGATCTTGGTTTTGGAGGGTTGGGGAACGGGGAAAAATATGTAACGTTTTCCTTGCATGTGTGTCTCCCTCACAGCTCCCTAGTGACTTCTTTCTTGGGTGCTGAAATGATCTCTGTAGCTTCTCGATCCCAGCAGCATGCTCAGGCATCCTCTACCAGGGGCAGCCACCTCGATGCATGTCCACACTACAAGAGTTCCCTTACCTTGATGTAAACAAATCTGCAAATGAGAACCAAGACCTGTCATGTAAAGGTACAAGATCTCAGTGATGAATGTAACTGTACTGTATACCTAACATGTACCAATAAACTCAATGAGAAAACAAAACAAAACAAACAAATACACCAAATCTACAAAATTTCTTCCTCCTGTTCCTGTCCATAGCACTTTCTATCTGTTCTAGTTCTCCTCTCTCTCTCTCTCTCTCTCTCTCTCTCTCTCTCTCTCTCTCTCTCTCTCTCTCTCTCCCTCTCTCTCCCTCTCTCTCTCTCTCCCTCCCTATTGGTCTCTATGTATCTCTTTCCCTCCCTTTTTTTCGTAGTTTATGTTTCTGAGATCTCACTTAACTATTTCTGTAACACTATCGAGAAAATATTATAAATTTTTGCAACATTTATTTCAAAGTTTGTGTGTTATGTGGTGTTGTATAGAGCTGGATTGTATTTTTTAAAAATTTTTTCAGCTTTAATTGAGTTTATTGGTACATAAGGTCTATTATACCATCCATCCCTCCACAATGATTGGCAGAACCCACTTAACATAAATTATACGTAACCAAAAAATCACATTTGCTCTGGGTTTCCATTCCTTCCTTTATCTAATTATTTTATTTTCAAATATTACAGTGTTTTCATTAATAAGTGAGTTTGGTAAATTCTGATATTTTTGTGGCAATTTATTCTCCTTTATTATTGTTCTTTTACAGAGATGTTGATTACAAATTCTCATGCTTTGACATTGATTTTGGAGTATTTTCTCTATATTCTTTAAAGAAAGTTGCACCAAAATTTTAATTTTTAGTTCCATTATATATCAGATGATTAGAGAAAAATTTTACATCCTCCTAAATGTTCTTCTCATATAGAACATGCACATTATCACCTCCTATATCTTTTATTAATCTTTTTAAATTATGCATGCAAAAGTCTTTTTATGTCAATTATTATATCCTTTATGAGCCTTGCTGAATTCATATTTTGAATAAATATTTGTATTATATTTTATAGATTTCTGTTATAGTAAAATTCTGTAAGTTGACTTGTCATTCTTAATTATCTTATTGATCAAATACTTTTATTGTCTCTTCCTTTTAATAAATATATGTATTTACCATTTCAGTTGTTTGTGAGATATGCCATGCCATGTTTCAGAATCAAAGTTTCTGTTTGAGCTGAGTGGTGTCAGGGCCTCCAGGATGATGTTAAGCAGCTGAGACAGTCCCGGGTGCAAGCATTTTTTCCTAAATTAGAAGAAATTCATGTTTTGCATTTCTGTAAGTAGATTGTAAATTTTGGAAGGTAGCTTTAATGTAGACCATGTCATATTTTTCTCCTCTTCCTTATTAAAAGTTATTAACAAAACTTTTAGGTATGTATCTGTATCATGTTTTTTTCTTCATTTTGAATGTAAAAGCTGGGCTCTTTCTATATATAATGAATTAATATTTTGGTTTTCCATTTTTTCACATGTATTCTTCCACAGCTGGGTAAACCCTTTATATAATGAGAACTTGAAAACTACATTTTGCATTCATGGAGTAAACATCTTGTGTATCATGTACGTATCTGTGCTCAGAATGAAATAAACTCTTAGTGTTTTAAGTGTTCCATGGCCTATATATTTGTATAATAAGAATTACACTAACCTCATAGAATGAGTGAGCTAGTTTATTCTTTTCTTTTTGCACCCTTTTTGAAAACGATATCAATGGATTATGTCCTTTGAAATTTATTTATATCAGTAGAATTATATAAATTATTTTGCTCACATTTTTTGGCTTTGGAAATTGGGTGTTTTTCATTAGCATCTATGTCTTTTTGACACACTCCATCATCATATAAGTGTATTTGTGCACACACATGCACTTTCATGTATGCTTTGAGCATTTTCATAGATTATGGCACTTACAAGAGGTAAATATTAATATTACATGTTCTCTGCCTGAGTCCTAGAATGAGACTTAAAAAATGCTTGACTTGCATTTGTTTTAATAGAAGAATATTAGAAATCAAAATATGAATGCATGATATACCCATTATACTTGACATGCTGGTGCTTTCTGACTCCACTGAGAGAGCAGAGAAATGTGTGTACATAAATATGTGTGTTAAATCTGTGCATACATATGTGTACATAAATATATGTATTCATGCTATTTCTGTGGGCAGCCATCTGAATTTTATTAAATAGTTCATACTGATTTATTTGACTCTAAGCCAATTGAAAATGTCATGCCAGCCTTCCCAACTTTTTTATATATAATCCTGCACTCCAACATCCATAAGCCTGACTTTTATCATCTGCCATTCACTTAATTATTTTTTCACTTATATATGTATAGAAGAATCAGAATTCTTTATCCATATCTTTGTGGGAAATCACATCACCAGCTAGAAAACAGTGCTTTTACACAATTTCTTTGCTGATGTAGATTCCACTCATTTCCTAAATTATTAACATCAGGGCCAGGGATTTAGCTCAGTGGTTCTGCTGCCTGCCTCGCAAGTGCAAGTTCTCAAATTCAATTCCTGGTACTCCCCCCAAAAAAACTAAATTACTAACATCAGAAGTTTCTCCCATAATTAGCACCATTCTCAGTGTTTTCTCATGAATTTGTAATCCAGTATTGCTGGATCACATCTACATCCCATCGTGGGATCTGCTACAAAGTAATTATCCTTAACTCACATTTAAGGATCATACTTCCTTGGGCAAAGTTACAGAGGTAAAACAAATTCATAATGTCATATATCCACCAGTAGGGGGCGCACAGGTCAGTTTCACATCTGATGTAATTATTTGTGTTTCACCAGTATATGCTTGGAATCATCTCACAAAGTCTTGGCGATGGTGGATTGTTTTACTCTCTACATAATATTGGCTTTGTAGAATGTCATATAATTGATTGCAAGCAATTTATACCCTCTCTGATTCTGTTCTTTCACTCATTGATTTATTTTTAACATCCATTCATACTTTTTTTTTTTTTTTTTGGTGAGATAAATCAGTTTTCCTTCCTTAAGTAAATAATATTGTACTCTATGGATCGACCATAGATAATTCATTATGTACTGAACTATAATCTTGGTAGTTTCCAGGATAGAGGGAACACGAATGAAGTTGCTGCAAGCATGGTTTGCAGACTTTTGTACGAACAATCATTTTCAAAACAGTTACGTAAATACCTAAGGGAACAACTGTTTGAATTACATGGAAAGATTTAGTTTCTTATGAAATAATCAAATAGGTTGCACCAAAGCTTCCCATTTGCATTCCCATCAGCAAGGAATGGGAGCTACTGTTGATCATTTGTACCAAGATTTTCTTCTGCTCAATTTTTAAACATTAGCCAGTGTCATACTTTTGTAGTTCTAATTCATGGCTGTTTTAATTCGTAAAACCCTACTAACGCCAAATATGGAACATCTTATATATTTGTTATTTTTACATTTTCTTGACTGAGTTGTATTATTTCAGATTTTTAACTGGCCTTGTTGTTTTATTAAATTACAGGTTCTTTCTGTGTGTTGGATATAAATTCTTTATCTCCTATATTTTACAAATATTTTTTCATCCATGCCTTCACTTTTCATTTACTTAACTGTGTTTCAAAGAACAGAAACTTTTCACTTATCAGTGAAACTAACACTAACCTGCCAAATTTGTTTTTCAGAATCATAGCTTTGATACTATATCTAAAAATTGAACACTAAGTCAACGGTCATATATTTTTTTCACTGACTTTTCCTCTAGCATTTTAATAAGATTGTGTCTTACATTTCTGTCTAACATTCACTTTATTAACTTCTACAGTACAGAATTCATGTCTATGTTCATGTTTTGTATGCATTATTCTAATTGTTTTATCATCATTTTGTGAAAAAAAAACTATTTTATATTGAATTTGCTTGTTTCTATGTCAAGAAACAATTCACCATGTCTGAGCACATTGATTTCTGGGTTCTGTATCCTATTCTATTAATTATTCCTTTACTGGTACAGCACTTTTTTGTATTAAAACTTGAAATTAGGTAGTGAGTGTCCTACTACGAATATTTTTCTTTCAATATTATATTGACTAGATTTTTCCTCTTTCCACATACATTTGAGAAACATCTGCAAAATAGACATTTTATTGGGATTGTGTAAAGACTATATAGGTCATTTTGATAGAAGAGCAACTCATCAGTACTGAATATTCCTATCTATAAATACATAATATTACTCCATTCATTTAAATCTTTTCTTTCATTACATTTTACACTTTTCCTTACCATAAGTGTATATGTGTTAAATTTATACCTGTTTTCACTTAATGATTTAAAAAATTATTCAAACCATAATTTTTCAATGTATAATACAGAAAAACAGTTAAGGTTTTAATATTAATCTTATATTTCTAAATTTTCTGTATAGTCACTTTCAGGAGGATTTTGGTTTTTTGGGGGGGATTTTCTGTGTAAGATATTCACATCATCTGAATTAAGGAGTTTTATTTTTTTCTATCATATATATGAAAGACAGTTAAGTAAATGAAAAGTGAAGTCATGGATGGAAAAGTAATAGTAAAATATAGGAGATAAAGAATTTATATCCAACACACAGGAAGAGCCTGTAATTTAATAAATATGTATATGCATGTATGTTTATGTATAAATATCTATTTTTTAATTTGTCTCCTAGTTACAACTCCACTATGGTAAAAGAGAACATATTTGTTTCTTACCTTAGGATAAGACATATAGTTTGTTATCATTAAGTTTAATGTTATCTATAGACTTTTATAGCTGTTCCTTAATGAGTTGAAGAATTTCCTTTTTATTTGTAGTTTGATGAAAGTTTTTGTCATGAGTGAGCATTGGAGTTTTTCTATTTTCACTTTTGCATCTACTTACAGGACTGTAACTTGTTTTTGTTTGTCCAGTTGATAGCCTCACCTACCCATTTGATTTTGGTGCGCAATCCTTTCTATAATCAGAGTCAATTTATTAATATTTTGTTGAGGAATTTGCATCTATAGAATATAGTATTTCTATCTTGTTGGGATCAAGCAATGCTTGCCTTATAGAATGATTTAGAAAGTGTGACCCTCTGTTTCTGCTTTCTTGAAAAGATAGTGGATAATTCATATGCTTTCTTCATTGAGTGATAGAATTCAGGAGTGAAACCAAATTGATCATGTCATTTCATTCTGGGGACATTACTAATTACTGATTCAATTTCTTCTAGAGATATTGGTACAATTGTATTTTTTTCCTTGTGTGACTTTGTCTATTTGTATCTTTCAAGAAGTTTTTCTCTTTCATCTAAATGATAAAATTTGAAAACACAGAGTTGTTCATAGTATTCTTTATTACCTTTTGAACATCCATGTAATCAGAGGTTTTCATCTTAATTTGTATCTTCACTGATTTTTCTTGTTAGTCTGACTTTTACAATGATATTAACCTTTTAGGTCAAGCACAAGGGTCACAAATTTAAGGCATGTCTCCACTTTTTGTGTTTATTAATTTTCTCTATTATCCTGTTTTCAATTGCATTGATTTTTTGCTCTAATTTTCATCATTTCTTATCTTGTACTCACTGTAGACTTCAATCTCTCTTCTTCCTCTACATACCTAAGATTGAATCTTAGGTTAATTATTTTAGACATATTTTTATCTAATATATACGTTTACTTCTGTAATTTTCCCCTAGGATATCTGCTTTCATTGAATCCCTCAAATTTTTTATAAACACACACACACACACACACACACACACACACACACACACACACACACACACATATATATATATTCATGTTGTTATGAATTTTTAAACTATTGAAAACTCATCCCATTTGTCTATTGGAAGTAGGTTGATCAATTTCTAAGGTTTCAGGATATTTCATCTATTTTTTCTAGTTGAACTCCACTACAATCTCAACTCCATAGGGTTACATATGATTTACAATTAATTTTATGTATGTTAACATGACAGGGTAAAGGGATGCCCAAATAATGGGTTGAACATTATTTCTTGCCGCGGTGGTGAGAGTGATTCTGTGAAGGAGTAGAGTTTGTATTTGTGAATTATGTAAAGCAGATGTCCCTGCCCAGTGTGGTTACCTATCATCCAACTCACCCGAATAGAACAAACAGGGCAGAGCAAGGTCTGATTTACTCTCTGACGGACCTCAGTCTTCTGTCCTCTGTGCTTTGGATTCACGGGTCTGCAGACTCAAAGTGGAATCCATACCTTTTCTCTCCAGCTCTCATGCCAAGTAACTTTAAGTGTGCCACCAGCTTTCTTGGTCTCTGCTTTTAAGAGATGATCATGGACTTGCACGTAGCCTCTGTAATCATTTACGTGGATATCATGTGAAATATTGAACAGCTCTTCCTCCTTTCCTTTTCCTCTCCTTCACCCTCTTCCTTCCTGTAAGTTATAGAGATATGATAATGATAATGATGATGATGATAGTTAGATAGAGACAGATCCCTTAACATATTCATCAGAATTGTTCCAAGTTTACTAAAATAACCATTCTAACATAAGATTGTTCCTAATGAGATAATTGACAAGGTGAAGTAGGAAGAAAAAGGCTAAAAGTGTAGAGAACGTGCGAAGGATAGGGGAAAGGGAATAAGGGAAAAGAAAAAATATGAGACAATGAACAAATGGAAATGAAGTGTTTGTAAATGGGGAGGGGAAGAGGGGGTGAAGGGAGGGCAGGGACAAGGGAAGGAAATGAGAACCAAGACCTGTCATGTAAAGATACAAGATCCCAATAATGAATGTAACAGTACTGTATACCAAAAATGTACCAATAAACTCAATAAAAATAAATAAATAAATAAATAAATAAAGAGACTGTCATTAATGCTTACTCTTTTCAGATCTCTATATTGTTGCCTGCATTTTGCAAGGCTTGTGATTTTATGGTGAAAGTCAGTCTGGTATATCATGTAATAGGAACTGAGATAAATAGGTCTTTAATGTGAATTCGTTTTAATCTATGACTTATACAAGGCTTAATATTTGCTATGGCTGTAGAATCCAGAGGATTCTGCACGTTTGACCTTGGGCTTCCATGGGGGTGGGTCCTTTCAAGAGCCTACCTTTTGAACTTCTTTCAACTGCATGATCCACCAGTAAGTGATACTGTTCCCAATTGGTTGAGGGTTCTCTTGCTCAATTCCCATGGATATCATGAATTGGCAAAATACAGCTCTGTTTGCCATCTGTTGCCACCAGGTGGTGCCAGATAACGCTGAATGCCAATGGCTGACACATCCAGCTGGTGGTCACTGCTGCTGCTGGCTATCACTATCCAGTTTGGGCTTGCTCACATGCCCTAGGTTAACTCTGCCAGGTACTAATCTCTGTTGCTAATCTTTATTGGCTGCTGATCTCTGGAGCTTTGCAGAGCTAGGAGCCTCTAAAGTTTATAGTTCTTTCCTTTGAAATGACTGCTCTGTCCACACTATCTTCAGTAGATTTACCTAACCTTCCGAGCCCACATTACTGGAAAAATAAATCAGGAGCAGATTTACAGGCCCACCAAAGCGAGTCTTTATTTTAACCGGACCTGTGCTGTAGCGTGGAGAGAACCCTCAGAGCATAACCCCAGGAGGGTTGGAGGAGTCTTATGGGTACAGAAGCTGCAGCCCTGTGATTTATCCAAGTAGGTCTGAAGCTCCAGAGCAGGCCTCAATATCACAGCAAGGATTCAGTGAGGAGGTGGGGTCTGACAGATAGCTGTCTTGTCTCTGGGAAAAGTGGTTGGCCTGAAACCCAGAAATCTTCAGTAGGGCTAGCTAATTTGGGTTTGGGGTCAGGATACAGAGGGTGTTAACAATGGCCCTGGAACCCCCAACTCCTTGACCTTAATCTGCACAGGACCCCACTGCCTTTCTTCAAAGGGGCAACAGCTGCATCTGAAACAGCTGGACTGGCGGAGTCGTACTACAGCTACTCACGTCCACGAGTCCTGGGGAAAAGTGGCTGCTCACCAACCAGAAGCAAGCTGCCCTGTCCCCTGGGCAGGGAAGTGAGGGGAAGTGAAGGGCAGCGAAGGGGAAGCATCTGGAAGCCACTGGCCAAGCCACAGCCTTCGCTGGCCTGGAGCAAAATGGGGGAGTGGATGAGGCCCTTCTCACTCTTAGAACCCGGGATCCCTGCAGAGCTCTGGCGGGGTGTGGGGGAATGCACCACCCACTAATTTATGGTGATATCTCAGTCTTTAGGAATATGCTCTTTGATTTGGGCCTCTCAGTATTTCTTCAGTGGTGTTGCTTTCCTCCCCTTCAGTGATGGGAAGCCTGGACACTGAGAATCCCCATCTGGTATGTGGCTCTGCTAATGTCTTTTCCAAGAGAATATGACTTAAGCATGGCCTTTCCTCTCCTGCCAGGGCCAGAGGGGATCTTTCTTAGTATTTCAATGTGGGACTCCTGGAATTTCTAGGGAAATTTTCAGAAAACCTTCAAAGCCCAATTCCAAGTTTGGACTTTCTCAATCTCGTGCTATTCTATGCCCAACCTCCTGCCTTTCCTTAGAATTCCCACTTGAGAGAAGCTTCTTATGGCTCCAGTGGCTGCAGCCCTAGGTGCGATGATCTCCACTGTGACTCTGGATTTATGCACTGTCTCTCCAGGTTTTGGGAGAGATACCGTCTGCATGACCCACGGAGTTCAAGAATGTCATTAATTTTCAGTTTGTTCCAGTTTGGCATGTTCTAAGAAGGAATGACAGCTTATGCCCTCTAGAGGTAAGAGCTGAAACTAGCAGTGTCCTCTTGTTCTACCAGCATTTGAGAACCATACCCTGAGATTTTCCACTAAAGATGCTGATCTATAAATTTTTCTGTGGTACTAGAAATTATTTCTATATATTTCGAGGCTGTATTTTGAGACTATATTTACAGTGTTGTGTTTCTTTTTTACCACTGTTGCCTTTCAGTGTTTGCCTTTACAATAGTTTTGCTTCTCAGTTTTAGTTTGAATGAATGTAAGACTTCTAAACATTACCTATCCTGCTCCCATTATTCTAGTTTATCATTTTTAGTTTTTAACATTTGTTCTTTCTCTAAATACACCTTTTATACCACTGTATTGTATTTTAATTAAATCTGAGAAATCTCAGTTGTAATTGGTTTTATTCATGTTGTTTAATAATTGCTAAATTTAAAATTATTTCTGCTATCAGTTTTCCTACTTTCTATTTACTTCTTATCTATTGTCAGATGAAGCTTATGCTTTGTTGAAAAAGTCATAAATTTTATTTTGTTTTAAACCAGATTTATTGAGATAAAATTAATATACCGCACAGTTGTTTTTGTCTCTATGTGGTAGCCATTGACTTATGAGGTAATTATTAATTCTGAATCCATGAAAAGTTGCTTTGATATTAAGCAATTCTTTATAATTTCTAATGACAACAAATGCCCATATTACCCTACTATAAAATAATTTATCACTGTCTTATTAAAAACAGCAAGAACTTACAAAAACATTCCCAAACCCAAAAATCCTTCATTCTTGAATGAATGATGTGTATTATGATCATCTCCAACTTTAAGTTCACTTCTTTTTGTTTGTTTGTTTATTGGTACCTTTTAGGTATACAGTGCAGTTTCACTCATCATTGGGATCTTGCACCTTTACATGACAGTACTTGGTTCTCGTTTTTCCCCAGTCCCCTGACCTCTCTTCACCCTCTCTACCCTTTCCTGTTTATAGAGACATTGTTTCCATGTTTTCCTTTTCACATATTTTTTTTCTTTTCCCTTTTTACCTTTCCCCTACCCCTCCCACTTCCTCTACTCTTTTAGACCTGTTCTTCCTGTTACATAATATCAATTATACATTTTTATTCCTATTTACACTTTTAGTTTTTTTACAGGAGAGAAACTATTCAGTATTTACACGTGTGTCATATTAATTTCACTCAAGAGTATGGCTTCAATGTACATCCACTTAGCTATAAATCTCTCTACTTTCTTGTTCTTTATGGATAAGTAGTACTGGATTTCATTTTTTAAAAAATCTTCTTTATCCAATCTCTAGTTGATGGGAAATTGGGATGTTTCCAAATTTTAGCTATTGCAAACTGTGCCTCTATAAACATGGGTGGGTATATATCAATCTGCTAGGATTATTGCCAAAAATATTAACATAAGTAAATACATTATAAAGCTAATGGGCATGCATTATGCTTATATAAATATATACATAATTATTTTATTATATACATTTATATCCTAGTTGTGTTCCTTTACTTTTGTGTATTATTTCACACTGTATTATAAATACATATTCATTATGAAAAAATAGAAAATACATTTTATAAAACAGAAGGTTGTAGCTGTGCCTCCAATAATGTTTATTTCTTCTGCTACAGCAGTTACTAATACTTAATACTAAAATTAAAATGCTATGAGAAAATGTACCCTTCCTTTATATACTTAAAGTTTTATTATTAAATACCTTTAAATGTCACTGAAAACAAACTATTGCATTTATGGTTGCCTCCTTTGACCATCAAACACATAATTTTCTTTTTTTACTGCTTTACATGCATAATTTTCTTATAATTAACTTATAACTGGAATTTTGCTTAAAATGAAAACGCAGTCCTTCAAGAAATGCATTTATGGTTTTCGTTGCATTCTGATTCTTATTAAGATTTCTTTCTAAATTTAGAATCACTGATTATGGCATCATAATATTTTATATACAGTGCCGAAAATGGAAGAAGTGTTTTAGCCAAAAATATGTGTTAACCTCCACTTAGAAGCAGAATATTGGAATGTTTTTTATTTAGTACTCTCAATAATATTATAAATAAAGTTTTGGTAATAAAGACACTAAGTCATAGATTGGTAGTTATCAAAATTATTACTGTATAGTAAATTTGAAAATTTAAAGTTTCTTCTCTTCAGAATTGACTGATTTTTAACCCTGGATTTTCTATTGTTATCTGGGTGTTTTTGTTACTGAGTGTACTTTATTTTTTTCAAATTAATGGTAGTTAAACTGTCTTATTGTGGCAAACATGTATCTACATTCTGTTGCTTTTTTTTTTGTAACTTTGTGTAAAAGAGATACTTTTATTTAAGCGAAAAACTTTTTGAAATATTTCTCACTAAATGTTCAAATGAGGAGGGAACAAGGGAAGGGAGAGAGGAAAATGAAAGAAGCGACAAAGAAAAATAGAAGTGATGGAAAAAATGGAAACAAAGGCTTTGTAAATAAGGAAGAGGAGACTGAAGAGAGCAGAGAAGAATGGGAAAAAGGAAGAGGCTTAAACACGTATCACGAGCAGGTGCAAATTCCCTGTGATGTGTGCTATCATTATGGACAACTAAAATGTGCCAGTAAAAACCGCGAAAATATATATGCATAACAAGCAATGCTTGAAGGTATGAACACAGAACAAATTTTTTCCTCCTAACACCAGCTTCTGGCTTGGTGTTTTCATGATCTTTGTGTTACGTAGCACAAAAGAGTATACACACAAGGGTAGAGAGTTTGCTGGTGTGGTTTAAACAACAGTGAATAGGGTTAATGCTCATACCTCTGCCATTTTCCTCTTTCTCCCTCTTAACACTTTTATTGATAATTCTATAAATTTACAGATTGCTTTAATTTTATTTTGCAAGTATGACTGAACATGATCCAACAAGGGAATCTTGAATTTATTTTTAATGAAGATTTGATTTCCTTATTTTCATATGTGCTCGTTGTCCTCCTGTTCTCTTTCTTTGCTTCTGCAAGGTCACCTAAACACCTGTCTCGTCTGACTTCTCCTAAACCATTTTGTAGTTTCTCCTCATTCGGACGTGCATCACTATAATTTCAAGAGCTGTCAGTACTATATTACGGAGAGTCACTTAGGTCCGCAGTCATAGTTCTATTGTTCTCCTTTAAATTATTGTATAATATTGTGCAATAGATATATATTGTAACGAAACTCCTCCCTTACAGTAACGGACACTGACCTTTTTCTATTGCATTTTGCTCTTAAAATGTTCAAATAAATATCTCCTTTCCATTTTCCTTTTTGAGAAATCTTCTCATGTTTTTAAATACTTTCCTCTATGTATTATCCATTTGTCAGTTACACTATTTTGTCTCTTAGTAATATGAAGAATTTCTTGCACATCTATTATCTTATACATATTTCAAATATTTACATTTTTATCAACCACAAGCTATACAAATATTTTCTTACTAAATATTTATTTGTTGATTTTGCATTATATGTCCTGTTATACATAAGTTTTTAAGTTTTAACATGCTTTGATATGTCAATATTTTCTTTCTGCTGGAATTATTGTGTTTCTTCTGAGATCAACTTTAAATGAATTAAATGACTTTGATTGAAATGAACTCTTCATTAAGGAATCTTTAGAAAATATTTTAATTTTGATTATGTTTCAATTTAATGTTTGGTAAAAGGTTTGAAAGGAGGTCCTAATTTTATTTTCTCCAGATGAGAAAGTATTTCACCAGTATTATTTCTGAATTAATTTATCTCTCATTTCTGAATCCAATTAGGAGTTGGTCATGTATTTATTTTTCATACATTCTGGATCTGTTTCAAGCTGATGTAGGATGAAAAATATCTATGCCATGGTTATAATTATTTGCATGATTTAATGACAGTTTCTTTATAAATACTGTTTAAGGTCTGATAAAATTTGTGGTTTATTATGCTACTCGTGGATAACCATATTTTTTCTTCAGAATTTATTGTAATACAACATGAATTAATGTCATTTTACCCAAATCTTTTGGTTATGTGTGTACAGCAATTATTGCATTCATTTCCTAGGACTAACATAACAAATTACTACCAGGTAATTGGCTTGTGGCTTTAAAAGCAGGAAATAAAAAAGAATGAATTTTTATTTTACAGTTCTGGAGGCCAAAATTCCAAAATGCGCTTCTTGGCAGGGCTGCTTCCTTTCAGAGCTTCTGAGGTAAGACCTGGCTCTCCTGGATTTCGGTGGTTCCCCCAATCTTGTCTCACTTACAGAAGCATCAGCCGAGCTTTCCTCTGACTTTACTGAACCTTGCCCTACATGCCTGTAGAATTTCTCTTTCCATTCTTTTATATAAACACAACTTATAAGACGTCGGGTCACTTAAAACCCAAGATGATTTCATTTTAAGATTCTTAACCTACTCACATAGGCGAAATTCCTACATTCAAATAAATTCCAGGGATCAAAGCTTGCACATATATTTGGGTGGGCAAAATTCAACCCACTATAATTTCACTCATTTAAATAACAATGCGGAGAATTTGAAATTAATTCTTCCAAGTATGTAGTTTAAATATTAGTTTAAATAATGTTATGCCTTTATGAGTTTTTTTTCATATTCCTTGTATAGATTAGGTATTTATCTTTTGTGTTTTTTTTTGGTTTCTTTTTTTTTTTTAAACTGGAAATGAAAACCAAGGGCTGTCTACCACTGAGCTTAAGCCTTTTATTCTTTGAGATAACTTCTTGCTGCATTCTCCAGGCTGAGTTTAGACTTGGGATATTCCTGTCATTGCCTCCTGAGTAGCTGGCACTACAGACATGTACCACTGTGCCTGGGAGTTTTGTTAATTTTGTCTTGAATGTTTAATTTTCGCTGTAGTAAACCATATGTACAATAATGTTTGTAAATATCCCATCATTTCAAAAATTTAAAAATTATTTTAAATGAATTTCTAGAGATATTAGGAAATGTAAAAAAGTAGAGAAAAGAGGAAGAAAAGAGAAAAAGAAATACAGAGGATGCAGGAATGACAGTGTTAGAATCAGATGATATTAAATATATTGCTTAATATTCTAAAGAAGGAAGACGTTATGCCAACAAACAGAAATATTTAGGAAGAATGTAAAATACATTTAAACTCATATACACAGACCAGATAGTAACTAATAATAAAAAATTTAAAGAATAGAGAAATCCAGGCAGAAGGAGACAGATCAGCAGTTGTGACTCAGCAGAATCAGATTCTTCCTAAAACTATGGCTGAATTAAAGTGACTGAAAAGTAAATTTTTTTTTAAACACCCAAAGCAGAAAAAAAAAAATAAGTGATTTGAAAAAGGTAAAGGAAGTTGAAGTTATTGCTTTGCCTCAGGGAGCTACATGAACCTGAGATTTTTCCAGGCCTTTGTTCATTTTCCTGGAAAAGAACCTCTCTGGTTCTGCAGGTGGGTGTGGCAAACACCAAATTTTTTCCAGGCTCTTCTGACTTCTTGATTTCTGTAAATCACCTGGCTCAAAGGTTCTGGATACTCTCTGATCTTCATTTCTCCAACCTGTCTAACGTCTCTGCCAGGCCGTAATGAATCTTACTCATTCTCACCTTACTTGGAATTCTGACAGCACTTCTATTTTTCTCATTGAGCCTACTGGGATCAACATAAAATCAAAATTACATTAGTAGAGTTTAAATCACATCTTTCCAAATTGTCAAGTCGAACCGCAAACAAAAATAAAGAGCAAGATTAAAGGAAACATACAAATTGGATAAAACATTAGCAGATTCAGTTTAAGTAGTAAGTGGAAAATTTCTATAATTTGAATATAATTTTGTAAAACATTAAAAAATCAACTCTGTGGTAGACAAATAGTATATTAACTTGAATTACTAAATATTTTTAAAGCATTTAAATGGTAAGTTCATATCACACCTAAGGAAGAAAACATATTTTCAAAGAATATATATTAAAGCTTGAAATACTTTTAGAAGAAAGAAAATCAATACTCAATTTTGGATACTGAGAAATAAAGTAAACCAGTAAAAATCTAATAATATTACTAATATATAATAAACATAAAATCTAAAGTTAAGGAAAGAGAAACAGAATAAAGATAGAAAGAATAAGTCCGATGTGTTCATTTGGTTTAAACAATAAATCCAAAGCTTAGCTTTAGAAAATGTTTAAATAAAATAGGTGAACCTTTATGCAATAGATGCAGAAAAGAATTGGATGTTTAGAAACAAGAATAGAGAACAGCCCACAAAAATAGAATATTAAAGAATTGTAAAACATAATGTCAATTGCCAAGAAATTCAGGTGTAGTCATGCCAAAAAGGACTTATTTTTTTATTTATGAAAATGCAATATATTTACACAACTGGATTCTATTTATGGTCATTAAAATTAAGTCCTATCATTTGAGACATCCTGGATGAAGCCAGTGTCATTACGTAAAGCGAGATAAACCAGGCACCGAGAGATAAGCACTGCGGTATCTCATTCTCACTGGAGTGTACTAATGCTGACATCAGGGCACTGAAGAAGAGAGTGGTGGTTATCAGTGGCTGGGGAGAGTGCGTTGGGTTTGGGTTAGAGGTGGGGAAAGAAAAAGTAGCACTAAGTTAAAAGGTACTAAATTAAATTTTACACAGGAGTAAGATGTTGTGTTGCGATAATGCGCAGCGGGAAGAGTACAGATATCAATGGTGTATGTGTTTTTCGGGAAGCTAGGAGGAAAGATGAATGAAAGTGTTCAAGCAGATGGATACGTTTAGCAAATTTAGTCATTACGTCATACATACGTGTATCAAAATACCATGTGCTACTACTGCATGAATACATGTAATTTTTATGTTTTTTTTCAATTAATTAAAATAAATTTCACTTTAAAATGCTGAAGGGAAGTAGGAAGGGTAGGGGAAAGGAAATAAGAGAAAAACATGAGAAAATGAAAAAATGGAAAAAAATATTTGTAAATAGGGAAGGGAGGAGGGGGTGAAGGGAGGGCAGGGGTAAGGGGAAAATATGAGAGCCAAGACCTGTCATGTAAAGGTACAAGATCCCAGTGATCAATGTAACTCTACTGTATGCCTAAAATGTACCAATAAACTCAATGAGAAAAAAATTAAAAAAAAAATACAATACTGAAGGGCCCGAGATTTAGATCAATGGTGTGGGCCACCTGCCTTGCAAGTGCAAGGCTCTAAGTTTGATCCCTGGTACCAAAAATAAATACATAAAATACTGAAAAATAAAGTCTGTTATTTACCGGGACTACTATGTTATATGAAGTTAACTGAGTTTTCTCCTACATAGCCAAATAAATTGCTCAACCATTTAAATTTCCTTAATTTGAGTTCCTAGCCTGGATATATTAAAAATGTACACAGTTCAATGCCTTTTTCTGGGTCATCAATGCTACTCTGATCTATTTCACTTGCTTTTGCCTTCTTAAGCACAAGAATACATATGTGCTCCAGGAGTCAGAGACTTAAAGCTTAGTGAACCTTTTAGTGATCATTATTTGGGCCATCATTTCCCAGCTGTTAAAAATATTCTTTAATGAGTAGATTGTGAGTAGATTTTTCTAAAAGTGAAGAACAAATCCCAGTTTCTGGGGATAATTAAAGATGGGAAAACCCATATGCTGATTTTCTCTTACAAAATTTACAGGATATATTAAGACATCAATGGCTCTGCAAAATCCTGCAGGAACTAAGGATTTTTCAGAAATATATAATCACTCATTTACATTGGGAACCCTGGAAGTCTAGGGAACACTGAAAAGTACAGATGGTTCTATATACAACTGTGTGTAGCATTCTTTGCATCCTTTCTAGTTCCAACTGAGAGATGTTTAAAAATAAAGCACACCTTGGGTGCTTTTCACGACTGGATCCTTTTACCTGTTGGAGGTGTTTTTATAAAGCATAACCAATACAAATCCCACGTTAGCAAATTTTACTCTTCTTAGATGGTCAGTGGAAAATATGCGTTTGGGCGCAGAACATTTTTCCAAAGTGGTGATAAATTTATGAGAAGTCCAGAGGATATGTTGCTTATGACACTGTGAAGACTACATGAAGACTAGAAAATTAGTGAGTTCTGAGTCAAGAAACAGTCCCCAGTTTCTTTTTTGTTTTTGTTTTTGTTTTGTTTTGTTCTGTTTTGTTTTTTGAGACAGGGTCTCACTATGTCGTTGAGACTGACCTGGAACTCACTATGTAGCCTACGCTGGTCTGGAACTCACAATAATCCTCCTGCCTCAGCCTCCCGAGTGCTGGGATTACAGGCTTGCGCCACCTTGCCCGGTTTACAGTCCCAGTTTCTGGAACACTGACCATCATGTCTGTGTGCACTGATGCTCCCTGCTTCCTTTGTTCCCTCCTCCTAGCCCCAGTAGTCTCTCTTTTATTTTTAAATCTCATCTTATAGTATTTTTTCTCCAATCCTCAAAATTATTTGTAGACTTTACATGTGATGTTTTTGTTCTAATTATTCAAACTCTGTAGGTTTTTAATTCCCTGACACTTTTAATATTCCATCATCTGAAGTTTGGAAATTCTGAATATTTGGCTAAAAATTCCCCTTTTTTTCTCATAGTTTTTAAAATCTTCACTTGAATCTCCAAAGTCTAACACTGTCTACCCTATTTTCTTCATGATGCTCTATCAACTTTTTTATCTGAAACATGATATCACATATTCTAGATTCTGTTTCAAAAGAAAGAAAGGTTGCATCTTAATTAGAAGAGCAGTTTATAAGTACAGGGAGCAAGGGTAGCAGATGAAACTATGATGACCTATATATACAAACATTGTTATTTTCAAGTATTTTTTTGAGAGCTTTTACAAATGACTTCTAAATATCATTTATGTAGAGGCAGAAACATTGCAGTTCTCCCTTCCTCCCTTGTCCTTTTTTTTTTTTTTTTTTTTTTTTTTTTTTTTTTTTAA
>NW_022900930.1:6968180-7036252 GCF_012274545.1 Fukomys damarensis | reverse complement strand
TTTTTTTTTTTTTTTTTTTTTTTTTTGGCAATTCAAGGCAGCTCCACTATTGCATCAAGTTGTTGTACCCTGAAAATACATTCTTCTAATTATTTTGATACATCATCAATTCCATATTCTCCATGGTTTCCTTGACTTCCTCCTTTGAGCCCTAATCTCAGTGTCACATAAATCTTTTCCAAATACATACTTTTATAGATCCTATGATCAACAAATACAGACTTTACTAGGAAAATTTAGTTGGAGAATTATAGAGAAGATTTTCTACCCCACCTATCTTTCCTAATTTTTTACATATGTGAGGTTTGACCATCAGTGCTCTCCTGGCCCTTCTTCATTTCCAGGTACTTTTCTTTTTAAATGCATATCTTGGTAGGATAGGAGGCACACCGTAAGGTTTTAATAATTTACTGTAGAACAGATTCTCGGGGATTTTTTTCCATTTTTCCCCCGGAAACTCAAATATCTTACCACTAGTTAGTTGACATGAAGAGACAGAATAAGAATGCTCATAAGATAGTATTTTCTTTGTCTATTACCACCCAAAACAGTTTGCCACAAATCCAGACAGCTTAAAATCCCATGAATCTATTTGAGAGCTTTACAGGTCAGAAATAAGGATCTTACTGGACTACAACTAAAGTAGCAGTAACCTGCATTGCTCACTAGATCGTCCCGAGGATAATCCAGTCCCTTGCTCTTTCAGGTTACTGGGAGAATTTGGTTTCTTGCAGTTGTAGAACCACACTTTTCATTTCCTTGTGGGCTAAGAGTGCTGGCAGCGCCCTGCATCCAGAAGCTGTCTCTCTGCCTGGCTCAAGGCCCTTCCCTGTTTCCTGCAGTCAGTACTAGAGGGAAGGTTGAGTACTCCTCACTGTGACTCTTTCTTGCCACCTCTTTCATTGTCACATCTCCTAATCAACCTTTGCCTTGGACTTCCGTAGGAGTTCCCATGTGATTGCACAGACCCACCCCGGTAATCCGGGATGGGGTCCCCAGTTTAAAGTGAGCCGAATAGTCTAACTCCATCTACAATTTAATTTCCTTTTGCTTCGTAAAATAATAGAATTATAAATTCCAAAGATATTGTGAATGTCTTTGGGAAGTCACTATTCTGTCTACAAAAGGATGAAAGTGCGTACTACAGATTAAGCATATCTTTAATTCTATTTCTTAGGAAATATATCCACCCAAATCCAATGTCTATTAACTGACTCTCAGAGGGCATCTGAAGTTTTTCATAGACATTTAATAGTGCTACCTCAATGTCCATATTTTTGTTTCATTCAGAGTGGTAAACAAAACATGAAATACGACATTTTAACATTCTTTTTCCTTAGATGCTCTTCTTTCTACACCTACACCACTTGAGTTTTGCTTACCCACAAGAATTTTACTAAATGCTTGAAAAGTAGTGATTAGAAGAAAACATGTTTTATTTTTAATGAAAGACACACTTTGACTAATTGGCAACAAAAATGTTCACGGTTGTTGACTTGCTGTTGAGTAAGTGAGAAGAATGTTGATTACAACCGAAGAGTCAGCACACACTTTCCAGCTATCCCACCTGCTCCCGTCAGGAGTGATGCACAGGATTTGTTCTTTACACATAAGGTGTCTTGATCATGGTCCTAAGGAAATGTAAAATGTATCTCCAATAATAAATGTCTTAGCTTTGTTCTTATTACTGGGACAGCACCTGACACCCACAATTTAAAGGAGGAAAGGTTTATTTTGGCTCACAATTTGTACAGATTTCAATCCACACTCAGTCGGCTAAGGCAGGAAGGCATACATATGAGAAACAGTCCATGTCAGGGCAGGCAAAAAGCAGAGAGAAGGATCAAGGGAGGAAGGAGTTATAGACCCTTCCAGGCCACACAACTGCTGAGCCACTTCCTCCAATCAGACTTCACCTCCCCAAATCACATTTAGCTGTAAGCTCAACAGTGGCTTAAGCCCCTGATAAGTATCAAGAGGGCATGATCTAATCACCTCCCTAAAGTCTCACCTATAAGTGCATGAGGCTTTGCGGGGCACCTAGATATAAACCCATAACAAAAACTTACTTCTAGATAACTTTTCCACTTCCTTCAACCACATGCCACTCATCATCTGGGGATAAACTAATGGATTATTTAAAGTAATTCATGTTTACAAACTTATAACTATAATACACAGCAATTCATTTAAAACTGTGAGGCCAACATTGTCCTATTTTGTGTGAAATCTACTTATATTCATAGCTTGATTAAATTTCTATTTACCTCTTTTACTTAAGTTTATTAAATTAGAAGAATGGATGATATTTGAAAAATTGCTTTATACTCAATTGAAAAAGTCAGAAGAGCTGAAGGGTGGAGTGAGAAGGGTGAAAAGTGATTAAACCACATTTTACTTCTGTCGTGTTTCTGATTGCTGGTCACAGCGGGAATTTGTCTAGGGAGAGGCATCACTTCTGAAACTAGCCAGGTGCAAAATGATTGGCTGCATTAGAAACTGCAGTAATGAAAGCAGCCATGTACTATGAAACATATTTTAATTCAACCACAAACTATAAGCATGGTTCTGGTTGTAGAAATTGAGTGATTTATTCAAACTGACTTAGCTATTAATAGCACCAATTATCAAACCACATTCTATCTTTCCAAGACCTTTGTTGTAATCATGCAAAGGGTATAAAAAGGAATTGAAGAAATGCATGCTGGTAGTCCATAGGGAAGGCTCTGACCAGATGGGATCTTTGACTCTGGGAAATAACCCTCAACACAACTCAGGAAACACTCTGCAGTCCTAGCTGAGCTGCCTTCTAGTCACATGTACTGCTGTTATCTTGGTCAGAAAATCTTCAGCTGTTTTTGTGTGTTAAACCTGATCTCACTGATATCAATAAGCGAATGTGTCCTTAAATATCTGGGATTTTTCTTAAAGGATTAGTAATTTCTACTGAATCAGACAAACAAAAAATTATGACCCCCTATCTCAGATCCCGGCTTGAGTATTTTGAATTGTATTTTTCTAACTTGTTAATGAGCGCACAACATACCAAGTCATTTTGTTCTGTGTTATGGCTTAGAATTAAAATTTTCTCCTCAAAGTTCCACATCTTTGGAAGGTGCTCTGGTGGATTCATCCCATCGATGAGTTCAGTAGTTCATGTGCCATTAGAAAATGGAACTTACTTGAACTTACCTGACCATTTAGCAATATGTTTGTCCAATCCATAAGCTTTAGATATCTTTCGATTTGTTTGTCTGCTTCCATTTCTTTCATAAATATTTGATAGATATCTGCATACACTTCTTTCTCCTCCTTAGTTCAATTAAATGCAAAAAGTGCTTACAGCAATTATGGTAAATATGTAAGTTGTTTTTAAAAACATTATAGTAAGAGACAAATTGCCTTTAGTCCCCTTGGAAACTCCCACCTTCATTTCAAAAACACCCAATCATTCTTGTCTCTTTCTGCAGCAGTTCTGAAAGTTCACTTTCATGTCATTTCTAAGTACAGTGAACACTGTTGATCAGTGCGAATGAACAGAAAAGCACACTCAGAAAATTTGACAGCCTGTCCTCATTTGCTGGACTTGTCACTCCAAGCCTTCAGATTCTTCATCATGGTCAAAAGTCAAAATGACCATGAATGATAAGCATTATGACAATCATGATGGCTGACATAAGACGTCCAAGACAGGACTTTTAGAAGAGCTTCAGAAATTAGTGAGCAGGATAGGATATGAGAACAATTAATGATGTTGCTTTTACCATAATCATTTTTTACTTAAACACATACTGTATTTTGTGATCATGACTCATATATGTGGTTAAGCTATTGTAGACAGGAATTTTTTGTTTTTGTTTTTCTGATGGGTCTTTGTTCAAGTGTAGAAATGCTGCTGATGTTTGTTTTCTCTCCTGCCATTATACTGAACTCATTTTTCAGTCTTAAAAGTGTTTCGGAGTAACTTTTCTGTATAAAAAATCATATCATATGAAAGCAAAAAAATTTAATGACTTCCTTTCTGTTATGGATGCTATTTTTTTCTCTTGTTTGATCTGACCAGATCCATGGTGAACAGAAAGTGCACAAAGCCTTCTCTTCTTAACGCAGAGGGAAAGATTTCTACATTCTACAATTGAGTCCCATTTTCTCTACAGGCTTGTCATATGTAGTTTTATTTTACTGTGATATATTCCTACTCTAATTTACTTAAATATAATTTCAAATTTCTATGTTGCACCTTTCTGAAGTACTAGCACTCCAATTTAGAAACTATAGTTTAATAAAACTGTACTACATAGTCAGATACTGACTATATACATACATACATATATATATATATATATATATGTATGTATATATATTTGAACAAATCACAATAGATGATTGGATTTTTGTCTTCCTCTTAGTATTCAAAGAGATAATTATTTGGACTATCGCAGTGCATATAAAGTTATCCTTAACAGATATCCAAGAGAACGAATGATAGGACAAATAGAATTCCTAAGATGTCCAAACATTGAAACAGCTATATAGATTATATTTTAATGGAAGTTTCAAAACTAGTTTGATCAATTAATTAAGATAATTTTGTAATTGTTCCATCAATTTTGTTATAGTCAATGAATATTTGTAAATATATTTAAACACTAGAAAGTAGTGTTCTATTAGGTAACTGACCAGCCTTGTTATAGAATTTAATTCTTTAGGAGGTAAATACATTTATCTATAAAAATTAAAAAAACATTAATTGAAGTAATTCAAATTGTCATAAGTGCTGGCTTAATATTTAAAATAATTACAGAACCTTCAGTAAAGATCTTGGTGTCAACTAATGTTTGAGAAGGGTTACTAATTCCTATAGTTTGAAAAAATAAAGTTAGAATTATATCTTTCAAAGTTGCAAAATGGATAAAATGAAATGATGTCACTGAATAAACTTCATAAACATAAAATATTATAGGCGTGAAGTTGCTAACAATTTTTGGTATTTCAAAATGATGGTTTGTTTTCTAGAATATCATGTGCCCTGAAATTCACTACATACCATTCCAACTTTAATCAACACTTCTGTACCTTTTAAAGTTGCCTTCATAATTCATAAATATCTGGACTCCTTAGTAGACTTGGTGACATAAGAAATTGCAATTTTAGAGCAAGCCTTTCAAAGATGAAAATAATTGTCATCTCTAAAATTACCAGCTCATTTTAAGTTATAGAAAAGATAAATTTTACAAAAAAATAACTAGCAACATATTTTGCTTTACATACAGGCCCAATAAACTTTAAAGCTCTCATTTCTCCAGCCTGATTTAGCACATTTAATTTAACCTCTTAAGTGACAAAGAACAAATTCTAATTAAAAGAGAGGTGAAAATGGTTTGTTTTAAGAAACTATTTCTTGCATATGAATGAATAATTAGAACACTCTTATATAGTAGCTTTCCTTTGCTGATGACAAATAGCTTTGTGCAAAGAAACAAGCTCAGCTCTGAAAACCCTTACTATAACTGTTGCCCTGGAAGCCAGAGTCCTCTTTGTGTCTTTGCAGTTAGATGAAGGGGAATAGATTTTGCAGTGAAATCTGGAGTGGGGAAGATTAAAGTTTGATTTTGGCTTCACCTTACTATGTAAAGTTGTCATTAGGGATTTGCTCTTGCTAGAAATCAACAGTCAAGTTTCCAGCACACACACACACACACACACGACACATGAGGTGGAGAGACAGAGAGAAAGAGAATGAACGTGGGAAAAGTGAGAACAAGGTTATGATTGCTATAATTTTAGAAAGTATCCATTTAGAAAAACATTCTTTGATGAGAGTGGCAAGCAGTTATCATTTGATCTCCTCTAACAACCAAAGTGGATAACCAGTGGACAAGCACCATTTTAACTGGAATGAAGCCAAATCTTAGATCATGTCTGTTCTGAAAAGCAAATAGACCAGTTGTTAGTCTTTTGTCTTTTGTGAGGATGAAATACTTAACGGAGAACTTGAGATGTGATTATTAAATAATACACCTACTTCAGAAATAATTGCAACCCATTTCATAAATATTAATGTTTAATATGAGTATATAATATTAATGTAGTAATTTAAAAATTACTGCAAAATGATGGGCATATCATCACCATCATCATCATCAAATAGTGGTTATAGAAGCCTATTTCATTAAAATTTCACAGAATGAAAGTTAATCTATTTACTCTTCCTATTCTTCATGATTTCTTAGGGTAGCAATGCCACCCATTCCCCAACAAATTATTCCTTTTTGTTACAAAAGAGAGCTTGCTCAGACATCCTTGCTTCCAATAACTTTCTTTGTACATTCTTTTTACCATTAGGATTTGCCACACTTTTCAACAGATAAAGTATCCATCTGGAGCCCATTAACTTGGGGTTTGTCTGCACAACTTACTTTGACCAACACAATCTGGTTGGAAGTGACTGCTTGGTATGGGAGAAGTGTGGCATTTTTCTGATTCAGAGTACAAACATGGTCTCTAACAGAAGAGAGGACTGGCTCTACCTAGGGTTTAGCTCTCCACTGTGTCCTCAAAGGCCCATAGAAGAATCTCTGCCCAGAACTGAGCCCAGCAGAGCCACACAGGTGGCGGGACCATCTAATGACCCAGTAGCAGCAAGTAGCAGAGCCTGGATTAAGAAAAGCAAGCAACGTTTCAAATTTTGGTTGGAGCCTTTAGTGACATCCTTGAATCCGTTAGTTCAAAAGCTAATATTCAGCTATTATCAAGTCACATTCAATTTGATAATACTTTATAACTTGTAAGAGTTGTGAAGCTCTATATAGCCAGAGTGAGGATCCAAGTAAAATGCTCAAAATTCTTCTTTTCATTCTTCTTTTGATAAGTCTTTTACATCTCTAAGCATAGGTCAAGAATGTGATCCAAGCTAATGTGGGAGTTAATGATGCTGCCAAATTTTTACAATTTGGCAAAAAAAAAAAAAAAAAAGGTTGTGAAAAGGATTTTACTAGTCAAAATCTTTGGGAGAGCAATGAAGTTAAAGTGTTTTTGATATTCACATCAATTTGTCCTTAGAGTGAGAATGTTAGCGCTATAAAGAATTTAAATGACAACTTACTTTGATTTCGGTCTTTTATGGATTAGAAAACTGAGGCCCAGAATGAGGAATTGTCTTTCCCCAAACTATTTAATGGCAAATGTATCATTTAAAGCAACACAATGTTTATCTAGATGGCAGCTAGATGTACTGTCTGGCTTAATCAGTGTATACTTTTCGCCAATATTCTTTTCTCAGAATACTGAAATGTCTATGAACATGTTTTTCTTTTCTCAGAATAGCCACAAATGCCAGTTTCATGTGAAGGAATTGAAACTCATAAAAGGTGAAATGTGGTTAACAGGAGAAGACATGTAAAGCACTGTTTGCCTGTGAAATTTAACTGAGCTCTTACTAAAGGGGTTCAATGAATGGTCAGTTTCCTGGCAACCAAAACCCATCTATAAATGCTGTCAGATACACATCGTGTTTGCTGTGGTTATTCAAAGTGACAGCCCCACATTTTAAATACTGAAACTATTTGCCCAGTTTTCAAAGCCTTACACTTTTAGGAACAAATTGAAAGTGATTTCAAACACCAAGACAGAGTGCAGTTTTCTTTGTAAGACATTTTCATCTTGATTGTGTGATCTTCAGTGAGGCAAAAGCTCTTGGGACTACCTGCTCTTACCAGCAAAAGAAAGCAAATATACCATCAGCATTATAATGTTAAAAAGCTCTTAGTGCTCTCATTTGGTGGCTGAAAAGAGTAGAGGAAATTGAAATAGACAATAATCTGTATATTAGGAAAATTTAAAAATCAAAGCAAGGAGAAACAAAAAGAATAGAAACAAACAATTGAATAAAAGAGAAAAGACAGAAACTAGTGCCTGCCTAATGCTTTCAGGACCCACATACGCTCCATTCCTGCTGGCCACTAAGATGGATGTGGATCCTGTGCTAGCTTTCAGCTCACTTAACATCCAAGTGCATGTCTACACTAAAGCTTTGCCGGAGACATCCCAAGAGGCAACTTGCATTACTGCAGAAGCTGTGGAGTCCATGAGGAGTATACTGCAAGGATTCTCTGTGCTATCCTTTTCTCATTTCATGCTGATTTGACCTTGACAACAAGCAGACAGGACAAGAAGTGGTCCCAACCACAGGTAGCAACCTCTGAACCTCTCCCTATGGTGTGGCCACCTTCAGAATGAAAATTCAGTAGGGAGAAAGTTTACACATCCAGGATCCACTCCTGTTATCCCAAAGGATTGGTTTCAGAAAAGGAAGTAACTTCAAAATAGCTACATTTTCACGAGCAAGAACTATGCACGTGCAGGCATCTTGGATTATTAAATCAAATATTGTTGCATTTGAGACCAGCCAAAGGTGAACGTCAGATTACATTATCTATTTTCCTTTTCTCCTCTTTCTGGGAGAACAATATGAAGAATTTACAGCACATCCCTGATCTTGCTGTCATGCAGCCACGAGGGAAGAGGGCAACACCAGGTTGGGAATGAAACATTCTCGCTCTCGCTGAATAGCTGGTAGGCAATGACTCCCTCAAGCGCTGTGAATCCCAGCCATCCATCAAAAAGACTTACTGGTAAAAATGACAGAAAAATGTCATAATTTACTTTTATTTTATTCCTATGGACATAACGACTCATGCAGTTTAAGCAGATTATGCTGCTGAACTGGAGCTTGGTTGAATGATTAAAAGATAAAACTCTTCCATTTAAATCCTTACCTAAATATATCAGCTTAGATTTTCTGAATTGTACTGTCACGTTTTGTCATAAAATAAAAATATTTGATTCAAAGGCAATAAAAGCTATTGATCTACAGTGAAGCAATATTACTATGAATGTAAAGCTTTATAATTAATTTGGCACCAGAGGAAAGAAAATAAATCAAGATCTCTAGCTTTGGGTGAATAAAGCAAGCTAGACCTTTGAAAATATTTTTCATGTACAGGAAGATATACTGGTACAGAGGAGGTATACATAGGGTTAGTTATTAGAATTGCACAAGAAATATCCAATTAGCAATTATTACCCATTTACATGAGAAGGCAAAACATGTACTCACTTATGGCAAACTCTGGTGTACTCAAAGGACACAGAAATAAAATTGTTTTGTGCGGCAGTCAAGGAACACATTTCATGTTCTGGAGAATGTAATAATGGTTGCTGAATCAAAGAACACAAAAGCCTTCCAAATCTGACTTTTTTTTTCTTGAAGGAAAACTGCATTCTCCAGTATTTGTTCCAAGATAGATGGCAAGTACAGAGATGCGAACTCCGTTGATCTACCTCTCAACTCTTCATCAGTAATGTTAGATCTCAAAAATTAAAGAGTGATAATATATATAATAAATACATAATAAATGGTATAGGTTTAGGCAAGTTAACTAACACCTCAGAACTTTGCTTCTTTTTTCTTGGACTAATTAATATAGAACACACAAAGAGCTCCAAAAAATTAGACACCCCTCCCGAAATAAGAGATCTAAGCAAAAGTGGGCAAGTGAAATTAACAGAAACTTCTCAAAAGAGGAAGTACAATGGCCAATAAGTGCATGAAGAAGTATTCCACATCACAGGTTTTTAGAGAAATGCAAATTAAAATACCACTGAGATTCTATCTTACCTCTGAAAGAATGAAGAGGGCACAGTTCTAATATCTATCATGAGCAATTATTGTGAGGGCTGAATTGGGTCACACACACACTGGAGGTCCTGTCAAATAGTAAATGCTCAATAAATATTTGCTCTCATTTTTGTCTGGTAGTATAGTAGATAGCCTGCAATGGTCCATTATATAGGGCCAAAAACAAAACACTTTCAGAATGTTCCAATATCAGGGAAAGTATAGCACAGAGTGGAAATATGATTCCAGTCAGTCATTCTTCCCTCCCGCATTAGCAGCCTAATCTATATAAAATGGGAAACATATATATTTCAGAGGATAGTTATGCATGGGAAATTAGTTAGCAGTAATTCATTAAATATTTAGTACAATCAAGATCTATTTCTTTTCAATAGAGTTTTAGCACCTATTTCTCTCTTTTCTTCTTCTTTTTCTCCAAGTGTCTCCTCTATATGGTTTGGTGCTTTTGAGGAAAAGGAAAAAAAAAAAAAAAGAAAAGAAATGAAGAAAAATAAGCTCTAAATGTTTTACGAAGAGCTATTTAGAAAAAAGTTGTCTAAAAGAGTATTAGGCTACTTTTCCACAAAAAGGAAAATATATCTTCTCTAAAACAAAAATATATTTTAAATCTAAATGGATTAGTTTTTTTAAATAATAAAAGGTGAACTGTCTAAAAATTAATGTTATTCTACATTGTATAAGAAACATACAGGAAATGCTCTTTCACCATAAATGTGTGAGCATCTCAAACTTTCTACCAAAATAAAAGAAAATAAACATATAGCTAATATTTATTAAGCATTAACTGTGTGGTAGACAATTAATTAGGACTGAAAATGAACTGCCTAATTTAATATTCATAATAAATTTGAGAGAGGTTTAAGAATTGTAGTCACTTCATGGAAGAACCCAAAAACTCGGATATATTTAACTAATTCAAACTCATTCCCTTACCATTTATTACCCAGAGATTTCACTTGTTTCATACTAATTATAGAACTCAAATTTTTTACACTATGCACTGCCCGAACAAACGACTCACTGAATAAACAATAGTTTTATGAAGGTCCTTTTTTTTTGGAAATACAGATTTTGCATAGGTTTTTTTCCTTTAGAAAATTTATGTTTTCATTGAAACATGAAAAACAAGAGGGGAAGACTTTCTTTGAGATGAAAATTTAAGAAACTAAAAAGTCAGATTTATATATAGTATTCTATACCTTTCAACACATTTTTTGGTGAGGAAAAAATTGTTTTCAATGTGACATATAAAGGGATGAATGCAATGTCTTAGAATTTGTAGCAAGGTCATGGGTCAGACTAAGGACGGTTTAAAGCCATACATAGAGTGGCCTTTCTGAGACTGAGAGGTTGCATCAGCCAGGATAGAAGAGATCATACCTTAGAACAAACACCATTCACATTAGTAGGGGCTTCTAAGACCAAATGTTTTTGTGTAGTTTTTGTTTCTTTTGTTTTTCTCTCTCACATTTCATGCCCACTGAGGCTCACCTGGGGCAGAGATCCACGTCTCCTCACTCTGAGACTGTTAAAGCATCCCAGTCTTCACTGACACCCAAACCAATCCTGGGACAGCAAAAAGCATGAGGAATTCTGTGCACAGCAATGCCAGCAAGTGAAGGAAGGCTTGATCCACGTGTCCACCATTTCTGCTCCAACTTCTGGGCCAGAAGTAGACATGTGGCCTTACCTACCCTCAAAGGAGCCCAAGCATAAACCTACCCAGATGGCTGATTTACAGTGAGGTCCAGAGTAGTTTGCAGAAGATGTGGCAGCAAGGTGGGTAAGGAGAAGGGTGGAGTAACTGTATAGTCACGCAGACACTGAGGTGGTTCTGGGGAGAAGCTCATCTCCCCTCATGGCAAGACTGACCCTGGTGATGTCTGACCATGTGAGAGATGAATAGGAGGATGAGCATGAGACATCTGAAAATGACACTCGAGGGTGTGTGGCACCAATGGTCTTCAGGAGAGGGAAGGAGGGAGGGGGAGAGAGAGAGAGAAAAGGGGAGGAGGACCGCACAGAAGGGGAGCACAGAGGGAGAGAGGGAAACAATTAAATAAATGGGGGAAATTAAACAACTAGGGCTGTAGAGGAACTTTGGGCTCTGTTTATATTGTTGCTGTTCTCTAAATGAAGTTTCTAGTCAAATGCAAAGGTGTTATAGGTCTTTGTTGTGGTAGTGGCCCACTTTTGAAGTGATAAATTTTGCGTCCAGGTTTGTAATGCTAGGCCAAAGCCTAACCTTTCCAGCATAGCAATGGGCAGGAAAAATGGCCATAGTAACTTATTTTTGTAGAGTTTCCTCACAGTTCATACCAATGAGTGAGAAGGTAAATGAGGAAGATCGTATAACCACATTTGCAACTTCTTTGTTCCTGGCTTCAGGTTGTGAACCTTCCAGCTCCGACATGGAGTGTGTATATCTGGGTGACCATTACAGATTTGAAGTAAAATCTTCTGCTTAGATTTAGAGATGAAGGGAGGGAAGTGTGTAGGAAGGAGAAGGGGGTGAAAAGAGAAACAAGCTGTGTTGTGTTCAGGTACCTACTCCCCAAGATGAATGTATACTTCATGTGTCACAAACATGTACTAATAAAATTAAAATTAAATTTAAAAAGAAAGATTTAGGAAATCCCATTCTTCAAATTCATGGGAATAACCATTTTGTTCTATTGTGCTTTAAAAAATGTGCATGTCTTTCTCTTGCTTTAGACTCACTCCTACAACGTAGATACGATTTATTTCTACTCTTTTACATATTAGAAAATTGAACAATAAGGGTGTATACAAAGAATCCCTTAGCAGAACCAGATTCCAAATGATCATTTTCCCACTAACATCAAGCTACTGCTCCTTTGGTTGTTCATGCTGCTCAACTGAGTTACTTCGCCAGTAAACAAAATGCATTTCCTGTTGCAATAAATTCAGCAAAATACACTTACCTTCTTCTGATAGTGGTCCCGCTTCCCTCTGATCTTTCTTCACTCTAGAAACAACTTCTCATGGGGAAGTCCTCTGAAATGGCAAATGTTTCTCCCTGTCAAATGTCCCTGATAGCCCAGGGTGTTTTCTGAACTCACTGCAGAGACAGCTAGAGTATTTCAAGCTGAAAAATGTTCAGGTTTTCCTCTTTTTGGCAGGTTTCTTGAAGTTGCCTTCTTTGTCATTCATGTACTAGCTTTTAAGAGTATCGTTTAAAAAATGATATATTTTTTCTTATTTCCTTATATTTCAGTTATGTTTTTGAATTATTGTGAAATGTTGCCTGCTTTATTTCTTTCTTTACTTCTGATGTTTGATGAGGGAAAGTATTATTTTATCTTTGTTCTTCCTCTCAGATCCACTCACACTCTCTTATCTTTGGTGGGATATTTTCATGGGAAAGAGAGGGTGAAAGAGAGGGTGAGTATTTCTGATTCAGTACTAAGAAAAAGCAGTAACTCTGAGGGACAGTGAAAGATAAAGTTTAATATGAGATGAAAAATGAAAAGAAAGGTCAACTGTGAGGATCAGGTTAATGTCTGGCTGAGTCAGGAGCACCGCACCCATCTCTCATGAGAAAACTCCGAGGCCTATTAGGGCTGGAATAATCCGCCCCCTCGGGTGTGTAGAGATCTTACCTCAGACAGATAAACTGTTCCTCTCAAAAACCTCTAAAGTCCTGACTCCATTCGCCTCAGCCCTTAAAGCCTACAACCCAAAAACTAACATGTGGCCAATAACAATGTGCCAAATATTCCGACTCCATCCTGGCTCCACCCCTGCCTTACCCTATATAACCCTGCGCATTTCCTGAATAAAGCGGAAGCTTCCAGAAATCTCCCCAGAGTCTGCGTGGCGATTCTGCGCCTTGCCCTCCCAGTCTGGGCCCCTGAACACTGTTCCATGAGCTGACATGGTTAAAACCAATAGAAATTATTTCTTTACGACATAGTGACGGGGTCCAACCTAATAAAATTGAAAACCTTGTAAGTGCAAATGATATTTTGAAACAAATACAGCCATGAACACACAGTGTTGAAACTAATCTCATATCAGCAACAAACTCTTCACACTCTACTAAACCTCAACCATCAGCACCAAACAGCACACATATGAAATAAAAATTGGAAGAGCTCATCAAATTTCCAAAAATATGAATGAGAAATTCAGCACACATATAGACTCAATGAAACGGTGTGAGAAAGAAATTCTGGTTAAACAGTTGTAAAAAGTTCATAAATTGCAGAAATGACCAATGGTAAGACAAGGAAACTCACAATGAATTACTCACAAAAGCCTTAAAAAAAAATCAAAGAACAAAAAATTTTTATCCAATTCTACTAGATGATGTTAAAAAGATTAATATTAGTCTACTTGGTGCTAGACAAAAATTAAAGGCAGAGACACATAATAAAAAAATCTGTTTAGAGCAATCATAATGCAAAACTTTCTAAGTATGAGGAAAGATTTCAACATATAGGTAATCAAGGCTTATGGAACACCAATTTACTATAATGAAAACAAGAGCTCTCCATGACATCATCAAAATATTGTATATCCAATAGAAGGACAGAGTCTTAAATAAGAGAAAAACTAAATATCATATGATATATATATATATACACACACAAATATGAAGGTAGAGTGAGAGATAAAGAGAGAGAGAGAGAGAGAGAGAGAGGCAAAGCCATCAGGATTACAGCAGACCTTGCAAAACAAGGCCGGGAGAATATGGCTCAGTGTGTCATGCCCGAAAAACAAACTACTTCTGACTCAGACTAATATATCCTGCAAGACTACCTTTTAAAACGGAACCAGAAATAGCGATCTTCCAGGACAAAGAGCACATTAAAGACAAATGAATACTAAACCAGTACTCCAAAAGATACTCAAGAATATACTAATACAAGACAATGAATCCAAGAAAACAAAAACATCATATGGAATTAATTCATCAAGCCAGCCAAATAGCTAAATACAAAAAAGAAAAAAATAAAAGAGCCATCAACACAAAAAAGAATGCAATGACAGGAATAAATTGATGTTTTTCAGCAAGAACTTTCAACTCCCAAATAGAAAAGACCCAGACTAAAAAATGACAAAAAAAAAAAAAAAAAAAAAAAAAAAAAAAACCAGAAGCCTATAGTGTGTTACATTAAAAATTTTATTTATAAAGGGAAATACATAGGTTAAAAATCAAAGGTTAGAAAGAAGTATTCCATGCTCCAGGATGCTGAAAGCAAGCAGCAGTAGCAATCTTATTCTCATATAATGCAAAGTTCAAGCTAAAACTGATCAGAAGAGGCAAAAAATGTGACTACATATTAGTTAAGGGAACTATTCAACAGGAAGAAGTAACAATTATAAATACAAATGCCTCAAATATGGTTGCACCTAACTTCATAAAACAAATACGGCTGGATACGAAAGGTCAAATAAACATCAACACAACCACAGTGAGTGATCTCAGTAACCCACTTTCACAAAGAGATGAACCAAACAAAAAAATCAACAAAGTCATGTCAGAGCTCAACCACTCATTTGTACAAATGAATTTAAGTTATCTACAGTTTTATCCTACTGAAACACAGTAGACATTCTTCTCAGCAACTCATGGGACTTTCTCCAAAACAGATAACATAGCAGTGTACAAAGACTGCTTAGAGATACTCTTTCTCTCTCTCTCTCTCTCTCTCTCTCTCTCTCTCTCTCTCTCTCATACACACACACACACACACACACAATTAAAATCACTGCAGAATTTTTCACAAACCACTGCTCTCAAGGTTTTGTGCAGTGAAACTAAAAGTCAGTGACAAAAGAAACCACAGAAAGTGCATAGAAACTTGGAGACTTACTAGCTTATTCATGAACACTCAATAGGTTATAGAAAAAAATCAAAGATTTAATTAAACAATTAAATAATTCCTGAAATCAAATAACAATGCCAGTACAACACACCAGAATCTATGGGACACAATGAAATCAGTCTGAAGAGGAAAGTTTATTGCAGTCATTGCTCACATAAGAAAAACAGACTGAGCATAAATAATTAAACTAATGATGAACCACACAGTATTCAGAAATCAACAGTCCAAACCCAGTTCCAAAAGGGAAATCATAAAGATCAGAGTGGAAACTAATGAAGTTGAGACTAAAAGAGCCATACAAAGAATCAATCAATCAAAAAGCCCATTCTTGGAAAGAGTAAGTAAAATAGGTTAATGTTTACCCAAAATTAACAAAACCAAAGACACTTGACAATGTAATTAGAAATGAAAAAGGTAAAATCACTACTCACATCACCAAAATTCAAATGATCATTATTAACTACTATGAAAAATTATACTCCAATAAATAGAATCTTGAAGAAATGAACAATTCCTAGACATATATGAAATACCAAAATTAAGCAAAGAAAACAAAAATACTGAACTATCCAATAACAAATAATTAAATTTGGGCATTAATGTTCTCATTAAGACTAAGAAAACTAAGAAAATCCCAGGATCAGATGGTTTCACTGCTGAATTCTATAAGGCCTTCAAGGTGCTCATAACACTAATACTCCTCAAGTATCTTAGTGAAATGGAAAGGGAAAGAGTGCTTCCAAACTCCTTCCCAGGAGCTAGCATCACTCTGATTCCAAAACCAGAAGAGGATTAAAAACAACCAACCAACCAAACAAACAAAAAAACCAGACAACTGTAGCCTATCTCCATAACAAATGCACCAAAATTGTATCAATAATATATTGGCAAATAAAATACAGTACATCATCAAAAGAATCATATGTCATGACCGAGTACATTTTATTCCAGTAATGTAAAGATGGTTTAACATATGCAATTTAATAAACATAATGCACTACATAAACCAAAGCAAGGGGAAAAAAATCCAATGATCATATCAATAGATATAGGAAAAGATTTTGCAAAGTTCAACACCCATTCGTGATTAAAGCCCTAGAAAAACAGATATAGAAGGAGCATTTCTCAGTCTGATATAAAAGCCATTTATGACAAACCAATGGCAAATATTATGTTAAATGGGAAGAAGCTGAAATCTTTCCCTTTAATATCAGGAAAAAGGAAAGAATTCCCACTGTCATCACTCTTGTTTAATATAGCACTTGAAACATTAGCCAGAACAATCAGGTAGAAGAAAGAAAGAAGGGCTGGGGATTGTGGGGGCCCGTCATGGCTCACTGACATTTGACTTACTAGCCTTAGTCTCAATGTTTTTAACATAGGGACCTTTAATATGAGAAATACCATAAATACTGTGTTATCTCAAGTCAAAGAACAAAAGAAAAAATGTCTTGTGTTAATGCTCCTTGTGTGTTATTGGTAAGAAATATAGAGATTTCTTATGAAACTGATAATAATATAAGAACAGCTTTTATAATTGCAGTCTGACCAATTGTATATCATATGGGGATACAGAGAATCTGCTGATCGCCATTTCCTCTGTGATGATTTTATGACAGCCTCCATTTGTTATGATACCTGTCCAACTTAATGAAACCTGGTATGTAGATCAAGGATTATGAATGTTCATGGTAGTTGAGAAAGCATTAAGTAGACAAAAAAAAAAAAAAAAGTGATGGGATTGGTTACGTGGGGATTGTAGCCCTTATCACTATAATAGCTACATCCTCAACTGCTGCAGTTGCTTTGGCACAAGAAATTTAGGATGCTTAATATGTTAATGTTTTAGCTAAAAATGTGACTCACACAGTAACTATTCAAGTCAATTTCGATCAAAGATTAGAACAAAAGATAAATGCATTATATGATGAAGTTACTCTTATGGTAGAAGAAATATGGGCGCTGAAAGTTTGTTCTCGATTGATGTGTCACCCTGGTTATCAATGGATTTGTGTAACCAATAAGCTATATAATCATTCCATCTATGATTGGAGTAAAATACAAAGGCATTTGAAAGGTATTTGGTATAATCAAAATACCTCCCTAGATTTAATAGTTACATCAAGATATTTTGGATCTACAGATGCCCTTTCCTTAAAGTTTGATGTGGCACAAGCTGCTCAGTGTCTTATCAATCAATTAAAAGAAGTCTTATCCTCCATGGCATCAGTCACCCTATTTTTAGGTCCTGTTATTGCAATTGGGATAAGAGTATGTCTAGGATGTGTTATATTACCCATATTAGTGTGCATGGTGAGTTCATCTTTGATGAACATGGCAGGAAAGATTCATGGCTTACAATTGCACATTAAGCCTCCCATACCTACAGTCTAACCCCTGCAGAGGCTGGTAGTCAAAGATGGGTAAGAGAAGTGTGGAGAAATATCCAACCTAAGACAGAGCATGAGTGTCAGAATTCTCATGGCTTGATGACAGGTAAGGGATTTCTCTGGAAATTTCTCACCTAAAACAGGCACAGTCTTTCTGCTGAGCTGTGAAAGTCCCTGCTCTAAATATAATAAATATAATAAAAAGGGGGATATGTGGGGGCCCAGTCATGGCCCACTGGCATTTGACATTTGGAAAATAACTTCTTCCTGTACAATTAAGGCATCAACACAATCTATGTAACATTTGTTACTTTTCAAGGACACTGTTTGTTAAGCTTGTTTTGTTCTTTGACCCTGCCATAACAGGAACTCGTTAGCCAAAGATCTGATGTTATTTGTAAGAGTCAGGAAATCCAGTCTTTACATAAAGATAAAAACAATTGCTTGGTGCTTCCTGTTGTTGTGTGCCCTTAAAAGCTTCCTGTTGATGTGAGCCTTTAAAAGGAGCTGTTTCTGTGAAATAAATCAGACTTCTCTTGGTCTCCACTTAGGCTTGAGTGTTCTTTCCTTTCTCAATCCTCACTCCCCAACTCAGGCATGTTAGTGTTGTGACAGCTGGACTGCCACAGGGGATTATTAGTTCAGTGGTTCCACCGCCTGCCTCACAAGTGCAAGGGCCTGAGTTCCATCCATGGTACCACCCCAAAAAATTGTGAAAGGAAAGAAAGAAAATAAATCTGTAAAGGAAAGAAAGAAATCACACTATCAGCACAAGCAGATATCAGCATATTATTGAAAAATCCAAAAACTCCACTTAAAGATTTCTAGAATCAATAACCAAATTCAGCAATGTAGTAGGATACAAATGAAACACACGATAGCATTTCTACACATGAATAATTTCTTTGAGAAAAAAATAAGGAAAACAATACTATTCTCAATAGCATCAAAGAATGAAATGCAGTGGAATTAAACTAACCAAGAAAGTGAAAGACCTCTACAATGAAAACTATAGCTCTCAGAAAAAGGAAATTGAAAAGAACATCAGAAAATGGAAAACTTCCATGTTCCTGGACAGGCAGAAGCAATATAGTCAAAATGATCATACTTCCAAAATTGATATACAACTTGAATGCAATCCCAATCACAATACCAATAACATGTCTCACAGAACTAGAAAAACATCCTAAAATTCATATGGAAGCTGAAGATTTTCCAGAACAGCAAAAGAAAGTAATAAAAGCAAAGCAGCACGTAACGCAATTCGAGAGTTGGAGTTATATTGCAAAGCTACATTGATTTAATACACACACACACACACACACACACATACACACAATGGCCCAAAAAGAGATGTGGGTCAAATACCTAAAGTATGAATAAATTAAAGAGCAAAATAAAAGTTACATAACAGATAACAAGGAGATAGAAATTTTGAAAAAGAAAAGGGAAGAAGAGATGGACAGGGAGGGAAGCAGGAAACGTGATAAATTGCATTATGGACGTCTAGCAACTCCACGAAACAAGTGTAATCATTATGCAAGGTAAACATGTACTAATAAGAATGCCAAAATAATGTATTCCTCCTGACAGTGTGTCACGGCTCACGGCCTCTCTGGACATACTTGGACTATAACCTTTCAGTTCTTGGAGGCTGACAATTTTCACTGTTTCATCTTTCCCAAGTGTACCCTTATGTCTTGTAGGGAAAGTATATTGAGAATAACCAAGCTATGGGGTTGGGGGCAGTTTCTATAATTATAAGATTGTAAAGTCCACATTCACAACTGTGTAATGAAGTCAGATTGTCTAAAATAGCAACTGAAAGCAGCACAGTTTACACAGTTGAGGACATTTGCAAATTTCCCTTTTAAACTCTTTATTAGTACATGTTTACAGTACACAATGATTGCACTTATCATAGGAGCTGGTACATGTACATAACACAGTTTAAATCTTTTTATCTTCTTTCCCTTGCATTCCTCCCTGCTCCTTCCATCTTTCAGTCCTTTCCCTATTTGCAAACTTTCTATTCCCATTTTTTCTTTGAATTCTTTTTTTTCCATTTTTTCCCTCCCCGTCTCCTTCTCTTGTTCCCTTTCCCATTTGAAAAAGATCTCCCTACTTTCTATTATCTAACTTGTATTTTGTTCTTTCTTTTCTTTTCTTTTTTGAGTCAAACTTCTAAGTCTGAAAAATCAACTATCCAAGACTTGGACACAGGCCCATGCCTGTCTAAGAATACAAAAAGGAGTTCTCAGACCACATAAGATTTAAATTATTCCAGCAGGGCACACTATGAGAGAAAACTACCCTATATAGAATTAGAATAAAACACTAGAAATAAAATAAAAAGAGGAAACATTCAGAAATACAATGTTTTGGGTGCTAAAAATAAACCTATACACACTTTCTACAATTATACTTCCAAAACTGTTTAAGGATATAAAAGTAAGTAGTTCTCAAATGCAGCTAAGAACTTATTAGTGATAATGCCCCATTTTGTACGTATCCGAAATCTTGTATATAGCATCATTTAGTGTATATAACATCAGGTCTAGAATCTTTGGATGTCCACTTTAACCCATTTTTCTATTACTTCATTAATATTCAGCAATTTCTACTAAGAAAGTTAAATATTGCTAACAAATCTCAGTAGGATTGGGAAGAAAACCAACTGAGTCAAGCTATGCAAATATATTATAAGGAAGAGAAACTGTAGCAACAAATAAATGATAATGAGAGCTTTTATCAATTAGAAAATATTTTCTAAGGATTTTATTGTGTGCTTGTTTTTACATAATCTCATGTAATAGTGATAGCATTTTTGAGAAGAAGGAAACTTTGATTTTCATATATTACAGGAGATAAATCTGAAGCAAGAAGACATTAGAAGTCCACAGAGTAGGTAAACCAGTGTACAATCCAGGCCATCTGCCTGAAAAGCCCAACCACCTCTGACACATAATATTTTCCCTTTACTGTTTGATAATCTGTGGTGTGTGGGTGTGGCCCTACTTACCTCCACTGGGCCCAAGAGAGTTCACAATATCTATGACATCCTACTGGGGACCCCTGAAATGTTACTGGAAACCTCTGCAGTAGGCGCCAGTCTCCTGCTCAGTGTATGATACAGGCCTGAGAAATTAAACTAAAAGCCAGAACTAAGAGAGACAGAAAGCAGGTGCCTGGATTACCAGTGCTGGTGCAACTGACAAAGGTGCTGCTTAATCCAAGGCACTGTTTTTTATTAGTAGTAATCAAGTGGGGTAAAGGCAAGCTACATGCTAGGGCAGTACTATATGTGAGGATGTGTAGTCATGTAGTTTCTATGGAAATTAATGTAAGCAAGGTTTGTAAAAGACAAGATAAATATTTTCAAATTAGGAATGGAATACATAAGAAAAGTGGTTGTAATTAGAGCATTGCCCTTCTATTTAAGGTGGTTTCAGCTGTGGGAATGGAATTTGAGAGTGTTACTCTGACCTCAGCAGACAGACTTTGGCCAGACTCACTTCTATGAACAAGTCAATAGCTGGCTCAACTCTTCACGGCCTAGACTGCTTACAGCCTTCTTGGGCATGATCCATATCGCAGTCTCCTGCAATGTCCCACCTTCATTACACATCTGTTGGCTTTCAGTTGTTCTTTTAGACAATCTGACTTCTTTACACAGTTAAGTCGTCTAAGACATTATTCCTGAAAGAATCAAATCTCTGTCTTGTAGCCTCTTTTTGTTCTATTATGATTTCAAGCATTTTGCCCTTGGTGTGATAATATGAAGTAGTATTTTTGGTGATGTCTTGGGTTCAAGTCATGATCTTTCCTGCTCTTTCATTAAGACACAGCAACACTAGCTCCTCTGGGTAGTAAAGCTGAATCTATGCAGCTCAGTGTCGTTCTTTCTTGTCCTTTTATCCAGTAGTGCAAAAATTCTTAAATGTCAGGGCCAAATCCTATTTGAGTGCAATTATGTATGAGTTCCCTGATGACAGCACTCACCTATTGGGTTCCAAATTCTCATCATTAGTAGAAGGTCACCATGACAGGAAACAAACTTTTGACTATTGGAGTGTGACTACGTAAGATTCCATCATATCCAGTGTATTTATTCCTGCCTCTGAATATAAGCTGTGGGAAAAATACCACTGCATATTGGCGGCATGCTCAGGCACCGTGCCACATGCCAAAGGTAACACCAAGAACTCATGGGTATTGTCTTGCAGCTGGTGCTGTAACTGTGTCTTTAGTAAGCTATTCACCAATCTATAAGAACAGCTGCTTCTGAGCGATGCTATGCTAGATAAGATCTGTGAATCCCACAGGCATTTACTCACTGTCTAACTTCTTTCACTGCAAATTAACTTGCTTGGTAATATTCAGTACAATATGAGAATTTATCAGCATCCAGAAATTTTCATTTCTATAGTGGTGCTAAAAGGAGAATTTTAGAAAATGCTAATCCTGATCTAAAATTAATCTCCATTTTGTGAAAACCAGTGCTATTCTCTTGGTGACAGAAGTGGCAATTTAAAAATCCTTGCTACCAGTGACCTAAGTATTCCTGCGACATGGTACTGCTCGAGGACTCAAGGATTTTACTGTTGGTGGCACACTGGGAATCACAGTGAGGCCAGCACTGGAAAGGGGAAGAATATGGAGAGCCCTTGTGCCTGCCAGGAGTCTTGATTTCAATGGACACTTCATTCTTAGTGACTACGGGTGTCGTCGGTGTAACTATTCTACTATGGTGTCATCCATTATGGATTATAATTTTTGTGAAGTTTCCTCAGGAACTCTGTATGATATTATCCAATAGCTATGCAACTCAAATTATCCTTGCTGAATAAATAGCCAGAATTCATGCAATGCCTACTTCTGTATTAGGCAAAGATCAGTGGACGCTTAGTTGATTGCAAATTGCAAAAACTTTTACATCAATGAAGATAAATTAGATAGACAGACAGATAGATAGGTAGACAGACAGACTGAGAGATTATAGATATTGCCAAACAGTAGAGATGTACTGAGTAATGTTACTGTACTTAAACTATGTAAACAATCTCAACTGAAAGGTTTATGCTGCTAATTCATTCTCCTCACTGCTTTCAGGCAATACCATTGTTAGAAAAAATAGAAGAAATTACCACAGTACTTGTTAAAGAAATGAAAATCATAGTATAAATAGTACCATCTCCCCATACAACTGTGGACCTCTCTAGGATATTTATGAGCTTTAATGCACATTTAGTCTCCAGTAATAATACAGCAAAAGTGTCTGTTCTTCCTCTCTAAATCCTAATAAAAATTTAATAAAAATTTTTAAATAATATAAAGTAACTTTTTATTTCAACAATATTTCTCTAATGTGTGACCCAAGGATAATCAAGCTTTCTATTTATATACAGCTACAGGGCAAATGTGGCTGCCCTTCCATTTCAAACTTGAATTTGTTCACAAGCCCACCGCTATGATTGGTTTTTCCACTTGCAAGCTTTCTTGTCGTAATATTCTAAGTGGAGAGCCTTCTGGAAATACTCAGGTAATCCATACAGTATCATTTGCTTGTCTTATACTAGAGTCAGCCAATCCAGATTACAGTTCGAATGTTGGTGATGCTCCTATTTTGGGAGAGGAGTGCAGGAGAAGGGAGAACGGGATGGTAAAGATGGAAATAGAGAATTTATTATCCCCTATGAATAGTTGCTGTCATTGATGTATTTCAGACAGAAACTCCCTGCATCTTCCCTGGGGACTTAAAAGTAATAAATCTCTAAGTTTCTACATCACCACTAGAGAAGATGAGTAAAACAGGTGTCATTTCAAACACACGCGCACACACACACACACACACGCACACACGCACACACACATATATATCATACTCTATATTAGTAGTACACTATTATTTTACGTAGCTGTTAAGTGATGAAAAATAAGAAAGCAACCACAACAACACTCAATCTGTTATTCTAGTCTCAACAGATCCAGCTTCAACCCACAGTCCCCTCGGCTCATCACACATTTTCTCACTACACGTTTCTCCACCTCTTATAAATAATGCAATTTTATCTCAAAATTGTCCTGAAAGGTAAAGTAGATAATAAAATTCACCTGGCAGAAAAGTGGTTGCACGCTAGCGGCTAATTTGTTGTTGGCTTGGTTTGTGTAAAGCAGGACCTGTTTGGTGGATTGCTGTAAACCTGTCAACAGTTTGGCCCATGGACAATCTCAGACAACTGAAAGTCAAGTTTACACTTGTTTGACAGCTGCAGGATCAGTGGTAAGACTAAGTGGTTAGTGTGGAAATCATCCTGAATTTGATGAAAACCAACACTTGGACAATGTGAGATCAAAACTATTTTGTGATCAAAACTATTTTTAATGTTTTTAACTTTCAGAGTGAGGTTGAGTTGTTATAGAGATTTGGTCTCAGGGATCTGCATGGAAAGACAAAAGCATTTAAGGGGAAACTGAGGCCATTATTTTAAGTATACAGTAGTTTTTTTTTTTTTCCTAATTCTTCAGGCACTCATGCAATGCACTTGAGAAATTAGTAGCAGGAACAATACTTTTCTCACAAGGAAGAAAACAGAAAAAGATAAGCAACTCCTAAAACCATACTGTTTACTCAAATTTGTGACTTCTGATCTATTTACCCTCTCAGAGTGTGGTCTTTAATGATAATACAAAGAAGAAAATCACATTCTGCCTTTCTCTGTGGAGATGCTCCGGACTGATACTAATCTCAGAAAATCAGAAATCTATTGCAGTGGGAATAAGGATCACATTAAATAAAGATTTGTCTCCTAGGGAAAGAAGCCTCATTGATTTCAGAATGTGCTGAGAACCTTTTAAGACTTGAACAAATTGTAAATAATCTATATTCACCTAGATAAAAAGTTATATTCCAAATAGTAATAACCAGGTAAGGAATTTGACTCCATCACTCAGTGATTAAAACTTCGGTGTGAGAGAATAAAACTGGCAACTTTAACTTTCTATTCCTATTGTACTTCTTTTAATTTTAAGATTTCATTTTCTTCAGCTTTTGTAAAAGAGCAGGATAGGTATCGTAATATTAATTTTCTATATTTCTTTCAAAAAGGGACAAAAGATCATATGTGCAGACTGAGGCTAAAAATATGTAAAAGCTAAGGAAAAAGAACTAGAAGATAAGATAAGGGCACATACCACTTGAATAGATATCCCCAGGATATGATTCAGTCACAGTTATGATAATTCGGAAGGAGAAGACATTGTGTGAGTTTAAAGGATCTCGAAGAACAAGAAACGGAAAAACTAGTTTATTCAGTTATATTTTAAACAGAGTAACCATAGTGAATAAGTGTATCTAAAAACAGAAGAAAGCAATTATTTTCTTTCAAAGCAAACACCTCCTACATGTGTATCCCCATATCCATACTTAGGGGTGTTTTTGCTCCAAAAATGCCTTCATTTTCTCCTTCATGGTAATTTACAAGGAAAGGAACTGGTGATCAAGTCAGGTAAGATGAGAATAGACAGTCAGGCTCCTTTGCTGCCAACTCATAGAACTTCCATCTGGAGTCTCTCCTTTGTATGGCAGCAGCACAAACTGAGAATCTAGACAGAATGTGAGGGATAGGGCTATTGGTAATCAGTTTCATTAATTTTATGTAAGATTCTGACCCCTACACTCTTAAGTCTTGATTAAACCTTCTCGGATGTAAGGTGATCTGGCTGAGACATCTGTCACCTCACTGATCTCCAGAATTTATCAAGCTGATCTGTCTGGTTAGGCAGGTATCCCCTTCCTACCTTACTGCTCCATGTGGGTCCCACCTGTAGCTCCCCACTCAGTCAAAGAGGACAACCACTCCTGATGGAGAAAGACCACTTCCCTGGTCAAGGGTATAGGAGTAGCTGTGCTCCTCTGCTAGAACCTCCAAAGAAGCTCTCAATTAAACCTTCTCAAGTTGTTTCATGGATATTTTGACTGCCTGGAGATGATATGCATTGTCTCAGAAAAAGAACTCTGAATTAATAGGAGCAATGTGTTGAATGCTTTTTAATGAAAACGTGGGTCAACAGTGGATTGAGAGGTGGCTAGAACTGGTTTTCAGGAGGCGTACATCCTAGGTCAAATGCAGCCTCTACTGCCTGGAACAATGAAGCAAAAATTATCCACGTGAATGTTTTCTACTCCAGAACTGTCAAAGAGGGCTCATGATACTGGTAAGACTGAACATCAGGCAAGGTTTTAGCTTCCCCTTTCCAGATTACACTCTGGGAAAAACAAGTGAACATTACAACTGCTACCTATGTCTCCTAGTTGGCATGTTCCACATAAAGTAACATGCACACAGTCCTGCCTGACGTGGCTGCAATTCAGTCTGCAGTTTCTTAGCAACAAGAACTCTGCATCAACAATCCGGTAGCTTTTTTTTTTTTTTTTTTTTTTTTTTTTTTTTTTTGCCACACTGTTAATAAAAAGAAAACTTGCAAAATATCCTAAGAATTAAAAAAAAATTCCTGAAATATTTCTATGACTAAATAAGGATGTGTAGCTTGGGTGTGCTTCTTAAGATGCTAAAGTTTCAAGGTTAGAATGCAGTCCACTTGTCAGATATCAACAAAGCATAATAAATTATTCTGTGGGAAACAAACTGAGTTTCTGGAATAAGAGAGAAAAACAATGCATCAAGTTCTCAATATAAGTCTTTAAATTGGTGTGATGGAATTCTCATTGACTACAAGAATGATATTTGGGCCAGGGATTTAGCTCAGTGGTTCGGTGGCCTGCCTTGGAAGCGCAAGGACCCGAGTTCGATCTCCGGTACCACACACACACACACACACACACACACACACACACACAAAGAATGATATTTGTCTCAGTTTGTGCAATAAGAAGAATGAATAAGAAGTTAAGAATATTGTGCCTTTAGTATAAACAATAGTAAATTACAGAAGGATGTAAAAGCCAGTCTTAATCAGCTGAACGAATCTTTTTCATTGCCAAATGTAGCAGTACAACAACAACTCTAGGCATAGAGTGGAAAATTATTTCTTCAATTCAGTTGATAAAGGGAAATGCTATTAGTCTGGAATACTAGCCAGCTAGTTGGAAGGTACACTGCTCTTTTAACTGGACTTTTGCAGTGGAAATCATATGGTTGAAAGGCAATGCTAGTTTAAGGAAAAGATAGAGATTTGATAGAAAACCAAAAAAAAAAGAAAAATAAAGATGGAATCAAAGAAAAGTGAATGAATTGTAGTTAAATTATGTAACATGATTTATCAGGACATGTAATTTGCCTCAGATTTTACCATTTCTAGTTAAGTTATTTAGGCCACATAGCTTACTTTTCTCAAAATTTTAGTTGCATCATCTTTAAAAATTGGGTGTGGATTGCGTGGTCTCTAAATATTTTTGTTTATAATTTACCCTTATAAATAGTTATGAAGTTACTTTTACCTTATCATTAGCATCTCAAACTCTGGAAAATCTCCGAGATTATTTTTTAATTCATCTGTCTGTGTTTTTTTTATTATGATTGTTTGTTTCTGTTTTTTGTGTGAAGAAAGATATACATTTTTACTGATAAATTAAAATAAGCTTGAAAAGGAAATCCAAAGTGTGATACAGTGAGGAGAATTAGGATAACATGAAACACTGAATATACATTTTACCCCAAAGGCTGATGTCACTGTCATAAAATTACTAAAAGTAGTTTTGCATCCAGAACATTAATTAAATATGTGTTTTTTGGGATTATACAATTAGGATTGCTCAAATTCTAAAGGGCATCATTTTGTGGTTTAACAGAAAGAAAAGAAAAAGGGTGAACAAGTCATTTTCCTATTCCCAAATTCCACTCGGCACCTTTTGCACGAACAGTATGAGATGTGTCTCTAGCGTTCAGCATTGAGGAGCTCCTGGAATTCAATTTCGCTCAGCAGAAGCACCGGGATCTTGCGATCATCTCACTGTCCACTAATTATTACTCCTTCACCTATTCTCCAGGAATAATTTACAGATAATTTTCTTCAAATGAAAAATATTATCCCAGTGTTTTTCTGCTTAAAGACCTTTGTAGATTGCTCTCAGAATAAAAACCATTAGATTTCTCCATGTTGTTCAAAGACATAGACAAGTCCTGCCTGTTTTTTCAGTCTTTTTTTTCTCCATTTTCCCTTCCTTTCTATCAGCCATAATGACCTAGAATGTCTTCAAAGACCAGGAGACCGAGCCTTGGTCAGAGCATCACACATTGTCCCCTATCCCGCGATCTCACTGCCCACTTTATGACACGTCATTACTCTGCTGGAGCATTACGATTTTTTTTTTTTACAAATTTTTCTCATGGCTGCCCCTCTGTCTGATGTTTCATATAGAAACTTAATCAATTATTCTATTATGCATGTAGGTCTTTATTTTGTTACTTTTCTTAATTTGAAGTTGTACATTTGTTTGAGTAATTAGTATTTGTTTTGTTTTGGTTGTTTTGCTTTTGGTTTTTGGTTTTGTTTGTTTGTTTTTTGTTTGGTACTGAGGCTTGAACTTGGGTTCTTATGCTTGTGAGGCAGGTGCTTGGAGCACAGAGCTAAATCCCCGGCCCTAATTACTGTTTGATTACTATCGCTCTCACTAGCAAAAAACTTCATACATATTTTAGTCATTAGTTTAGAACAGCGCCTACTAAATAGATGGTCAAACTATTTGTTGATAAATGAATTCCACCTATTTTCAAATTCAGAGAAAGTTGAGTGAAATGTTCAATTGTCTAGAACTTTTTTATTGGTACTGAAACATGATTTTTATTTTATTTTATTTTTTTGGTTTTTTGAGACAGGTTCTCTCTATGTAGTTGAGACTGACCAGGAAATCACCATGTAGCCCAGGCTGGTCTCGAACTCACAGCAATCCTCCTGCCTCAGCCTCCCAAGTGCTGCGATTACAGGCGTGCGCCACCACACCTGGCTCTGAAACATAATTTTTTAAAGTTTATAGAAGAGAAGATTAAGGAATGGCTGGTGTGACATAAAACCTTGCAATAGTAACAGGACTAGAAAGATTGCTCCAAAAGCATCGAGTTGCTAATTAGCAGACTATAGGCTTTCTCTGATCATGTGCTCATAAACTAGTAAACATTAAGCAATGAAATTGCTTCTGAGGTACAGAAAAAAGCATATCCTCATAACCTTCCAATATTAAACAAAATAAGGTTAAAAGAAGAAAAGGCCAAGGAGGAATAATACTAATGTAAGTGTCCTTAAATAGCAGAAAGAATGTTCAAAAGACATCACTACATGAAGAATGGGGAAATAGAAAATGGAATTATGTGGCATGAAACAAGTTATTAAATTGGAGGTGCCATAATGTCTAGCATCTTCAAAGAAGGACATTTTGTGGAGGGATTCTTTGAAAATATAGCAGAGGAAAGCAGAAAACACTAGATGTGAAGTCAGGATAGCTGTCTCTGTACTTCACTCCGCCTCTGCTTTCACGTGTGACCTTGGTGGATCATGCTATCCCGTGCTCATGGAAAACCTGATGTCTGAAGAGGATTCTAAGCTTTCGACTTCACTTCTGGCACTTCCTGTTCCACTGTTCTAGAGAACCTTAAGTAGGTCAAAGCAGATTTTAAGACCAAAACCTGTCTATGCTGCTTTGGGCTGTAATCCCCAGGGCAAAATACAAAGCCCCAGACTCCCTTCTGCCCCACCTTAATGGTGCTCTCTGCTTATTGATGTATCTGTGTTGCCAAATATGTTTCTAACTTTCTACAGGGCAATACGATCTTTATTAGTACTGTTAAAAATTTCTATAGAGTCTCACTTAGTGTCTGGCTATGGATGTCTTTTAATACCATTTCAGCAACTCTAGAATGCAACCAGAGGTGGTTGCCCATATTTTACCTTTTAGTATGGTTCTTTGCCTTACCAAAATGAATACTACTACTTCTGAATGAATGGAAGTTGTGACAGAGGGGCAGGATCATTGGACCCTTACTAGCACAATGATTTGATGAGAAGATCACACAACAGCATATTTTGCATTCATCCTGCCTGGATCAGCACTGTGATATGTCTCACCTTGACTATGTTAAAAGGAATCTAGGTACAACTCAGGTCAAAATGAAACCTGTCCCTTTGCCACTATAGTGAATGTTTTTAATGATCCAACTGTTCATTCCCATGCTTAAAAATCCGCAAAGATGAAGATCAAATTCTTCTGCATGACCAGGACACATTCCCACAATCAGATCAATCTCTTTTCCACTAACTTTTCAACAGATCGGGTTAATCTATTCACCCACATCTGTCATTTACATTTACTTCGGCTTTTTATTTCACCTAACAGGTGTTTCTGTCTAGTAAACTCTCACTTATCCCTCAAACTCCAACCCAGCTCTACCTTGCACTCTGCAGCCTTCGCTGATATGATGCATCCCTTTCCCTCACACCGGCAAGAGATCTTTCCTTTCAGTGCTCTCGAGCCACTCCCTGCGCTCCTATACTTCATGGACTATTTTCAGTATAGTCTATGAATTTATGAATTACTGTAATAGAATGTGTGTTTCTAAAAGAATATGCGTTTGGAATCCTGGTGTCCTGTGCAGACTTGGCTTGCAACAAGTGTTGACTGAATTCTTCTGAAGTCAAATGAAATAAATTAAACTGAATGACCGCATGCAGTCATGACTGTTGAATAGAAAAGATGAGAGGTCTTTTAAATTCCGGAGAAAGATGGCAGTGTGCTCTTTTGACTTCATAGGAAAATGGAATAGCACACTTCCTTTCTCCAGGAGGAAGCTTCTCTGCACAGCAGCCATGTGAATGCCGACAGGCGTTTCCTCCTTCCTTTTCTATGTGAACAAAAATTGGATCTACCAGGAAAAGGTGAATTGGTAAGATGACAGGCAGAGAATCCACAAGCAGAGAAAACTATTTACTGTCAATGTTATTTTTCCCACATGTTACTCAGTAGAAACCAGGAGCTAGAAAACTCTGCAGGTAAAATTTTCTGTGCTGAAATTTTTATGAACTTTCAGAAATAATGGAAATAAAGAAAAATAAAGAGCATACAAACACTCAGGTATAGAGGAATGTGAAAGAAACAATGTCAAATTCCCACCTGTCTTTTCTTAAGAAAGACGATCCATCATCATTAGATTAAATTCTTTCTGATTTCTTCATATTTATTTTTATTTCCATTATAGGAGAAATTATAATGATAATAGTTCAGGGACCGGGATTTAGCTCAGTGGTTCTGCTACCTGCCTCACAAGTGCAAGGTCCCGAATTTGATCCCCAGTACCAAGAAAAAAATATAGTTGTGTGTTATATCTTTGGTTGATATGTCTTGGTTCTTTGGTTATTATGTTTGTTTATATTTTTGATAGTGTGGGTTTCTTGTTACAAGATTCTTATTCAGACAGATTAAAATTTATCAATAATCTCATAGAACCAAAAGAGGTTTTGAAAAAAAATCACTACCCCATCAAAGTCTGGGAACAGGGAAGTTTTCAAAAATACAATGCAAAACTGTTGCCAATGACTGCTTTAAGAGGAAAGAAGCAAAGCCTGATTTTCTAATTTCATATGCCACTGTTTGCAAATTACTTTGAATACCTAAGGGGAGTCCAAGTTTCCACTTACAGTGCGGTTACCGGTTTAGATGTACGGTTCTCAACGTCTCTTATGAAGGTTTCTGGGATGTCACATTGTCCCCTCTACAGCCGTGGAAAGAGGGAGGTGAGCACACCCAGAAAGCGCATTTCTCTACCAGTTCCTCTCACTTCAACCACAACAGATTGTTTTCATATCTTTTACTGATTGAGTTTTCCTAAGATCTCTTTGGATCAAGCCATGTCCTTGAAATCTCTATGTAGATGTTTAATAGATAATCGAATTCAAATCTGAACTGATCTTTTACCAGTTCAGCTGTATCCAAAATCTCAGTTCGTGGGAGCTCCATACATCTCATTGCTCAGTCATAAAACCGAAGAAATAAGCTCATTTCTCTCTTTCTCGCACAGCCCACATCACATTTTTCTGTAGAGCATGTTCGCTAGATCTTCAAAGTGCACGCTAACTTGTTCCAGGCCTCAGCATCTCCGCTGAGGCTGCTGCCATAATCCCTCACATGGATGTATTTCATGAAGATCCCCTTCCCCTGCTGTACCTCCGAGCCCTGCAGGGTACTTTACACAGTATCAAGACACATCCTCCTAAAATCTATGTCAAATTATATCCCTTTCACTCACCGTGCTGAGAGGTTCCCTTTCTCACTCAGATTAAAAGATTAAAGTCAATGCCTTGAGATGAAAAAAATCCCAGTCATTTATGCTGCAGGCAGATGGGCCTCGCCACCCTGACTTTCCATCATTCAGCTCCTGAAGCAGTGACCTCCAGGTTGTCCTCTCCCCATACTCCTTCCTCTGAGACCTTCCACTCCCTGGCATGATCTGCCTGTATGTAGCAGAGGACTGACTTTTTCAGTTCTTTAGACCTTAATAACATTTTCTTTGTTAACATCTCATTGTTTAAATGAGGCCTGTTCTCACCAGTGTCTTTTAAACTCAACACATAACCCGTTTCAGTATGGTCCTGTTCTTCTCATCCTAACTATATCATTTTTCTTTATCTGTCATCTGTTATTATTTTACTTTTTGTGTTTGATTATTTATCTACATTTGCCTATGTTTTCACATGGATATATTTTAAGCTCTAATATAATGGCTCCAAGAAATTAGGTGCTCAGTTCATAACCGCAGAATTAATTTTGTGGACCACAGGACTACTGTCTTGAGAATGAAACCTAGCTTCCTGTGGAAACATCAATCTCGGCACCAGCTTTTACATGTTTTGCTTAACTCACACCTTGCTGAGACCACCTTATACTCTACTGTCGGTGATACATCTTTACAGACGTCATTCATGGAATGCCGTCGAAACTCCCCTGGCTTTCTGTGCTGCTTCTTGCTGTAGTGGTGTTCATAGAACTGGGAGAAATTACCTAGACGTAGGCATCGCTGCTATGTCGAGATCTGGCCGAGAGGAGCACAGACTTTGCAGCCTGCAGTCTCCATCTGGATGACTCCTCCAGCACCAGGCTTTTGAAAGTGAGCACACCTGCGGCTGAAGCAGCTGTTAGAGTCCAAAGTCAACTACGTCATCCACAGGCACCGCTTGGTAGGGCAACACCCACCCCCCACCATGTGTGTGTGTGTGTGTGTGTGTGTGTGTGTGTGTGAGGGGCTAACTCAGAAGGAGAATTTCTTCAAGGGAAATTTACTTTCTCTCTTCTTATATATCATTAAATCCACACAAGGAAACATTTCCATGTGATCTCAAGAAAAACAAGCATTTAGCCTTGGTGCTAAGAATGCAAGATGTATTTGAACTCCCCTATTTCCTCCTCCTGTGCAGTTTTACTCCATATCCTTCCGACCTTGTTTTTCTTTATTTGTTTTTATACAATATGCTGGAAGTAAATTTCACTATTTTTCTTTCTGGATGCGAAAATGGATAATATGGTTAGAAAACAATGGAGACTGAAACAATGTAACTTTAGGGGAAATGAAATTGTTTTGTCTGCCCTTATCTGTCCTTTTTATCTCTTTCCTCCCTTTATTTTTAATAACTTCAATTTTTGCCACATTGTCTTTTTCTGAGGATTTTTATCACACTATGCAGGAAAGGATTTGGAATCAGAAAGGAGTGAAGTTAAAATATCTCAGCTGTTCCTTTAATTTATTGAGTGATTATGGCAAATTATTTAAGTCTTACTTTTCTTATCATCACATTTAGGGCAACAAGAGTACCGAATAACCAGTTTTGAAGGAAGATGAAATAAGATAATATAATGTACCTCACCATAGAAAGATAGATAACTTCAGTTTTTTTCACATTGCCATGCGATTAAAACATAGGAAAAGACATTCTTCTCTTTGCTGTTGTTGAAGTTGTTCCGGCTGTTGGTAGGAAGCTCTAAGATTTCAGAGATTTGTTCTGTTCACTACTCCATCTCCAATCCCCAGGAGAGGGCTAGCCTGGTGTAGGGACTGATAAATGTGAAGAATGAATGAATGATCTTTTGAGAATTTCTCTTTGGTTTGTCTTGTGAGTCTGGTTAGAACAGCACTTTTTTTTTTTACAAAACTTTAAAAGACTTTTAAGAAACATGCAACAATTTATAACCTCAGGATTTTCTACCTCTATCTTTTCCCTTTTCTTTATCTGTTGATAGATTTCTAGATATAATTGCTCTGCCACACTCAAAAGGAAAAATAAAACAAGCTCAGCACTGTGCAGAATCTCCTTCTGACAAACCACATGAAGCTGGCATCTGTGACAAGCCTTTATTTTTAGGGCCCAAAATGGGAAAGACAGAGAAAGCAAAGGTCAGATTCAGGCAGAAGAGGATGTAATTACATCAGCTTGGAGACATTTGTTTATGTGGATGGAATGGAAAGATCTGACATCCTCCTCTTCTAACCTCGTAGAAGTGGGAGGGTCTTCATCAAATACAAGAAAGTGCTCCTGTAGTGCAGAGAATTCCATTGGCTCTGAAGACAGTGAAGACATGACAAAAGCTTGAGACGAATTTCTTGTTAAAACCTCAAACCTCAGATCTGATACAAATCTAGAAATGCCACAGAAATGGGAATGGGAACACATCATATATGACACAAAAATGTAGCATGCAGAGAAGCAGGAGAGGCAGGTCTTGTCGGAGGACAGACTCAGAGTCCCCTCCCTAACACTGCCCCTCCTTGCCCCTTTGTCTCTGTGTCAAGCAGAGCGGCACACTCAACTCCACAGAATAAATGGAAATAATGTGGGTGCTGTAGTGGGAAGGCTTTTACAGTGATCCTGAGAGATCCTCAGCTTCCTGGAGTGAGCGTGGGCTACACCTAGTGACTTTTGTGTAAAAAATTCAATATGAGAGAAGTTGTGGGCTGTTACTTTTAATATTACTATGTGGTTAAAGATCATGACTTTTCTTTGCTTATACAGTGTCTAACTGGCTCCTGTTGCTTGCTCTGATGAAGAGGGCCACCACACAAGGAACCCAGCGCGGTCTTCATGCAGCGGTCAGTGGCTCTGAAAAAGTCCGGTGGGCTCTGAAAAGAGGCCATCATCCAACTGCAAAGCCCATGTAAGTGAACATGAGAAAGGATTCTTCCTTAGTTACACTTGAGATGACTGAATTCCCCTCCACACACATGGTAACACCTTGATCACAAGCTGCAGGACCTCTGAACAGAGGCCTCAGGTAAGCTGTGGTTGACTCCTGACCCAGTGAATGTTTGATAACATGCTGTTGTCTTAAGACACTGGGTTTTAGATTTGTAATTTGCTACTCACATGGACTTGCTTGAGGTGACTGATGAGCTCCTAATTAGTTGTAAAATCTCTTTTTTATTTTAGAAGACTAAATGAAAATTTGTTTGTGTGAAAGATATGTTTCCAGTCTTCTGAAATGGATTTGCTAAGGAGAGAGGATGAAAAAATGATTCAGGAATGGGTCTCACCTCCTTCACTTTGGTATAACGAGAAGGTCCTTGTCCTTGGTTTCTTCCACAGAGCTCCTAAAACCCTTGGAATTTCCTAATAGGCAGGAGTAATAGTGGTACCATTTATTATTAATGGCAACCTTCTTTCAGCCACATCTGCATTTATGCTAATGAGATGACCTGTGATTGGTTCCTAAATGCTACATTGCTTCAGGATGGGTTGGCTGGGATTAAGAAAGACCCAGCCCGAATTCCACGGTTGGAACATTTCAGCCTCAACCTTGGATCTCTGGGGACAGTAGAAGGCCTGCAAATCGAGCAAATCACCACTGGGTAGCACATTAATCAATCAAATCTCCATAAAGAAGCTAAAAAAATTCCTAAGCAACTAAGTCCAGAGAGCTTCTCAGTTGGCAAATTCATTACAGTACTAAGTAGCTGACCCATACTGAGTAGTATCGAATACACTTGTATTAATAAGAATTCTGTGAATTCTGTTCTAGTGAATTAGTGATGTCAGTGGGTGATGGGACCTCAATTTGTAGTTGTCTGAGCAGTAATGGGGGAGTCTGGGAACCTGTCTAAAGTAGTGGAGTCTTGTGGAAACAATCCCTAAATGTGCTGGGTTAGTATTGGAACAACTGAAGTGCTGGAAATCTGCTTGAGGTCAGAGAACTGGAGAATTGGTTGTTGGTGTTGGAAATAGCATGATATATTTGATATCATGATATATTTGATATCAAAGAATTAAAACTCAGCTACTTACTCTTGTTGACCTAGGAAAAGCTCAAAATTGTTGTGGACTTCAATCTCCTTAATTTGAAGTGTGCATAATGCCTGTCTTCAAGTGAATTTAGCATTCAACTTAGAAACACACACACATACAAATACATCTCAGATTTTGACTTTAACAGGTGGTGGACAAATTGTAGCCATAATTATTTTTGCTTTTATCATTTTCATCATTCTCACTGTCCAGTGTGTTTTTCATTTTCTTTTATTTACCGAGGGACTATTTTATTACCAATAAAGTAATTCTATAATGAGAAAAGATTTCTAAAATCCATTTGCACTAATTCTTTGTTTTCACTAAGTGATTTAACAAATAATAAGTAAATATCAGGAGCTGAATCATAGGGTAAGCTACCTAGATTTGGTGGTATTTTGTAAATAAAGTTAATGAGTCCAGGGAGAAGTAGAAACTATTGACGTTTCCATCTCATTACCATAGGGATTTGGGAAGGTGAAAAATATCATTTATGGGAAATTTATGAATATCAATAGTGATTGCTGAAGACTTCCCAACCCACCCTATAGAGAGAAATACTGTCTCCCTCATTTTCTGGGCAAGTCTCCAGATTTATTTTCTTTATTACATTAACTATCTTGTTTACCTTTTTATTTCTTTGTCTACTTTATCTTCCTTGCTACATGCAAGTTACACAAGTATATGAATCTTCTTTGAACACGATTCAACAGGTTCTAATATTAAAAATATCTCTAAGCCAAGCCAAAGTTTATCTTTGAGGATTAATGAGTCAATGAGTGAACAGGGAGCACAAATCGAAAAAACTATGGCTTCAGAAACTTGGGAAGGAGGAAAAGAGTAGAGGACACCCTCTGACTCAGAAATGCTAAGACAGTAGGTGGGCACCTCAGTTTGCACTGTCAGGTGTGGTCATGTCTCAGCCTTTGGGTGTCAGGGCGAAGAAGCAGAGATGATCTTCAGATGTCTTATTCTGGACTATTCTTCTGCCTGGATTCTCTACAATGGATAGCTTTGTTTGAAGAAGTGAATTCTCATCCCAGTCCATACTCTATCCGAAAGGCAAGAAAAGATGGTCCCAGTAATATCTCAGGCTGCGGTGTTTACTGCACATTGTCAGTTTCTCCTCTCAGTCTCGCACATTTTCTAAGCCATTTTTATACATGTTCCACATTCAGAGAAGGCCTCGATGTTACAGCCCACTACAGAGTTGGGTTTATCCTTCTTATTCAAGAAATAAACTACAAGAAACCATTCTTTGTCCCTTCCAGGCTCAAAAGTCACAAAGTTGTCTCCCTGCTTAAGAGCTGGTGACTTAAGAAATCATAACTCTTCACGAATGTAGGAAGGAGAAGTGTTGAAGTCATTGTGCTACTTGTCACCAGTCTCATCGATCCCTATGATCTTCTCTTTTGTATGTTTAGAAAAACACAACATAGTCACACTCAAAAAGACCCAGATTAATCAGCCTAACTTCAAATCTGCCATCTTTGTTTTTGGCATCTTCAGTCATCTCCTCATTGTACAGGTAAAATTACTGAAATTCTGCAGATTTGGTTATGTAAGTGAAGAAGTGGCTCATATTTTTGTGCCCAGACAGACCCTTGAGTTGTAGCAATCATAACAGAGTCTCACAGCCCCAGCATGATACATTGTGTTATATATGTATTATTTGAAGAATAAGTTTTTATGTGCATTTTGGAGGTATTTTGTTCTATGGAAAGTGTCCTAAGGGTCTACCCTGACATAATAACAGGATATGGAGGAAAGCCTATGCATGTTGTGTTTTAGCTCTGGAATGTCCCCTCGTAGCCTCATGTGCACCTTGGTGGGGCTCATGGAAGGTGATTGAGGCCTCCTTAGAGGATAGAGGCAGGTCATTGAGGGCTTGACTTGTAAGGTTATGTCTCCCTCCCTGGATCCTTCTTCTCTATCTCCTTCTGAACTGTTAGGACTCCAGTAGCTATTCCCTTCCTAGGCCATGCACCGTTCAGCTTCTGCCTTAAAGGCTGCCAAACATAAACAGCAATTTCTAAAACTGTGAGCCAAAACAAATCTCTTTTTTAAGTTGTAGATGTTGGATATTGTGTCTCAGCAATGAGAAAGTGACTGAGACAGATTTGGATACCGGAGAACTAGTACCATTACTCTGAATATACCAGACCATTAGCTCAGAAGCTTGTGTTACTAGTTCATGGGAAGAGTTTGGAAAGGTTTGCAGAGCTCAGCTGGAGAAGGACTGCAGTGCTGTAAGCCACACTTGTTGAAAGATTCTGGTCAGAGCTCAGATGAACAGAATGATGATAGAAATGTAGACAGTAAAGATAAAGCTCAGTGTATTTCAGTTGCTACAAGGACTCCATTAAGAGTTGGACTTGAGACTGTGTATTAAGCTGTGAAGGAAAATGTGTCTTCATCTTGCTCACATCTTGGGACTTTGTGGAAAAAATGAAATTAATTTCTAAAGACTAATTAATTTGGCAGGAAAACTTTCAAGGCAGTCCATGTTGAGGCTGAGACATGAATACCACTGGTAGCTTTTAGTCATATCTATGTTGAGAAGTAGGATCAAAAAGCAGAGGTGAATAATTTCAAAATTTTTTCTGGTGACCAGAAAGGAAGAATCTCTAAATCCTAGGCCTATAAATTTTGAGCCTGTAAAGTTTTTTGTTTGTTTTGTTTTTTTGGTACCAGGAATTGAACACAGGACCTTGCGTTTTCAAGGCAGATGGCAAAACTACTGAGCTAAATACTCGGTTCTGTAAAGTTTTGACCCAGGATAGTTTCATATCTGTAAATATGAGCAAGGCCATGTGCTTTGCACCAATACAGTTGTGAGCATCTTAAAAACAAGCAAGACACTACACACTACAGACTTTAAGCACGCCAGGCTATAAAACTCTTGAGAAGAAAATGCCAGAAAATCCTCCTTGGGAAGAGTCATCTAGGAAACTGGTTTCCTGAGATTCTGTTCACAGTGCTAAACTCTGACATCAAGGCACTCAGAGGCCTTCACAGCTGTGACCCCAGGAGGCCTGGCTGTTGCCCCGGTTCATGTAAAGCCCTATTGTCACCATATGGTGCTGGCTTTATGGAAATGCAAAAGGTGGAGTTAGTGGGCTTCCACCCAGACTTAAAAGGAAATTCTTGGAGGCCAGGTGGTGTGCCCCTGAGAGGCAAGTTCATACAACTGTGAGAATGAAGGCAAACGTGTATGAGAGACTGGAGAAGCTAGGAATATGGGACATCTGTAGAAATTTGCCAGCCGTGTAAGAAGTTGTCCCAAGAAGAGCTGTCATAGAGTAGGGTGACCCACTTTCACTGGAGTCCGTACGTCATCACCACAACTTGCCCTTGATCGGTAGTGGCAAACTGTGTTGTGAGTGTCACAGCAGGCAGGGACAGTCCTCTCCATCGTCACGTGAGTCAAGTCACCACAGCATCCAAATGTTGGATAATAGTTGGGGATGTTGTACTAAAACCTCAATATTCTGGTTTAATTGCTGTGTTAGCACTTTATGATATGTACCTGGATTTGGGGTTGCAGTTTGAGCACTTGGTCTCTGAAAAATTCACCGTTAGTAAATCTTAGTATAAAATTACAGAATTTGTTTGCCTTACTGATTTTCCTTCTTGCTTAGGTCCTGTCACTTTTCACACCCACCCCCATTTCTTCCTGTTATGGAATGTTTACAATGTGTATTGTATGTCATCAGTATTTAATTTTTTTAAAAAATGGCACACAGTGCCTCGATTCTCAGAAGACATGTTGCACTTGGAATTTTCGTGCAATGTGAAACTGTTAAGACTTTGACAACCTTTAGGGGTGGACTAAGTACACTTTGCCTACAAACATGGGCATGAAGCTAGGCTGCGACCCTACCCTCATTGCCACAGGCCACAAGCAGCACACGCTGATGAGGAATAGAGCTGTGTGGGCACCCCTGAAGCACCTCCCCAGGCCCCCCGCCAGCCTCTGGCCTCCTGGTTGTGCTGGTACCTGAATCCACACTGCAGAGGCACAGAGGGTCATAACGGCCATTGTCCTGCGATCCAGAAGATAGAGCAGAAGTGAACAATAGAAAGAGGGCCTCTCTCAGGCTCCTTGACGAAAATTGAAGCCCACTGGAAAAGTGAAGAGAATCTCTGCAATAAAGGCACACCAGACCACCGCAGTTGGTGCATTGCAGGGATCACCACCTCCCACCAGAACCTGGACTATCCTCAGTGGAAGGACAGCTGGAGCCTGCAGCAGAACATTGCAGAGTTCAACCCTAAAGGTGGTCAGGGAGCTGAATTTAGGTCTTGTAGCCAGAAACCAGCCTGAATCTCAGGGGTCTGCTGCTGGCTTGCTGAGACTAACTGACTCAGATCTGCACACTGCTGCCCATGTTGTCTATTGTGACAACACAGACATACCCTGAAGGAGGCTCTTCACTGCTATTTTTGATTTTTAAATTTTTATCTTTTCCTATTATTTTTAATTTTTAATTTTAATTTTTCTACTCTTTCCAAATCTTCATTTTTTCTTTCTTCTTCCTTTTTCTTTCTTTCAATCTCTCACTTACTCTCTCATTCTTGCACATTGTTTTCCATCTCCCTTTTTGTTCCTATTCCTGCTGTAGTTCAGATTTCTTCTTTCTTTTTCTTCTCTCTTTCCTTCCCTCGATTATCATTAGTTTCAAAGGAAAATGAGTATAATTTCTAGCTTCCTTATTGCTGTTAGGTTGTTCTAGTCTTGTCTTTGTTCTTTTATTCTCTCTTTTCCTCTTGTCTTCAATAGTTTCATAGAGTCTGTGTGATCTTCCTGTGTCCTCTGGGCTCACTTCAAACCTTTGCTTATCCTTCTACCTATCTATCCCTTTCTGCCCAGCTCCTGCTAAGTCCCCATCCTGAAGGGTAAATTTGCTATATTGAAGAGTTTATTCACTATAAACGTATTTTGGGCTGGTCTTCAATTTTTATTTTATTCACATAGGTAAAGTGATAGATTAATAACTACCACAAATTGTCATTTTCTAAGCTGTGCTTGATGCTGTTGTGCAGCTGATTGTATCACTTGGGCTAAGGTGTTGTGATTTATTTAAGGAGTTGTCCTTCCTGATATTATGAAAATGAGAGTGTGTCAGAGTCATTAGAGACTCAAAACCTAAAGACCAGCTATATCTGGAAGATAGAAGTACTAACCCATGAATTAAAGCAAGGACAGTGCCAACAACAAAAATAGAAATATGAGAGGCAGCATTGGGCAGGAAGCACAAATGCCCCAAGATGGATGGCTCCATACCTTAGGGCTACTTTTATAATGAAAATACACTTCGAATCATTTGAGGATCCAGCAGATCCACAAAGATGAAATTTTAATAATTACATGGAAAAAGACCATGAAAGTTTCTGTAATATTGCTCATAATGTACTTTGGATAATTGCTCCTTGACTCCATTGCTGTTTGAAAACTAAACTAGAAATTCATTACCTATGGGTCCACTATAAAAATGAAGTACTGAGAAAAAGCAATTCCCTATTTATAACTTGTATAAGATTTCTTCTCAAGCAGCGCATGAGCACAAGTAAGGTGTAAAATTTATACTCCACTCAAAAGAAAAAGTGCTGCTGTTTGAGACTGACCTGAACAAAGTGAGTGCTTTAGGGTACCAAAATTGTTAATGTTATTGTTGGGGAAAATGAAAAAGAAAGATCCCAAAACATCTAATACGATGGTCTGCTGTTGTGGTTGTGACTCTCCAAGTCCCCGTTACATCCAGAGTCAAGAGGATGAGGATCTCCTGAAAGAATGCCCTGAGGACCGGGGATCAGAGCTCTGAGGTGTTCTGAGGAATATCCCAGCTTCTGCGCAGGCCCAGCTGCATCTTTATCCATTGGGAAGCTTTTTAATCAGTCTGATGCTCCCTTGTATACTTATAATAAATCCCATTCACCTAAATGTTCTAACATTTTAATACTTTTGTCTTGGGGGAGAAATGAGTAACACATTAAAAATAATTTAGGCCCTGCCCTAGTGAACTCCACTTCACTCAGGTGTTTCCTCAGCAATAACTTTTGTGTTTGCCACCAGAGCCCTGACTGTCCACTCACATCCCCCAGAAAGGAGATGTCGCATTGTTTCAAACATCTCATGAGTATCGGTGGTATAATATATGTATGCCTTCTCTTGCCAACTATAGTTACTGTATATGTTCATTCTTTTTCTAGATATGGTTGAGACAGATGGGTTTTCTCTAATTATTTTATATGTTAGAGTTCATACATCATTCTGGAGCTGCCTAGAGATCCACTGATATTAGGTGCAATATAAATACTACTCATTCATCATGATAAAACCTAAGTAAACACTTAAGAAATGTAAGGTCATACAAAGTGGACTCTATAGAAGAATCTTAAATCATTACAAATGAAAGATTACATAATTAGCAGCCGCTGGGCTGATCTCAGTAGTGCATAGCACTTTGTTGATTTTCACCTTAGCTGTTCTTCTACAGGACTCTATTTTAACAGACAAAAGCAATTAAAGTTACTGTTTTGGAACTCAGTTCATCTTCTTCACTGCCTGTAGTTCTCATGCTCTCTCCCAAACAATCTGTCACTAGTACACACCACACAATTCTCTGGTCATAAGCTGGACTCAGCAGAGCCGAAGAGAGGGGGAGAATTTCTAAGAAAGCAGGAGACCTACCATGAAGTGTGAGTGACCTTAGTAGAACCCTAGAGACTGCCTGTGCTTTCTAATAGCTGAAGGTACATGTACAGGGGAAATTAACCGCAGCACAAGTGAAGCCCAAGATGGACAGGAACATAGAGATAGGGCCATTGGTCAAAGGAAGGAAGTTCACAACATGGTCAAAAAGAGCGTGCTTCCTTCCAACTCTGAATAAATACTGCAGACACAGGGAAAGGCAACTGGAAATCAGTTACTCCTGCGGGTTTGCCCTGAGTGTACAGGGTAGTACGTTGATACACAGATAGCACCTGAATTCTACAGCAAGAGCTCTGATACAGTGAAGTGGGCTTTAAAGAGGAGAACTATCATACTTAGTTATGCACCAGAAGTGTGGCTGTAGTAGCAGTGAACTGAAGGGCTAGCGCGAAGCTCCCTTGTAGGGGAAGGGTAATAAGGGAAAAGAAAAAAATGTGAGAAAATTAAAAGATGGAAATAAAGTGTTTGTAAATGGGGAGGGGAAGAGGGGGTGAAGGGAGACAGGGTCAAAGGGAAAACATGAGAACCAAGGCTTGTCATGTAGAGGTACAAGATCCCAACAATGAATGTAACTGTACTGTATACCTAACATGTACCAATAAACTCAACTACTTAATAAAAAAAAAGATCTTGTTAGCATGTTCAAGCCTCTTAGTTCAATACATAGCACCATAAAACAATGACAAAAATGAAGTATATTTATATATTTGTATTTATATATATTTGTATATTTAATAACTAAAAGAGATGGTTTCATTTGAAAAGTATTCTCAAGTTATGTTAATTACACAAACCTTGAACATGCAGCGAGATTGGTATTTATACACGCAGGCACTTGTATAGCTACACCTCCACAAACACGCATTCTTGTTACCTCATGTGATTCTCCAGCTCATCCTCCTTAGGAAATTCTTCGCCTAATGAAATCATACAGTTGGTAAAATATTTCTAGAAAAGAATAATCTCACATTCAACAAATTTAACAGTCCACATCATAGAAGGAAGCAACATAAACCAAAGATAACTCTTCTTTTTGTTTTGTTGCTCGCCTTTATACTCTTAAGACTTCTTCCTAGGTAATCTATAGTGAATCATACTTAGTAGGAAATCAATAGCCATTCAGTCATAGTTATAAAAGAAATGGGTGCAGATCAGTATGAATCTTTATTGGTGGATCCTTCTTTCATTATTTTGTCCAGAGCTTCTTTTATCAAAACTGCTACCTATGACTCTTACACATTTGTTCAATAATAACTCTTCAAAGTCTAAGCCTCTTTAACTTGGTTTGGGTGGAAGGTCTCACTTTCTCTAATGTGCTCACTGAAATAATGATACTGTGAATGAACATTGCATCTCTCACACCCGTAACAAAAATTCTGTCTGTCTGTGTTCCCCATGACAGTCACATCCTTTTTGTAAGATCAGTATTCTCCATGCTTTGTGGTGATGGGTGAAGTTGTAAACCTCTTTCATATTGCATCTGACGTCCTCCATGGATCCTCCGTTTTAAGAGTATGTAAGAAATGCTGTGTGATACCATTAAGCACTCTCTACCAATGCACAGTCAGATCCTACAATAACAAGATGATTATTTGATGGCAAATGCCTTATGAAGTCACAGGTGAAGATAATTATAACTCATTTAATTGGATTTTATGCTTTATTAGATAATTTGCCATACATTAAGTTCACACAGTTGTCTGTGAAGGTGTTCTTGCTAGCTTCATCTAATACATGACAGGCAGGACAGAAAGTTGAACAATTTTGCCCACACAAGAGTGGTCTTTGAAGGCAAGCGTTTTAATTCAAATTGTCTGTATATATGGTCTCCAGACAGAGTTAATACTGATGGTGATAAATTAGTCTGCCTCATGTATTTCTGTTGGTTGTTGCTGGAAGGCTTTTTCTTGTTATCGTTTATTACTTTACTTTATGTTCTGTACTATCTAAGGTTAAACATCGCCGACGAATTGTTTTATGGCTCCATTATAGGTCTGATTGAAGGAAAGGCGCTGGAATGCAAAAGCTCAAGTCACGTTGCCATTTTCTCTTCTGTATTGAAGAGTCTTCCTGAATTACAGACCTAGTATATCCATCTCTACTTAATACTTCCACTGTGTTCTCATTTTCTGTAGACAAAATTAAAAAATCACTAATCTAAAAGGGTCTTTGATTCATCTCCCATCTTTCTACCCCATATAGTCTTAAAATCTGCACCCAAGCAAACCTGATCTTTCTCTTCCTCAAACTGGGTGTCTTTTCCCATTTCTAGTCCTTGTGCAGATTATTTTACCTACTTGATTCAATTTCCCCTGCTGTTTGATTGTCTCCATCACATCTCAGCTCAAACGTCACTTCCTTTAAGATGCTCTCCCTTGTGATTGGCTATTTTTGGCTTCTGTCACCATTTGTAGCATATACTAGAGAGAAAGAGAGAGAGGGAGATACTTTTAGGAAAATCAGGCAGGCCCAAATTCTGCATTTTACAGGTAAAATTTTCTTTTCCTTAGCTCCACCCTTAAGGCCTTTTAACTGATTGGATCAATCAGCACGGATTGTCAAGGCTAATCCCTTTAAATTCATCTGATTGTGGAAGTTAATCATGTCTAGGAAATACCTTAACATGAACACCTGGATTAGTGTTTCATTGAAGAGCTAAGAACGATAGCCCAGCCAAACTGATGCATAAAACCACAATGAGATGGAAAACAGGACAATTAACAGTAAAAAGACCTATGAAGCCAGAGGGGAGCAAGCCAAGCAGTGATAAGGAATGAGATATAAAAGGTATTTAAGGGTAAGATTACACATGGGCTTGAAGGCCAAAGTAAGAACTTATTTCCTTCCAAGAAAGGCAGAAAATGGTTGGAAGATTCTGGCTAAGAGCTGATGAATTCATTTTACATTTTTTTTTGTACTGGATATCAGACCTAGGACCTCACAAATCTTAAACATGCAGTCTATACTGACCTCCACCCTCAGTTCCAATGATCTACTCTTAAGAGACCATTTCGTCTGTGATGAGAAAAATAGCTTCTCGATAGAATAACCACTTATGGGGCTATCGTTTTAGTCCATGTTAGAGATGAGGATGTTTTGTACCCTGAATATACTTTAACAATAGAGCTACTGATATTTGTTGGTAGATTTTATATGGTAAGTGAAATGAAGATGGAAGAGAGGTGATTTGTAGATTTTATTTAATTAATTAAGTTGAATGACTGAGTTGTAAAAGATAATAGAAGTTTAGGGATAGAAGAGAATCACAGGTTAAATGTTTCTATATTAATGTGAGCTACCACACATCCTGGCGGTTGTATGATGTAGACTGATCGAGAAATGAGTATGAAATTTAGAAAGGTAGCAGTGAGATAGATTTAGGATTATCAACACACCCTAAGCCATGAGACCTTCTTAGAACAGGAGACCACCGTGGTTGTTCTACTACAATTACTATTTCATCAGATCTTAGCTCCCTATCACAAGGGCTAATTAATGACTGTACTTACAATTTCTTACACAGGGTTTGGAATATTACAGGACCTGGACATTTGTTAAATAAATTAATGAATGTTTTCTCATGTAAAAAGCATTTCACTTTGAACCTGAATGGAATCTTAAAGACTATCTTCTACAGTTTCTTCTTTGATGATGATAGATAACAGGTCTCAGAGAAGTGCCATAATTTGTCCAATATAATCTGGTGATATAGAAAGCAAATAAACTTTACAATATTTGGTCTTAACAAAGGCTTCATTTGTGAATTACAAGTATTTATGGCATGTGACACTTAGAAAGTGCCTGTTTAAATTTTGAAATGATACAATGCAAAATGACTGTTCTTACTTAATCTATCTTTCAAATTAAAGATTGAGGAAATTTGAATTGAAAGAGGCCAGCAGCATACAGTTTATTGTTAAAAAAAACATAAGGATGAGAAAGGTAATAAATTATTTGTGCTACTCTAAGTAATAAGTGAATTAACACTCTATTTCTTAAATATTACAACATTTAAAAAGAGTAAAGTGATAGAAAATACGTAGAGACAAAAGAAAAAAAAAAAGCTTTTTGGTTTTTGTGACCAGCGTGTTATGAATGAAGGCCTCTGTCATAAGTCCCCAATCACCGTTTCCATGCAGAAGTGCACACATCAACTTTCTCTGTCCCTGGGAGATATCAGCGTCTAGTTGCCATACTAGTGAGCATATGAACTTCAAGATCTTACTTTGAAAACTGCAAACAATGATATCTACTGGTGAGGACTGAATGTGCTAATGCACATGAGCTCATTTATTTCTTCAGCACCGATTTTACTCTTAGAAACATTGCAAATAATAACAAATAAGCAAAAACCTGCTGGCAGCAGTAGGTGGAAGACAGGCATGGACTTGAATTTCACAACCTCAGTTTCTCTGCTTATGTGCCTTCTCATCCGTTATTCCACATCTTTAAACTTCATTTGTATTGTATTAAAGGTGATACAGTAATGACTACTGTCTAGGGGCTCTGCAGGTATCGAGAAATTATAAGGAACTAAACTAATACTTGGGGCTTTGGGGGTCCCATTGTCGACTTCTCTGACACCTCTGTGCTTCTCACTCACTCCTTTTTTCTGGTAGATCACCCCTTGTCTTATCCCCAACTCACCTTCCTCTTAGAATGTCAGTCAAAATTTTCTGAAGTATGTTGGGTAAAAACACTAAAATGTTATTCCTTCTTTAAGGTATCATTGTTAGTGAGAATCCTTGAAAACAGAAAAGCCTTAAAAAACCAAAAGAAATCAATATTTAATGGTGGCATTTGAGGTACTGAAAGGGAAAAGGAGCTGAAAATATTATTTAGATTTTATCTAATGCAATCAATTGATCTTATGGGTGAGAAAACTTAAGATGGAGAGAGGATAATGACAGGTGTATCCCAACAACCACAACCTATGACCCGTAACTCATGTAGAAACTTAGGTCATAACATTCAGTAACAGAATCCTCTGACTCTCATGCTGTGTGACCTGTGAGAAGAGTGCAGTGGCTACCTGACCACCAGCAGCAACGATTTCCTGTCTTTCTATCGAAAACTTATATTTAGCAGTAGCTGGATGAGCTGCCTGGTCCTCAGGAACCAAAAGCAACAGTCCTTGCCAGGCTGCTCATCCCGAGTACCATGGACTAATTTACTATTTGACAACCAATGTCCAACTTGAAGAATACTCACAGATCAACTACTGATAAACAATTATGCATTACTTCGGGACCACCTTATTATAAGAGGGGATGGACTGACTTTATGTTTATTTTATCCCAGAGAGAAGAAACACCCAAGCCTTAGAAATTTAGATGGAAGATAGGTGAATGCAATAGGCTGGTGATAGATTTTCCCTATCTCAAGATAGCTCATATAAATGTCAGAGAAATATTGTCTTCATTTCAAGTATTGGCCTTAGGCATGAGCCAAGACGTTAGACTTTAATTTCCAATGGAGCGAGAGAGGCAAAAGATGACAGGAGCCAGCTAAGCACGGGTCATCTCCCGGGTCTATGCAGAGGACCATGGGACGTATGTAATACACGTGACCTATGAAATGATGCAGCACAATTTGACTTGAAGCTCTTCCTCAGCCCACGTACATGGCCTCCAGTCCTACCGTTCAAGTTTTCATCTCTCAGAATGGTTATTGTAAACCTTCAGGTGATGACTTTGATTGTTTTTAAGTCACTGAGCTATTCTGGGTGATGAATTCTTTTAGAGGGGTTCAGTTCCAAACCAAAGAATGAGGGAGAGGCAAAGGAATGAGACTTTAGAGAATGAATTATCTGAAAATATCAGCTTGAGAAATACAGATGGGAGAGAGTAGTAGAATCTTGGAAACAGTAAAAGAATATGGGAGGATCACATTTCAGAAACTTCAAGAAGAAAAAGGTGTGAAAATCATGAGAGAAAACTAATAAAATTGTCACAGGAAGATCAGAGATGAGGCAAACTAAGGGAGCCAATTTTTTAAAGAATGGGATTTGCATAAAAGAGGATTAAAAATTGAAAACATTATGAAGTAAAAGATCAAATAAAGATTAACAGTAAATAAATGAACATGGCAACAAGAAGGACTCTGCAAAGAACAATAAATACATTACACATCATAAAAGTACTATGAGGAAAACATCAGAGAGAAACCTCACAATGAGCGAAATAAAAGAGAAAAATAATTTAAAGTTCAGCCCACAGAGAAACCAAGAAGATGGAGATAAAAAGGATCAAAGAAGTAAGTAAGTGACAGATATTAATACAATACACAGAGGCATGAGAACTGCTCAAAGAATAAAAGAGCGAAGGTGATGTCTAGTGTGAAAAAAATGCATAGTGCACCCAGATAGAGCTTTTTTGAAATTGTTTTTACTTTAATCTATTGAGAAACCCTTCAATATTTCTTTAAATAGCATTGGCAAAATGATAAAGGTATTATTAAAACTGTAATTAAGAATGTATTCATGCATAGAAACAGCCATTGCAATATTAGAAAAGTCACTTCGGGGACACTTTATCACCACAACTATCGAAAGAGCCCACTCTGTCTGCGTGCACATTTTAGTCACATTATTTCTCTCCCCTACAAAATGAATGTGTGATTTTGCATATAAGTATCAAAGTAAAATGGCTTTGAACCTTTTCTTTGTATATATGGCTTACATTTCAGGATATTTGGAAAAATGGGACTGACGTGTAAGCACCCTGCTATGAACTATATAGTGATTTGCCTCTCCTGTGCTTTTCCTGCAACTCCAAGATGCAAGAAAAGTGGTAAAACATAAAGAATTGCCTGCCCCAATAATATACCTGTGTCTTAGTTACTTCCCCACAACCTAAATGAGGAAATATGTATTTTATCTCACACTTTGCAGAGGCTGCAGTCTACAGGCCGCTGGTTTCAAGGCAGGGTAGCATGGTGGAGGGGAACGGCGCAGGAGAAGCAGTTCCTGGCATGGCAATGTGAGACAGAGAAGAGAGGGCGATAGACCCTCCCTAGCCATGTCCCCAGCGACCCGTCTCTCACTAGAAGCCACAGTCCAACATCCCTTTTCGATATAAATTCACCCATGGGCCCCTCCACGGATGAGTAGCATGTGCCCCCTTGATCCAGTCACCTCGACAAAGCCCCACTTAGGAATGCAAGAGGCTTTGGAGGGACAGCTGCACAATAAATGTAACAGACTGAGTCAAATAGGTTAAGTGTTGACATTTATTTATCTCGGGCCTTCCACTTCAAAATTTTTAACATCAAAGAATGCTATATTTGAAAGGGAATCGAAAATATATATCTTCCTTCTCTAATATTATACTCCACTTTCAGAGGTGAGGAAAGATCAAAACCAACAGACAGACTGTGATTTTCTTAATCCAAAGTGTTCTGTGAGGAAACATGTAAGAACTTGTATTTAATTTAGATAGATTTTACCAAAAATTATCTCTCAAAACTTCATATGAGAGTAAATGAGTTAATATTTAAAAATTAAGCAGCTGTAGAATATTTGGCTTTATAAAAATCTCAACCATTACGTGGCATGAAGCTAGAGGTTTCCAATTTTTCTTGCATCCTAATGCCTTCAATGTCTCTGCAATGTTTCACAGCATTTGTGGGCAAAAGAAGCTCATTATAGATCAGTTTTTTGAGGACACCGGGCAAAATTACTCAGTAAATATTAATGTTTTAATGAATTATTAACTATTTAAAAAACTATTACAGTAGAATGAAATATAAAAGATATATTTATTTCCTTCTGACTTTCAGTGCTTGGAACTGGAAGTGGGCACATTCTAGGTACTGTGCAACTTCTTTTTTGTGGTTGTTGTTGGTACTGGGGATTGAACTCATAACCTTGTGCTTGCCAAACAGGTGGCAGCACCACTGAGCTAAATCCCCAGTCCTGTGCTACCTCCTCAAATTGCAATCAGGATGCATTAGTCATTTCCGTTCCTGTTCCATATTAGTTTATTCTCCACTTCTTCATTATCACGAATACCCAGTTCGCGGTGTCACAAAGACATGTGTCATCAAGTGGAAGGTAGCAGGCAGTGCTACGAGACAACTCAGTGCAAGGTGTGATACTCACTTCAAAGCCTTTTCTTTGATTTAGAAGAGTATCGGTCTTTATTACTAGTGATAGTGAGGAAGAGGTTGAACCCTGAAAAAAAAACTGGTTTCTTTATATGTTATGCAAAACAAATAAGAAAGTAAACAAACAAAACACAAATCCTTCTTGTCGCTATCCTCCAAATTGCAGAAGAATTTCCTAATCTGCAGAATTGCCTGTAAGACTCATTAGTTTAGAAGAGCAACAAACATCTAAAGTCATCTAGTTAGATCCAAACTATTCAGTATATGTTTCTAATTTCTTTGCTTTTCATATTCTCTCATTTTTAAAAAAATGAAAATCCAAAGCAGGAAGCAAGAAAGTGCACCATAAAATGATTAAGCATTTCATCTGAATTTCTTTTACTAATGTAATACGTCTCCACAGCACTGGTATACCACTTGAGTAATTTCCCATCTTCTACTTGCTATCATCCGCACCGCGTCCATATGTGACAGGCAAAGGCATCATTAATATTTGTATTCTACCTTCCAGAATGTTATAATACCGGTAATAAAACATCGGTACATCACTTTATAAATCAAAAGGTTTTATTGACTACCTTCCCTCTATCCAGCATTATGTCAAAAACAGCAGCTTTTGGAAGCATAAAACATCCTTTCTCCCCAAAGAAGACTTTATAATCATTGTTAAAAAGCTGCACACACATAAAAGAATTAGTGAGTTATTGCAGAAAGCACAGCAACAATAGCGTTGTAGAATGATTAAAGAGTGAAACAAACTAATAATCTGGAACTGTGCATCACCAACAATAAAAACAAAGCAAGATCAAGCAGTGAGATCAATGTAGTTGTCCAGAAACTCAATGCAGAGTAGCAAGGTCAGGAAAGACTCTCAAGGACGCACCAAGCTCACTTCTTAATTTATGCTTGTTATCACTGGAAGGACTATGATGACTAAGACTGGGTTTTTGTCTTCAGTTTTGATCTTCTAGTTAGTAACGCAAGCAGTGGACAGAGTTGCCTGTTACATTATCAATCTTCTTGTTTCAATCACAGAGCTCTAATGCAAGCAAATAGAATTAAATAGGTGAATCCTTCCTCGTAATCTCCTGAAGATTTGTCTAGCACTAACATAGCTAAAATGCAGCAGACTTTTCTACTGTGGGAAATGGACAAACACCTGAGAAAAGTGATTAAAAGAAAAATATTTGAATTGTAATTTATTCTATTTGCACAGAGGAAAAATACTACATCTGAAAGGTCAGGGATTAGTAATACAGAAAAGACAACTAAATACTGCAAGGTCACTGGATCGGCCCCAGGGCAGGAAAATAGAAGCAATAACTGAGGTATGTGTGAGAGAAGAGACTGTGGCTAACTTAGGGTGTGGCTGCAAGGTCTTGAATTCTACTACTATGTAAATAATTCAGTCACTGCAAAAGACATTATATTTTCATTAAATATTCTAAAATGAATAGATATCTGCTTTTTATCTCTCAAAATTCGTATTTTTTCACTTCATCTCTTGTTTTGTTCTGCTTTGTCTTGTTTGGTTCTGTTTTGTTTTGAGACAGTGTCTTGCTCTGTAGCCCAGGCTGGCTTCCAACGGTCAGCAATGGTCATGCCTCAGCCTCTGAGAGCCGGGATAACAGGTGTGGATCAATAAGTCGGGCTTTCAGGTTTCTCCTCTTATTCAACATTATCTTTCTTGGCTATATACCATCCGCTCCTACATCCTCAGCTACTATCAGAATTCTAGATTCTGAATGAGACAAATGATACCTATTTCCTTTAACCCATATACTTTGGGATCTCAATATTTAACATTTCCATTTGGCAACGTGGCTTCAATAAAATTAAATTTAAAATCATTTTTTTCTCTATATCTGGTCCTCCCTGTAAGTACATATTTCCAGTTTTGTGAATAGAACATTACTTGCCTGGTCCCCCCATCAAAATTTTGGCCCACCTAATCTATTTTCCAATATTTCTCCTGTTACTTAAAAAAAAAAAAACCTGGGATCAAACTCAGGACCCTGAGCACCACTAAACTAAACCCCCAGCACTCTCCTGTAACTTTGTTTTTTACACAATGTACCTCGCTTTCATGGTCTTCTTCTATTCCAGCTTTTTAGCTACTCTCCCATTCTGTTCTCTTTCGTACTGGATGAACAGCAGGAATTTTGCATAGTCTGCTCCTTTACCAGGAATGATTCTTTCACTAGGAATGGGATTCAGCTCACCTTTCCATATAGCAGATGGTGTAAGATACATAAACAACAAGTCTTCCTAACTCTACCTCACTCATATATTTTTAGAATAAGCTGAAGTAATAAGAATGATGGAGAGGCAATCGATACTAACAAAAGAATGCACTTTATCCAGTGTGCATATAAGGAAATCACATGGAAATAAGTCATAGAGCCTCTTGGTCACCCTGGAACAATAGGCAGAGACAAGGTAATAGAGGAGAGGTAATATGTAGACTATTAGCCAAGAGCACAAGCTCTCAAGTTAGACTTTCTGATTTCAGACTTGATTCTTGGCAGCCAGGCAAAATTAGACAAATTATTTCAACTCCTCATCAGGATTCTCATTGACAGTGAGGCACACAACATGCCTATTATTTATCAATTAAATATCATTTATCAAACTGATGAGAAAAGCTGGCACATAATGTGCCTTAAGTATGTGACAGTATAACATTAAGCCCTGCACAGAAGATATGAGTACAGTGGTAAACTTGATGGGGACCTAATCAGACAAAACTGAAATCTTAGGAAACAAAAAAGGAAGAAATTGCTCAGGGAGATTTTAGAGAATAAGTTTCCAAAATAGTATGGTGGAAATAAGGTTATATAATCATCATAGCATGCACTAGGAAAGAAAAGCCTCCTCCTGAACGCTCCCTATTTTTTTCAAATAAAGCTAAGCTCAGCACAGAGGAAAACCTCACAATCATTTTCCTGAGGGAAAAGATCAAACAGAGACCTTCAGCTCAGCAGTCGATAGAGATAGTGAAGGAGAGCTACAAAGACACATTGATGAGCTCTTCTCTAGCTTTTAAGGAAAATGAGCCTTAAGATTAATAAATAAGCAAACTAACAAATAAACCAATTGGGAAAGGGAATTAGTGTCATAGAGAGTAGAGTGTTTTTAAGAGAAAACTTTATATTCTGAATAAGATTCTGGTACTAGGATATGAGGTCTTTGAAAATACATGAAGATTGGGACAGGAAGCACAGCACAGATTTCCAGAAATGAGGAAAGACGGGGATAGGTTTTATAATCAGCTTGAAATTATTAAAAGTTACTTTGATAGTAGAAGCATTTATGAGAGAGTATTGTGCGAACATTTACAAAGATAAGTATGGTCTAATTAGATATTCAGTTGTAGCTACAAGGAAACTACCTATATTTAGAAAAGGAAGGGGCTGTTTTAGCTGGGTGATATGTTAAATTTGGGAAATTCTTCCCTAGAATGATTATCTGGAAGCCACTTAAAATTACTTAAATTTTGGGAAAATTTAGAGGCATTCAAAGGATACAGACACAAAGAAATGATAAAGAAATGAAATGTTGTCTTCATGTGATTAAACACATATGGTGTCCACGTCCTGAAACATCACACTGTAACCCAGAAATATGTATAATATTTATGTGTTAAAATTTTGAAGGAAGGTTTAAGGCGATTAACAATCTAACCACCTGATGTGATCATTATGTGTTGAATTAAATAGTCACCCTGTGCTGTATCCTATAAACATATATGGTTTCTATAATAACAACTATAAGTAGAATATCACAAGAGTTTGTAAGTTGGTAACACAGCTTTGCATTAAGAACAGTTGGATAAAATTGTGGTTGTCCTGCTACACTGAGGATGATTTAAAAAGTGATTCTGTATTATTGTAAATATGAGAACTGGAATCAGTATTAAATCTCTCTATCCTTTTTTCTTTTAAATTTTTTCTTTTATTGACATCTTCATTTGAGTCTAGTGCTGTGCTATGTAATTCACCCATATAAGCTAAAAAATTCAAATATTTTAAATATATTCATCATGTTGTGCAACCATTGCCTCAACATATTTTAAATGTTTCACCACATGCATTTGTCACTCAATAAGAGGAATACGGCTATATTGGCGATATAAACTTTCTTCATCAGTGAACATCGGATTTTTAAATTTATTTAGAACTTCTTTAACTTCTTTCTGCAGTGCTTTGTAATTTTGAGCACAAGTTTTATGCTTTTATTGAACTTATTACTAAGTATTTTATTCTTTTTGATGGCATTACAAAAAACTTTTCTTAATTTTACTTTCAGATTGTTCTTTACATGTGTATATACTTACACTGATTTCTGTATATTGATCTTCTATCCTGAAACCTTGCTAATATACTTATTGTTTCTAATGGAATTTTAATATATGCTTTAAGATTTTTTAATATATGAAATTATGGTATCTAACTTGAGGGAGAAAATAGCCACTCTTTTACAATTAAGTATGATGTTGGTGTGTTTTTCTTAGATGGTTGCTCTCAGGTTAAAGAATTTTCCTTTGATTATTAATTATTTGAATATTTTTAATCATAAAATGCTAAGAAATATTTTTAATGTGTTTCTTTGCCAGCCAAGATTTTCATGTGGCTATTTTTCATTTTTTACCTTTGAATGGAGAATTAATTGATTAAGTAACTTGGGGGATAATGAACCAACCTTGCCTTCCAATTTTAGCAGGGCTGTTTCTTCTTAGATGTGTCAACATTCCGTTAGCTATGTTTTGTTGAGAATTTCCACATTATATTCATAAACCACATCGATCTGCAGTTTTTTATATTCTTGTGATAGCTTCGCCCGGTTACACTATCCAGAGCCTCATCTCTGGTGACTTCCTCTTAGTTGTCACCTTGAATGGATTCAGACTCTCCTGTATGGGTACTTGGCCCACAGGGGCCTAATACTCATCAACGGATAAAGCTACTGCTGTTCGCAGCCGAAAGTATCTTTAGGAGATGGGCCTCGCTGGAAGGCGTGGATCACTGGAGCACAGCTTGCGGGATAGGTCGCTTGTAGGGATTCTTCCCCGGCCTCTGCTTCCTGCAGCACATGGAATGAGCAGCTTTCTTCCACCGGGACTCCCTGGCATGGACTAACCTGTTCAAACTGTGAGCCAAAATGAACTTCTACTCCTTCAAGCTGCGGGTGTCAGGGATTTTGTCTCAGCTATCAGAATCCCGACCGACACCTACGTGCTCCTCCTCTGCTGTGAAACCTCTGGGGATGCTCCTTGGAGTGACTCAGCTTCGGACAAGTTCCCAGAGTTTCCACGTAAAGGCACTGCCCAACCAATCCTTGTTTTTGACCTTGTGGGACCCTCAGTAATTGAGTCCAGTTACATCCATGCTGATTTTACACCTAAAGGACTGTGAAACAATAAATGGGTTTGTTTAAAATACTGCATTTGTGGTCATTTTTTAGGTATAAAGCAGAAAACTAATAGAATGTTTAATCAGTATCATACAGAATAGAATGCTCACCAGTATCATCTTCTAATCTTGTCTCCAAGCTGCTCCCAGAAAACTCTTTCCAGAAGGCAAACCCGATTGAGATCCTTTCTTGTTCTCATAAACCTTAGGAAAGATTGACGCAGTGCAATGCCCAAGGCCTTTCCTAAACATATTGCCTCTGCTAAAACCTGGTTATTTATTTTCGCTCTTTTAATAAACTGGGCTCTTACTCAGTTCATCTCCATGCTATTGCACACACAATATTCTCATCCTTTCTAACTGCCTGTTTTTCCCCAAGACTCAATGCACCCATGACCTCTTCTATCAGTTTTCTGTCTCCTCTACATTCATGATGCCCATAGTCTCCTTCACACACCTATCTCACAGCACAGCATGTGATATTCAGATTTTCTGTTGTCTGTTACTGCAATCGGACTAAGATATTTCTGTTTGTGTCTTTGTCACTACCATACCTCCTGACTTCAAAAGATAGTCAATGAGTTTCTATTGAATTTTAAATAGGTACTAACCAATAATTAGTTGATTTTGAGCATCACTTTAACCTCCCATTGAGTCCCCAACATGTTGGTCAAACAGCTTTCTCAATTTCTTACTTAAATCTCTAAAGACTTAAATTTCTTCTATCTGAAAAATACCTATTCCACACTTTCAATGCCTTAACCCCTCTTTGTCACTAGGCTCTCCCATTATAGTTCATGGAAACGTATTTCTCCTTGTTGCTCAAAATAAAAACCTAAACAGTATTTCTAATATCTTGCTTTCTCATACATTAAAAAAAAAAAAACTGCCCTGTTATTCTATCCATGGGCCCTGTTTTCAAACATTCCATGACTGCAGCTGTGGTGAATTGCCTTCATCACGCCATCTCTGTTCCTCACCTGGAAAGCAGAAGTCTCTTCTACACGAGCTCCCTGCTACCTATTTCAGTCTGACTCATACAGCCAGAGTCATCTGTTTTAAACTCCTGTCGCATCAGGCCATTCTCCTTTATGGCTCCTTCACAATGTGTTCAAAGTGAAGCCTGAAATCCTGTTAAGATACTTATTGTTTCTCACGTCGGTCACTGCACAGTCTGCTTTACCACTTTCACTTCCTCAACTTTGTCCTTTCACTTTTTCTTTGCTTACTAAGCCCCAACCATATTATTTTCAGGGTACACCCTCAGACATTTATGCTTTCTTCACCTACAGTGCTTTTACCTAGATCAGTCCCTGGCTGCTCCCTCTTATCATTTTGATGTTAGTATATATGTCCCATATTCAGAGACTCCCTCCCGCTCGCTTAGTCTCAAAATGCCCCAAGTAACTCTGTGATCATAACACCTCATTTTATTCTCACCCCATAGCTAATATCTTCGTTTTCTTGCTATTTATTTGCAATTCCCCCCACACAAGCACAATATCTGTCTCATGAAACAAATACTTAGATCACCGTGTTTAACAATATTCATGTTTTAAGATAAAAATGAGCACTCCATGCTGAAATGAAATAGTGACTATCCACAGTGTGAATGTGAGCCCACTGAGCGGATTTTCACAAGACACCACCTGTCCAGCCATCCGCAAGAGGCAGCCATTGAGGAGTAAACGTGATAAACACAGTTCTTCTTTATGACTGTGATTCAGTATTCATAAGAATGATAGAGCTAGAAAAGGTGAGTGAGAATTTTTATTGAAATCAGTATGGTGAATATTACATGATGTATCACCATGGCACCTAAGGCCCTGATCACTCTTACATCAGGATTGTGGCAAGTATTGTCTTTGCAAAAAACGGGGAGGAGAATAAGTGGTTGATTTATTGAGTAGGATAACATAATTACATTAATTATTGTATTATGACTATTACTTAGTACCAGTCAAATTCTGTAATGAAGATATTTGGTACTTTTGGCCTGGATTCCACAGGGATGGAATTCATTAAGCAATCTATAAAATACACATAATAAGTATTTTTTTTTCTGAAAGCATACATAGTTAAGGTTGGCATGAGAAGAAAATGTCATTAAAAGTAATATGAATCACTAAAGTCATACAACACAAATTCTAACTCTAAAATAAACCATGACATTCTTAATATAATTAAATTTCAATAGTCATAGGTAATAAAAATCACCAAGAAAATTCATATTCGAAGAGTAGCTGTTTAGTAGATTAGAAGTTTCAGACTTTTTATTGCCAGTAGAAGAAGAAGATTTTCATTGCAAGATATTCTGGAGACATGTGTCAGAATAATAACATTAAACTTAATCATAATTTGGTAATATTTTCTAGAGGAAGATATTTCTGGGTCTAGTGTCACACAATCAATTTCTGTCCTCATGGTTTTGTGCAATTAATTATATGAGCCTTAATGTCTACTGTTATTTAACAAAGACAACACCAACTTTTCTTCCCATTGTATATGTCAGTTTGGGGCTCAAGTGAAAGCTATATGATAAAATAGTATAAATCACAATACATTACTAAAAGTGACATGAAGTTTAAGTAGTAGAAATATACAAATTAGCTAGGTATTGAGCACTCAAATGCACAACAATACTCCAACCTAATTTTTTTTTTACTTTTATGGCTGTATGATTTTAATAATCAAATAGAAATTAAACTGGATGGCAGGGTGTTCTGGTACAAGCTGAAATCCCACATTCAGGAGGCCGAAGCAGGAGGATCATCGTCGAGAGTTCAAGGCCAGCTGGACTACATAGTGACTTCAAGACCAGCCTGAACTACATGACAGGGCCCTGTCACCAAAATAAATAAACTGCTAAGAAACATATTAATGATTTGTTAAATCTGCTGATTTTCTCCTTTTACTCTCCAAGGAACACTGAGACCTTAAGATCAAAGCCGAGTGTGAATTTCTACTGATAGTTTACCACAGCGCATCTCAAGCCCATCAAATTTCAGATTTCATGTTGGAATCTCAGCAATACTCTACACCTGAAGAGTCCCCCCTTGCTCCTGGGTAGGTCAGTAAGCACAAGGTTCTGTATGTCCCATGGCCTTATATTTATCCTCTCTTTATTTCCCCTCCACCTGGCATTTCTGTGGCTTCATTTAAGCCTCAGAGGCCTCAGCTTCAGCAGTCCCACTGGCACCATGATTTCTGTGAAGTCTTTCAGGGTGCAAGGAGCTTCCTCCACCCACAAGGCTATCAGAGTCAGTCATCTCAGCAGAATCAGAGCTCAGCTCCCTTCTAGCACGACAGCAGCTGCAAACTGCTGATACCCTCTTGCTATGGATTTCTTGCTTGTTAATCTAGAATGAAATGTATATTTCTTTGATAAAAGATGCATGTGGGAAAGCTTCTTAGTTGAAGGATTAAAAGAAAAATCTGTATTTTTTCTAATTTCCTTCTGATCTGTTTGAACAGCAGGAGTACATACTTGTTTTCATGGTCAGTCTGCTCAAAGAAATGGGATTTTGATATTAAACAAAAGAGATTTACTTCAAATTTTACATAGATCACAGAGCCAGTGCTACATACTGTCGACATGGAAATTGGACTTTGTTACATGAGATGTAACACTAGATATTTTTTCCTTAATTGACTGAGCAACTACAGAAAGTTCATTTACTGTAATCGATATTACTTTACATTGTGCCTCAATCAAAAACTACTTTCCATGGTCAATAGCAATTAGACAGATGGAAAGAAATGGCAGCATCAGTGTTGATGGAACTCAAGATTTATACCTGCCGCTCTTCAAAAAAATAAAGACGAGTGAAACAGTAATTGCATTATATTGAATTTGCAACTTTGCAGGGTGGACCTGGAATAAGCTTTGAAAATGAGTCAGAAATATCACAGATCAGGAAGCCAAGATGAAAAATCTCACTAAGCTTTTCTCTTTGATGTCTACTGAAGTTAATCAAAATCGAATAAACAACAGAAAAAGCACTGAAGCTTGTGAAGAAGAATCGTGATGGAGACTAGTGGGATATAAACTGAAACCTTCTACAAATTTTCAAAATAAAACAGTTCATTTATGGGAGAGAGACATTGACAGTTGTTGTCCTTGGTTTTCATAAAGAACTGTAGTTGGTGTCTAACGGAAAGAAATATACAAGCCAGGTCATACCCGAAGCATGAGTAGTTGTAATGAGAGTTGAATGAGCACATGCAAAGGACCAAATGATTTGTTGGAAGAAGCATGAACAGGATTGAGCTTCTGCCATATCTCAAACTTTGGTTGGTTTGGGATTGATGCTCTTGGTTTTCTCTTTGGTGCTTGAACAACCATAACAACAAACAACAACAAACACCCAAACTATAGCAGTTGGTTTGCAACAACACTTTCAGGTGGACAGACTGCAGTAACAGGAGGGGAGAGTTTATGAAGTGTCATTAAAATCAAGTTGGGACAAATAAAGTTACAAGGGGATGAGGGGTGAGAGTGGCAAAGAAAGGCAGACAAGCAGGAGCAAAGCAGCCCGTGGAGCTGCTGCACAGAGAGGTGGAGGCTGAGGGAAGAAGTCCAAGTTGGCTAAGGCCAATATGAGAAGACAGCAACACTACATGTGCAATTCTACCAGGGGAAGAGAATGCAGTTATTAAGGGAGCAGGTTCTAGAACTGGGAATCTTGATAAAGTCTGGCAGATAGGATTATTTTAACACAAATTACAGGAGGACACTAATCCCTGGAAAATATAAAATGATATAATTGTGTCACAACCAACAACACTTCCTATTTTTCCTAGAGATTCGCTTTCCTAAAAAATAGTAGTCCACCCAGAAAAAAACTATGTAGAAACACTTCTCATATTTTTAAAACAATGTATAGTATTAGCACATGTTCACAGTGCATAATGATTACATTCATTGTGGGGACTCATAGCACAGCTTACTTCTTTTTACTCGTATCCTATCCCCTCTCATTCCTTCCATCTTTTGGTCTCGTTCCCGTTTGCGAAAGATAATACTATTGCTCTATGATTTGAAGAAGTTATCAGAATGTGTGATAAATATTCACAAAATGCTGAAGAACCCTTTCCTGTTTCATTGCTCAAACAGCCCCATACTCCTTTGACCGTCTTCTTCTAGCTTCTATCCTGGTCATCCTCCTCTGTCTGCTGATCATATGACACTCTGAAGAAACCTTTAGAAATGTAATGAATTAAGACCATTCTTCTACTTAAATCCTTTCAGTGATTTCCAATTACATTCTTCATGAATTCCAAACTCCCTCTACTGACTTTCAAGGGCCCAAAAGGGACAGATCCCATGTACTATCTTTTTTACCAAATGATTTATGGTGTTTGTGCTGGGGAAGGGCAGAATTTTCTAGAATCTCTGATGACCTCTCATCATATTTCTTTTACTTTATGCTAATGTTTTCACTTGTCATGTCTTGTATCCTGATGTCCCCCTAAGTCTCATGCACTCATAGCTGGGGCTCTTGGGAAGTGGCTGGTCAATGTGATAACTAAATTGGTTTAGCATAGATCTGAGTGTAGTTAATGTAAGCCCCATGCTGGGTGTGACTGACACCAATCAATAGGCTTATAGTCTGGATGGAATATAAGGTAAGAAGACAGGCTTGCAGCTACTACGTGCTACTCACAACCTTCTGCTTGTCATGCCATGGACTGTTTCACTTCTGTGATGCACCTGCTGCCATGCTGCCCTGCCTTGGAACCAGGTGATCGTAGACTGAAACCTCTACAAAGTATAAGCCCAAAACAGAACTTTCCTCCTTTAACTCTGAGTGTTGAGCATTGTATCTCAGGAAGGAGAAAAGTAACTAAGACAATCACCTCTTAGGATTTTTAGGAAGCCCTGTGAGGAAAGAAAGGAGATGATGTCAACCCAATAATAATGAGTGTAATGAGTCATATGGAAAATGCTTAGACATCTGGATAGAAATAAATTTAAAGGGGCTATGGAAAGAGATTATTGTCTAGGTAACAGGATAAACCCATGGCTGCGATAAGTATAAAATACCAATATTAAAGTACCAATGGACCTAAAACCTCCAAGAGGAGTCACAAAATATGTTATAGCCACAGAGAACTAGAAAATGTAAATAAAGTAGTAAGAAAACCTAAAGAGAAGTGTGCTTTGATAATATTTTGAATTGACTTGCGTGAAAAAAAGTAGAAGGGACTGAGAGAAAAGCTAGTTTTGAATCTTTTTAAAAAACACTGATTCTTAAAATTATGACTGGCCATAAAATTACAATAGAGACCAAGCTCTCATTGGTCCAAAACTCAGCTGCAATAACATTCTTTTTGTGTCCCAAAGGGGTAAGATGGATATTAGTACCTCAGGCAGATTTGTTTTTCTTCAATTGTGCTATTTGCTTTCTGTAATGTAGTGCCTTTCATCAAGGATCTTTGTTAAAAAATTGTTGTTTGTACAAGGCACACAGATCTCGCTGAAAGCATGCCAATGTTGTTATGCTTCCAGCTTCATTCAGGCAGCTAGCACAAGTTGGCTGTTATCTTAAGCTATATTGTGTCTCTACCTTCTCACTTAACAAAGACACAAAGATCCAATTTATAAGCACCTCGTTGAATGCAGTCACATTTATCTCTTTGAGGACGTACACAACTGTAGGAGTCACAGGCAGGGCTGCAGTGTTGTTACACTTCATTACGAGTCAAAGATAAATCAGCAACAGAAATAACATTTTAAATTGTCATCTTAATTTCAATTTACTGCTACACTCACAAGTCTCTCTAAGTAACAGAGAAAATAATTAATCATTCTATAGCAGAAAATCTACCTATCCTTTATACAGACTAAGTGGGCTGTAATAATTACTGGAGACTTAAATGGTACTGAATTGTGAACCAAGACCCGTAACAAGCAGCATGAATATTCTCAATACAATATGGGGCTTGTAGGAGCTTTTATTTTCTTTATTTTGAGTTATTTTTCTATTGAACCATGAACTGAAAGTTTAAGGGTTGGTTTCTTTGTTTTTAATGTTGTAGAGAAACTATGAAGAGAGTCTATATAATTTCAACAAGAACTCACTTGGAAGAAAATCAGAATATAAAAAATATTCTATAAGCCAGAAAAATGATTGAGAATTACATGGTATTATATAATCAGGATATATTACTGTTTTACTTGCTCATTGATGGGACACGATATCCAACACCCACCATTGAAAGAGGTAAAGGTTTGTTTTAATTCACATTTCAGAAAGGTCTTAGTCCATCCTTGGCTCGCTTCTGGGCAAGGTGATATGGCCTAGGGGCATGACAGTGACCAAAAGTAGAAAGAGAAATCAAGGAAGTTGGAAAAGAGATAAACCCCTTCAGGCCAGGCCTCAAAAATCTACCTCCTTCAAATGAGCTCCACCTCCCACATCATACTGAGATATAAACTTATTAGTGAACTAATTCACCACTGAATATCACGCACTCATGATTCAAACCCCCCACCAAATTCCACCTATGAGTGAGTAAGACTCTGGTGGAAAATCTAGACATAAACCACAACAATTACTAAAATGCACATACAAGTTTGCATGTGTGAACTATTTATCATATGTGAGAGTTTGACTGGGTCCACATCCACTTGGGTATTATTTTGTTTGAAGATAAGATTTTGAGAAGTACAAGTTAATAAACATATCATTCCCTAAACAGTTTGAGTACATGAAATGACTGGTAAATAAACACATCTTTCTCTTAATCTTTTGAGTTTGTGAAATAATTTGTAGTTTCTCAAGGAGCCTGGTACATTGTAAGTTCTAACCAACGTCACTTCTTTTTCCCTTTGTATACTAGCTTTAAATGGTGGGGAAATAGTCACTTGAAATACTTCTATGTTCATAAACTTTTTTGAATATTTGCTATATACTAGGCACCAAAAACCTTCATTTACTTTGTATAACAAACCTGTAATATAGGCATTCTAATTCTCAATTTCAATATGAAGGAAGGGAGATTGAGTCAGAATAACTGGTCTAAATAAACATAGATAATGGTGAAGATGGTAGAGACCAAAATGCATTCCCAGATGTTGTGATCTCTATTCTGGGTTGGATTGTGTCCCCTAAAAGATGTGTTTCCGTCCTAATCCCCAGTACCTGAGAATATTGTTTTATGTACAAAAACAATTATTTCAAATTAGTATGTAAAAATGGGGAAGTACAGGTCCTCAATCCAACATAACCAGTGTCCTTATACAAAGATAAAATTAGACACAATGTATCGCCATCTTTCTCTTTATTAGGACAAAACATCCAACTTCCAGAAAGGCATTCAGGTTAGGGTTGGCTGGCTGCAAGGCAGGTATAGACATCATGGCGGAACAACAGTGCTCGCTCCGTGGCAGCTAGGAAGCAGGGCAGGCGTACAAAACCAGAGGAATGAAGGCCCAGATATGCACTTTCATGACACACTCACAAACATCCAGATGTGTGCCACACCAGTCCCTGGGGCAGATTCAAAATCCGGTTAAACTGACACTCCACCCTAATAGTTACACAGAAAAAGAGACAGTCACTAACAGGGAAGGGAGATAATACCTGCTATTGTTTTAAGCTACCCTGTTTATGGTACTGCAGTACAGGAGTCCCCAAAACAAAAAACACACAGAAAAATTCTCCCCAAACCAGAGCTTCTCCAACAGTGCCTACCAATTCACAAGAACCAGAACTGGGATCTGAGGAACTTTAAAGCCCTGCAAAGAATTTGGTCTACAGCTTTCTGTGAGTTTCCAATACTGTTCTGCCTACTTGAGTTTAGTCAGTGTCAAAAGGAATCAACAGAATCAAATATATTTTTCATTTTTAAACAGTAAGATAATTTTTTATCTTTTCAATGTATCATTTATGTGTTTTAACTATATACCGGGAACTACTACATATCAAAATACTAAATGAGTAAGGCACACATCTTTTATTTCAGGGAACCTAGTATAGAAGAAAGATAAGACCAGGGATTTAAAATATAGCACACTAACTGTTCTGTGATGGGTTTAATTATAGTCCCCTAAATAGAAGTTTACCTGGATCCTCAGAATGGATCTGCATGTGCTTATTCTTTACAGATCAAATTAAGTTATGGACCTTCACATGACTTTATCGTCATTTAAATGGATGTCTAAATCCAATGATGGATTGCCTTTTGTGAAAATGAAGAGACCAATACACAAATACAGAGTCATTAAGACCAGGCAAAGAGAAGGCAGAGGTCAGGATTATGCCACCAAGCAATTTCAGAGGCCAGAGAGAGAATAAAATGAAAGTTAACTGCCTAGAGTCTCCAGAGGAAATATGGTCCCAGCAACACCCTGATTTTGAACTTCAAGCTTCTAAAATTATGACAGAATACATTTTTGCCTTTTCAAATCACCAAGTTATGGTAATTTGTGAAGCAGCCGAGGAAATGTATATATACTCCAACAGAGATGACAATAAAATTTATGGTTTGAGGATGTGGTTCTGAATAGAGAGCTTGCCTAGCATGCACCAGGCCTGGATTCCATCACCGCACTCCCCCACAATAATAAACGGTGTGGGAAAATACAATGGAACAAGTTTCCATCTGGTGGGCACTGTGGCTTTCTAACAGACATGATACTCACAGAGGGCAAATTAGTTTAAGATCAGATTACAATTTATGCTTCTTAGTAAAGATGCACTTGCTTATGGCAGTGATGTGGGGAAAAAATGAGCACCAAGACCTGTCATGTAAAAGGTACAAGACCCCAATGATGAATGTAACTGTACTGTATAATTAAAATGTACCAATAAACTCAATGAGGAAAAAAAGAAATGTGGGGAGGTGAGAGGAAGGGAATAAAAAGAGAATGAAGATGGGTTCTGTCCAGGTACAGCTTCCCATGGAGAATGTGAACATTGTATACTAAAATCATGGAAGAACAGAAATAAAATGAAATTACATAGAACTTATTTGAAGGATATACAGGGGAGTAAGTAAAAAAAAAAGGATCTCAGACACATGTGTGGGGCTCAAAAGAATGCAGGAAAAGTCACACATCCAGGCTGAGGAGGACAAGCAAAAAAGAGCAATATTAGGGGACCTTACCTTTCACCTGAAAGGTCATTTGGTATCCCAAGCAGCTCTATAAATCTTGACCTCGAAATTGATCAGTTTGTATTCTTGCTCTCTAGCATTAATTCAAATCTGTCTTTATGTCTATCAGGTTACCTTTCTGTTGACACTTTGCTCATGTCCCTCTCTTTCCTCTATTTTCTAGAATAAACTTTAGGAAAACAATCATATTAATTTATCTAGTTGTCTACCAAGACGTGTCATAGAAAAATGATCATCTTATTCCATTTTCCAAAGAAAATGATGACAGAAGGAACACTCCTAAGAAAGTCCATCCACATGAAAGTTTTTTTCCACATTAAATTCATTGGCACATTTTAAGTAACTTTGCATGATGGATCTTGGTTCTTGTTTTTCCCCCATTTCCCTGACCTCCCTTCCCCCACTCCACTCCTCCCCATTTACAAATATTTGTTTCCATTTTTTTTGCTTTTCTCATATTTTTTGCCTTCTTTCCTTTCCCCTACCCCTCCCACTTCCCCTAATCCTTTAGACATTTCCTTCCTATTACACAGTATCGATTATGCATTTTGATCCTTATTTACACTTTTAGTTTTTCATACCAGAGGCACTATTTGGTATTTAAACAGGCGTGTCCTATTTATTGCACTTAGAGTATGGCCTTGGGCCAGGGAATTACCTCAGTGGTTCTGCCGCCTGCCTTGCAGGCATAAGGTGCTGAGTTCAATCTCTGGTACAAAAAAAAATGAGTATGGCCTCAATGAAAGTGCATCCACTTAGCTATAAATGTCTATAGTTTCTCATTCTTTGTGGCTGAGTTGTACTCCATTTTATAAAAAGCAATCTTCTTTATCCAGCCTCCAGTTGATGGGCAAAAGGGCAGTTTCCAAGTTTTACCTATTACAAACGTTGCCACTATAAACATGGGTGATCATAAACTAGTGTCATATGATTCTGTTAATTCTTTTGGAAACATACCCAGCTGAGGAATAGCTGGTTCCCTAATCCTAGTTGTTTGTGGTGTCTCCATATTGATTTCCACAGTGGTTGCACCAGTCTGCATTCCCACCAAAAATGGAGAAGGGATCCTTTGTCCTCACAACCCTGCCAGCATTTGTTATTAGTTGATTTCTTGACAGCAGCCATTCTTTCTGGGGTGAGGTGGAATCTCAGTGTTGTTTTCATCTACATCTCTTGAATAACCAATGGTGCTGAATATTTTTTATATGTTTATTTGCTGCATTTACTTGTTTGTCTGAGAAATGTCTGTTCATTTCAGCTGCCGATTTTTAATTAGATCTTTTTATATTTGGGGGTTCTGCTTTTTTGGAGTTTTTATATATTCTAGATAGTAGACCTTTATCTGAGGATCAGCTGGTAAAAATTTTTTCACGCATTGTAGGTTGTCTTGTAGCTCCGTTGGTAGTTTCTCTTGCAGTGCAGAAGCTTATTTAAAAAGTGAGATCCCAATTTTCGATTCTTTTTTTTTTTTTTTTTTTTTTTTTTTTTTTTTTTTTT